>NW_028318635.1:4711890-5079085 GCF_062004578.1 Staurois parvus
CGGACACAGCTGATCACGTGATGTGGTAAAAGGCCAATCACAGCGGCCTTTTACCACGTGATCAGCCGTGTCCAATGACACGCTGATCACTGGGAAATACAATTGCCGGTTCTCGGCTGCACTTTCCTCAAGTTGTCATTGAGTGAGGAAAGTACTGCTGAGAACCGGCAGTTGTCAGAGCAGGGATCGGCAGCAATTATCACGGCACTGATGATCAGTGCCCTGATGATCGGTGCCCAGCAGTGCCACCCACCAGTTCCGCCCACCTGTGCTGCCAGTCAGTGCCCAGCAGTGTCACCAGTCAGTTCCCAGCAGTTGCGCCAGTCAGTGCCGACTATCAGTACCCATCATCAGTGCCGCCTATCCGTGCCACCTCATTAGTGCTGCCTATGAGTGCTGCCTCATCAACGCACATCAGTGAAGGAGAAAAATTACCTGTTTGCAAAATTTTATAATAGAAACAAACTTTTTTTTTTTTTTTCTTCAAAATTTTTGCTCTTTTTTGTTTATAGCACAAAAAGTAAAACACCCAGCGGTGATTAAATACCACCAAAAGAAATCTCTATTTGTGAGAAAAAAATTATAAAAATTTCCAATGGGTATAATGTTGCATGACCGCACAATTATCATTCAAATTGCAACAGCGCTGAAAGCTGAAAATTGGCCTGGTAAGGAAGGGGGTATAAATGCCCAGTAGGCAAGTGGTTAAACTATTGCAAGATCTGTGCCCAGGACATGCACAATACAGCGCCTTGAAAAAGTATTCATACTCCTTGAAATTTTCCACATTTTGTCATGTTACAATCAAAAACGTAAATGTATTTTATTGGGATTTTATGTGATAGACCAGCACAAAGTGGCACATAATTGTCAAGTGGAAGGAAAATAAATGGTTTTCAAAATTTTTTACAAATAAATATGTGAAAAGTGTGGCGTGCATTTGTAGTCAGCCCCCAGGAGTCAATACTTTGTAGAACCACCTTTTGCTGCAATTACAGCTGCAAGTCTTTTGGGGATGTCTCTACCAGCTTTGCACATCTAGAGAGTGACATTTTTGCCCATTCTTCTTTGCAAAATTGCTCAAGCTCTGTCAGATTGGATGGAGAGCATCTGGGAACAGCAATTTTCAAGTCTTGCCACAAATTCTCAATCGGATTTAGGTCTGGACTTTGACTGGGCTATTCTAACATGCTTTGATCTAAATCATTCCATTGTAGCTCTGGCTGTATGTTTAGGGACGTTGTCCTGCTGGAAGGTGAACCTCCGCCACAGTCTCAAGTCTTTTGTAGACTCTTAACAGGTTTTCTTCTAAGATTGCCCTGTATTTGGCTCCATTCATCTTCCCACAACTCTGAGCAGCTTCCCGTTCCCTGCTGAAGATGCAAAAAGAGCACAGAAGCAGGGCCAGCACCTTGGTGACCACCTGAGATACAGATGGTAGGCCAAAGGCAAGGGCCACAAACTGGTAATATAGGGGAAAGACTGTGACTTCTCAGGGTCTAAGCTTATTAGTAAGGGACAGTAACAACTCGGAATCAGAGGTTCCAGGGCCAATGGCTTTAAGGCCCCAGGTAAGTCTGATATAGAATTTGCAGAAGAGTCAGCAACTAACTGGGTTACTTGGGCCATAAAGGCATGGGTGAATAGAAAAAAAAAAAGGAGGAGGATCCAGCCACATCTATTGCAGCTAACAAGGACTCAAATGACATGTTAGACTCCTCGCGCATAGAGCAACCTGTTTCCAGGATGCAGATATTGGGACCATCAGTAAGGCAGCTGCAAACAGCCCTGGTTAGTAGAGTATGCACTGGGGGTAATCGGTACAGCAGGACTGTCCCCTCCATGTCTAGAATCAGACATTTTGTGACCATGGAACAATTATGCAACAAAGCTCTGGGTTAGAGGCAGGGATTGGATCACTCGAGGTGCCCAAATTCATTGCAGGAGAGCTGCAGGAACAAATAGAAGTTCCACATGGCTCTTTGCAAGCAGCAGCAGTGGAAATATGCTTTCTTGACACTGCATGGCATGAAAGTGCATGCAATACTCCACCCAGTGGATGACATCAGTGGTAACCCCTTCCATGGTAGAAACTGAAGGGAATGGCAAAATTAAAGGTTCCCATGAAACAAATCCTCAGAAGCAAGGCAAGCCCTGAAGCAATGCCAACAGCTCTTGACCTGCAAAGTGGTTTGCAGACAAGTTCAGCAGAATGTAGTCTGGAAAGCACCCTATATGGAACCAAATACCCAAAGGGTCCCTTCCATGCAATCCCTGCAACATAAGTCCATTAGGGTCCAAACACAGTAATTAGAAAGGCAGGCTGAAGACAACTGTGCCGCATAGCTACAATTGAAGAGACCAGCTATAGCAGCGCAATAGAAAAGGAAAAAAAGAAAAAGGTGCTTGCAAAAATAAGTTAGTTTTAACACAGAAATGGTGTCCTTCCCCCTAGGGCAGGGGTGGGCAACTGTGGCCCTCCAGCTGTTGTGGAACTACAAGTCCCATGAGGCATTGCAAAACTGACAGTTACAAGCATGACTTCCAAAGGTAGAGGCATGATGGGACTTGTAGTTCACCAACAGCTGGAGGGCCACAGTTGCCCACCCCTGCCTTAGGGCTCTAGCAAAAGACTGAGTGCTTATCCTGGGCTGGCATACAGTTTGTGTGCCAATGTCTAATTATCCAGTAGACAGCAGCATTGTCACCTGGAAAAGGAAAGCTGTTCACTTGCACATGGACATGGCATGCCAGCACACTACTTCTCTGCTAACAGAGGAACGTGGATATTGCAAACTCATTTTCTTTTTTTGCTCCCTTTGGGAAACTGATAAGCTTAAACATGAAGGTGTGTGCCATGTGTATTGTATTTATTTCAGCTAAGTGTGCTGCAAACTATGACAGAGGTGTGAACCACAAATAATGTAAAGAAGATACTTATCCCTTCTTCTAACCAGTTACTATTCTTGGCCTCACTGGAAAATGAAAAGTTTAAGTAGCTTATAGCAACTGATCAAGACTATTTGTTCACCCTTGGGCAGATTGGTTAAAGTCCACTGCATTTCTAGACAGCTGTTAGTGATGAAAATTGTGAATAAAACAAATACACCAAGGAATTAAATTAATCCATATAATAATGTATTAAAAAAAGAAAAATAAAGTCCCAAAGTGAACAAAAGTTAAAGCAAAGTCCTTTCACAATCCAAAGTATATGAAGATTGTCCCCACACTTCAACTTCCTGTTGTACAAAGTGCTCATCCACCACCAAGTGACACCATTAGGGAGCTTTTTACCAGATGATGTGGACCACCATTACATTATAAATGGTTTTAAGCGCTTAGATAAATCATATAGCCGATTCTCCAGACATATGGACTGTCCACCATCAGGATCTCGCCTTTCACCGATCGTGGCTTGGCCCGCTTCTTCCTGGACATGTCTCCGACTGCTGCTAACTCCCCCCGCTTCTAATCAAGTCTGTGCAGGCAGTGGGGCCAGCTCCCATGTCTGATCCCTATGGCCAGATCTCCTGCAAAAAACTCTTCCCTCTTCCTTTGACTTATTGTGGTAAAGCTCCTATTGTGTGGGATTGGGACTCCCCTTTTTTTTCCCAAGTGATTGGTATCACAATTGCTTAGAGGCTGCTTTTTCTCTTAAACACTCCAGTGCAGATTTTTTTACTTTTACAGATAAAAATTGTGTGCAGCAGTTTGTAATCCTCCTGCAGAAAGCTCCGAGATTACCTCCATGAGTGTCTTCTCCTGGTCCAGTATGATACAGATGCAGTCTCTGAAGCTCCCAGATAGCAGTGGTTTTGCTTCCATTCTAACTAAGGGTTTATAACTTTTTATGTTTCACTAACCTGAGTTCTGTAAGCTGAAAATGCTGATGGGTTACTACTCTTTTTATATCAACCATGTGCTTTGCACTGCTTTAATACAGCAGCATAGGTTTAAAAGGATGTTTCAACATATGCATGCATATACTCTATTTACAAGTGTTGCACTTGTTTCCAAAGCAGCCAAAAAAAAAAAAAACCCTTTGCAGCAACAGCGGTACCTGGATGTTATTTTTTGCAGTCATTTGTAACTGAAGATTGAATGACTAATAACTGAAATGTTTGCATCTAATCACAGGCTTCCCCTGCTGTCACCAACAAATCTTTACAGCCTTTTTATGCACAAAACCTTCACCAACTGTTGGCTGAACCTACTTTAAAAAGAAGTCTGTCCAAAACTTTTTTGGCCATACTTCTCCTTTGGGTCACGGGACTACACATACTTTAATTCTCCTTTGACCCAGGGTTAGCTGATTGTGGGCTATTGCTCGATATTGGCTGCTGAGGCAGAGCCAAGTCAAGCTCTGAAAGTATCCTGATAATATTGTCGGGATCCACTTAGCTGCATGACTGACAGCTGGCTCTGCTTTCAGTGCATGGCTGAGGGCTGGAGGCAACTGCTTCCACCCTTTCCTTAGCTCAGTACTCCAGTGAGCACTGGAGAGCAGAGAGTGGTGACTGACAGTCACTGCTCTCCATGTGAAACAGATAAACTGCATGGTAGCCAATCAGTTTCTACCTTCAGCTTGTTCAATTAAGTTTGGGGAAAAAAAAAAACCTAGAAGCTGACTGATTTATATGCAGAGCTGAACCAGACTTTGCATCCTCCAGTTTTAGTATATCAACCCCTCTGAGTACATGCACTTTTTATTGTTGCCAGTTTGAAATGTTCATTCTTTCTGTTATACATTATTGCATTCTTTAAAATAGGCAGTCTTATTTCTTCAAAATCCGTTTTTACTTATAGTGATATAGTGATACAGGATAATTTATTTGTTATAAATAATTACAACATGAGCTTCTTATTCTTTAAGTAGACACCAATCAAATAGTGGATTGCAGTCTTTATATTCCTGAAGGGAAGGATTCTCCAGATCTCCTTTATCATTGTGTTGTTTAGATCCTAGATGTTCAGATGGAGGCCCAGTCGTCCTAACACAAACACAGCGATAGCCATCATAGCCAGCTAAATACAATTTCCTGGGAACACCAGCCCAGTCCCTCTGTATTCCACCACTAAGTGAACGACAAAATGAAAAAAAAAAATGTCAATACTTCAACTACAAACAGTTAAAACTATATGCATTCGTAACACTCACTGTGCATTTTGTGGTGTTACTTAAAGGAAACCTCAATTTTTGTGTTAAAAAAAATAAAAATATAGCATATAAAATTGCTACACAAACCATTTTGTCATTTAATATTGAAAGATCCATTTTGCTCCTTGGAATTTTCTTGTCACCGTCAAAAATTAACATTAACTTGACACCACTAACTGTAAGAATATCAAAGGTTCAGAAAATTTTTGAACAGTGGCCAGGTTAAGATATCAAATTTCAGCATCTACTGCATTAGGTGTTTTTAATTTTTCCTAAAGCCGGCCCACTTCTAAAAGGATGCAGACCCTACAGCTTCCTTATTTGAACACTAATAATTGAGCAGAATTATGAAAGAAGACTGCCATTTAGGAATTCATTTGGCAAGGACATGGTGAAACAAATATATATTTTTTTGAATTTAAGTTTGATGAAATGTAAGTTAATCACCTAGAGCGTTGTCATCAAAAGTAGTGTTTAAGCCCCTTGCACATGGGGTGTCTAGCTTCTGTGTGTGCAGTCCCAGCATTTTACTCAGCCTGGGAGGCACAGGATCAGAGTCCAGGCTGTCAAAAGCAATGGCAGGTTGAAATAGGCTCTGGCTTGACAAGGCTGTACTGTGTCGTAGTTGTGTTTAAGGCCCTATGTGTTCAGGGACAAATGCCCAGAATGCAGGTGTGCCCATGCCTTCCCCACCCCTCTTTGCCTGTCTCTCTGTCTGTCCCTTCATCCCTCCTTGAGGATTCCTCGCGTCCTGCCAGCCTACATCAAAGAGCTGTGCTGGACGGGAGGAAACGCCCCCTGTGGTGCGGTTAGCACCTTTCCGGCCAAGGTGTCTCCGCGCACCCCTGGTGGGCACGGCACGGGTGCGATGCTTTTCCGCGCTCTGCGCCCACCAGAGACAAAGCCTGCGCTCCTTCAGTGCGGCCCGAGTGAGGGGGGGCGTGCCTCGTTGCCCCGGCAACCCGACGCTGAGCTGGCTGTTGCTGGGGCAACCCGGAAGCATCCTGCGCGGCTTTTAAAAGGCCAGCGTGACACCAGGCTCTTTCTCCCTCCTGTGCTGTCCCCCTGGAAGCTGTTCCGTTGGGAGGTCCAAGTGTGGACTGGGCCTCCGCAGCCATCCCCGCTGAGCACTCTGCATGAGACTCCCCCAAAGGTTAGAACCATCCCAGGCACAGACCCCACACAGCCAAGACCCTGCTGAGCCCCTGCAAGCCTGCTGCGCCCCTATCGGCGGATCGCTGGATCCCTGGGAAGCCCCCCGTCTGCTGATTGCTGGGCCCCTGGGGAGCCACCCTGTCTGCTGGGCCCCTGGGAAGCCGCACTGTCTGCTGATCGTTGGGCCCCTGGGAAGCCGTCCTGTGTGCTGATCGCTGGGGCCCTGGGATGCCATCCTCTCTGCTGATTGCTGGGTCCCTGGGAAGCTGCCCTGTCTGCTGATCGATGGGGCCCTGGGAAGCCGCCCTGTCTGTTGACCGCTTTGTCCCTGGAAGCTGCTGAGCGTCCGCAAGTCACCTACCTCCCTGAAAGCCGCCTGCTGCTGAGCATCTGCAAGACGCCTATCGTGAGTGTCCCTAGAAGCCATGAACTGCCCCTATTGTGTGCCGAGACCACCCTTGTCATGAACTGTCCCTATTGTGTGCACAGACCACCCGTGTCATGAACTGTCCCTATTGTGTGCGCAGACCCCCCCTTGTCATGAGCTGCCTCTATTGCACGCCCAGACTACACTTACTTGAACTGTCCCATGGCATGCCTGGAGTATAGCTACCTGCTGAGTCCCCGTGAGCCCGATCTCCCTAGAAAGCTGGGTGGGAGCTGTGCTGAGGTCAGCCCCCCTAGTCAAGGTCCCGTTGCGTCCCCGTGAGCCTGATGTTCTCCCTAGTACGCTGTGTGGGAGCTGTGTTGAGACCAGACTCCACAGCCAAAGTCCCGTTGAGTCCCTGTGAGCCGATGTTGTCCCTAGAAAGCTGTGTGGGGGTTGTGCTGAGGTCAGACCCCATCGCCAAAGTCCCGTTGAGTCCCGTGAGCCCGCTTACCATGGGTGTCCCTACAAGCCGCATATCGCAGAGTGCCATGAACTGTCCTGATTGAGTGTCTTTCATAGTTCAATAAAGCTTTGTGTGTTCCCCATCTTCTTTGTGTGTTCTGTCCTGCCTACACTTCCGTTACAGCAGGTATTCTACGTACTGGTCATTTATCCCTGAATGTATAGGGCTCTAAATGCAGGTGCCACTTGGTACAGCATTCAGCCCTGTCCAGCTGCAGTATATTTCACCTTGCCATAAACATTTACACGCTACAGGCAGGGGGCCTGGATACTGCACCTGTGCCTCCAAGACCCAGAAAAACCTTGGGATTGCATGCACAGAAGCTAGATGCCTAAGCAAACTGTGAAGCAACAGACATCATAGCTAGCATGTACGGCAGAGAAATGAGTGTCAGAGATACCAACCCAACCAATGGTGTCTGAGAGCCTATTGCTTTTTTAAAATCATCTAATTTGGGTCTTTTCAATGCCGTAATGCCACAACAGATTAGCAGATCTTGTTTTGCAAGTAGCTTGAAATGATCAGCCATGATATGACTTTAAATTGCTTTTGTAAAATTCAATAGGAAATGGGATTTTTCATCATTCTGAAAAGACTTCTCGACTGACCAGGAGTTCAGGATAGGTTGCATCCTGTGCAGAGATGTTAAATATTGTAGCAGATTCCTACCTGTTTCTGCTCTGATAAAGCAATTGTTAGTTCTCCTAAGTCTTTTGTACACTGATTCTGTACACTGATATTGTAGCAGATTCCTACCTGCTCTGAAGAAGCAATTGTTTGCTACAATATCAGTGCACAGAATCCGTGTTCAAAAGGCTTAGAACACGGATTCTGTGCACTGATATTGTAGCAAATTCCTACCTCCTCTGAAGAAGCGTTTGTTCCTAAGTGTTTAGAACACTGATTCTGAAGAAGAGTGACTAATTCATTTTAATCAGCTGGAGAAATTTCTGTTTTCTGCTGAGAAAAGCTGTGGTGTCTACATCCCTTTATAAGTATCCTACTAAAAATGGCATGTAATTGGAGAGGATGCATAAAACATCATTGTGCAGAATTCTTTACTCAGGAAATGACATTTCTGGGAAAGTTCTGTACACCATCTTGTACAGAACACCTCCATGTTGCATCAAACTTTACAGAAAAGTACACAGCTTCAGCCTAAAAAGGAAAGGTAATTTTAACATTAAATTACAATATAGCTTGTGTAGCAAATGTATTTGCCATATTTTTTTCAAAGAAAGTGGAGTTACCCCTAAATGTCCTAATAATCCTTGATTCAACTGCATCACTGGTGTACTTTATACTGCATAGTGTAATGAATTACAGTATACTGTAGTATAAGATGAAAAAGTAAAACAGGTTTCTTTATGAATACTGAATCAACTTTTTTTTTCTTTTTTTTACTGACACTTTTAGCCACATGGTAGTTTCCCCTTTTTGGAACAGCACTTTATGGGAAATGTTTTCTTTATTGCTAATAAAACAAAAAAAGTTTTTTTATTTTTTTTGAAAGAGTAAACGGGGATAATGCTATTGTCTTTAAGAAGTGCTTTTGTTTTTTGTTTTTCAAGTTCAGTATGTCTAAGGCAAAAATAAGTAAAGCCAGCAAAACTTTTAAAAATATAAGTGCACTTAGTTCCCCCCCACTGTGCTAACTTAACCCCCTTAGATACATACCTAACTTGCAATCATGCCTGAAACCTCCACTCTTTCCTTACATTCAACCTCCAATCCTTGGTGCACAGTGCAGTAGCATTCTGTAGAGTCCTATAGGACTACCTTTTTAATACAACATTATGGGCTTTGAATTAGACAAGCTTAAAGATGAGTATACACATACAGGTATACTCACTCAACCAAATGACAGATACACTCATCACCACAAGGATGAGTAATGCAGGGCTCTCCTGCTGAACTTTGGTATTCTGACATGGGGGACTCCTTTCCCCCCCATCAAAATTTCAGTCATAAGCGCTTGCAGCCATTGGCAGACAGTGGTACACATACTGAAAGTCAGCTGGTTCCTGCTAAACCGGACGACTTTCGGTACATGTTTACCAGCCTTAAGATCCTGGGTTAATGGGCTTTTGTTTTGCACTAGAACTGCATCTCTCCCCATAGGAGTCAATGGGAACACACACACAGAAAAAAAAAAAAGTTTGAAGAAGGTTATTACAAATCAGAGAAATGCAAGTAGAATTCCCATCAACACAAGCCCAAAAGCTGTCAACACAGGCCCCATCTCCTGCCTTGCCTCCCTCTAATGGCTGCTGGGAGCGGACACGTCTTACAGAAGCAAAGTGAACACGTTTTACTCTACAAATTAGGTACATATGACAAATGATCTCTCCTGAAAGTACAGGTATCCTTCATCGTAAACCCATACCAAAAGCAATGTTTGGAAACTACAAACCTAGATGGCATGCTAATCCAATGGACTTTAATGCCTTCTGAGTTGCTGACCTGAAACCAGCATGCAGATCAGGATTTGTGGCTTAAATGAAGTGCATGCTTGCTTGAGGCCAATACAGAGGCAAACAGCATGTCCATTGAAACCTCATAAAACCAACACAAGTTAGAAAAAGAAATTGTTCTCCTCATCTGTCTTTATAGTTATGTGACATATTGGGGTTTATTTACTAAAGCTGGAGAGTCTAAAATCAGACTCCCTTCTGCATTGAAACCAATCAGCTTCTAACCTCAGCTTGTTCAATGAAGCTTTGGCAATGAAACCTGGAAGCTGATTGGTTTCTATGCAGAAGGGAGTCTGATTTTGCACTCTTCAGCTTTAGTAAATAAACCCCGTTATGTCTAGACCAGTCCTGTGGGATGCGGATCGCATACGTTTTTTTTTAAAGGTTTCCAATTAGGCCAACTTGTACTGATTCTTACCTGTGCTTAGAACACCATACTTTAGTGACACCAGCATTAAATTCTGAATTGCAGGGTGGAAACTGTTTATTCTCCTCTTGCCTCTGCTCTTTCAGCTGTAATCCAATATCAATGACTGCTAGTGCATCCTCTAATGCCTTTGTGGGATTTCCATGCTCGTCATAAAACCTCCCTATGAGTTTCCCTAAAAGAAAAATATTTTTATAAGGATCTTTTGTTCAACATGTATAGCAGAGTTCAGAATTTGGCAACCTTTGGCTTTCCAGCTATTGTAGAAATAGAATTCCCACTTGTAACCCCCCCCCCCCCCCCCCCCGTGAATAGTTCTGCAGTAGAGGACCCTATGGTCAGGTGCAAACCTACCGACTGGAGTATAATTCTTCTGATAGAAGTTATACCAGTTGTGGAGGTGCAGCATCTGTGTGGGTGACAGTTCCGACACATCATCCACAAGGCCTTGCTCTGTGAAGTCCCCACTTACATAGGCACGAGATGCATCTCTTGCTGTGAAAAAGAAGGAATATTTCTAAAAAAATATGTAAAAGGAACTGGATCATACAAGTGACACTTATTTACTGTAATTCACTTTTGGCAATTTGTGACTTATTTTCACTTTTAAATGGATTTCCATGTTTGCAGTCATATTTGAGAAAATCCTGGAAGATAGGGGTTATCTCTGTAGTAGTGTCGACTACTACAGTGATTCTCTGCTTCCACATTGGGGAGATATGCATGCTTACTTGAAGCTGGACCAATGTAACTATGCAATTAAAGTGATATTAAAGGCAATTAAAAAAAATAAACATGTTATACATACCTGCTCTGTGCAGTGGTTTTGCACAGAGCAGTCCTGATCCTCCTCTTCTCAGATCCCCTGCCGGCGCTCTTGGCCTCTCCCTCTTGCTGAGTGCCCCCAGAGCAAGCAGCTTACTATAGGGGCACCTAAGCTTACTCCTGAGCTGCTGCTTTGCATGTCCATTCACACACAGAGCCACGGCTCGGCCCCACCCCCTCTCTTTTCTCATTGGCTCAGCTAATGAGGAGGGAGAGTCCCCGGAGAGCAGAGGCACTCGTGCACATCGCTGGATTGTGATGGGGCTCAGGTAATTATTAGGGAGGCTGAGGGGCTCTGCTGCACACAGGTTTTTTTCTATGCATAAAGGTAAAAAACTTTGAGCCTTTACAACCACTTTAAGATCATACATGATGTTCACCTATAAGGGCTTGTTCACACCATGTCTATTAGGACGCGTTTTTCTGCACACCACTGTATGAGTATGCTGTTAAAGGGGCACACAGAAAATAGCTGTTCACACCACATATATATGGGCAGAGTGCAAAGCCCTACATTTAGATAAAATAGCTAAACCAGCTTTAGTTGCAATATTCACCTTCAAGCCAGAGATTTCATCTTAAGTACTTGTTTCTATTGCTGAGCGACTTCAGTCTGATGTCGAACATGTTTGAACACATTTTGTCTGAGCCCAGGTCATCTTGGACCTGTTCCTTGTACTATTGTACATCTGCCTGGAGTTCAGCTTTTAGTAGATTTGGTAGCAGCTTAGAGTCATATGGGAGTGCAAGAAAGCAAAGTATAGATCCCTTTAAGCTGAGCTGCGCATGTACATCTCTGTTTACAGTCCGAGGATCACTGTGAACAGGCAGGTAGATATGTTTCATTGCAAAAAAGTCATATGTCTCTTCTGCAATAAAATGCCTGCCTGCTCACTGTATCATAGCGCAACTTTAGTAATGCTTTAAAGTGTTACTAAACACACAGTAAAATCAGGTTCCACAGTGAGTATAACAAGCATGCTTTACTGCATATACAGACTACGTTTTCTTGTGCATTGTGTAAAAAGGCTATTTGATCCTGTCTTCTCTGATCCTCCCCTTCTTCTACTGTTCCCCATCAATCTGCTGATAGAACACAGGCTTGGGGGCAAGCTGCACATTCTGTTTGATGTGTATTGCTAAAGAGGTTTTTTTATTTATTTATTTCAGGTACTTATATAGCGCCATCACTTTACCTGTCTTGTACATTCACATCAGTCCCTAACCCTCAAGGGGTGTACAATCTAAGGTCCCTAACTCACATTCATACATACACATACTAGGGCCAATTTAGACAGGAGCCAATTCACCTACCAGCATGTCTTTGGAGTGTGGGAGGAAACCGAAGTACCCAGAGGAAACCCACGCAGGCACAGGGAGAACATGCAAACTCCCGGCAGGTGGTGCCGTGGCTGGCATTCGGACCAACAACCCGAGTACTGCCAGGCGGAAGTGCTAACCATTTAGCCACTGTGCTGCCCATTCTTGGGAGAGTGCATGTAAACAGGGCCAATCAGCACTGTCCAGATTGAGGGTCAAGGGTCCTGCAGCCTCATAGGACAATCAGAGTTGAATAAAAACTCCTACAAGATTTAACCAGTGTTTTGCTGGACACTGATAGACGTCACAAGACTGAAATAAATTGCTGATGAGAAAAGGTATTTAGCAGTTTATATTTACTACAATAATTGCACTTCTATGTTCTGTGTACTGTGGGAGACCAGATATTGTGAATGCAGGGTCCTGGGTTTACTAACACTTTAAATCTCCAAATTTAACTGAATCACCAAGAGATTGTGTTGATGGCGTTCTAGTCAAATGCTGTGTTTTCTATTTGAACAGATGCAGCTGCTTTGGAACGGAAACCATAACATTTGACAATAAAATAGTGTCCCTGACCTGCTGTGCTTGGAGTTCAAATACACCTTACTAAGTCATTCTGCATCCAAAGGAACACACTGTAGGGAAGAGGTGATGCCTGCTTTCACCCTCCAAATGTCAATCCACTGTGCTGCAATTGCATGCAGTTGCAGTGTGCCGCCATTCACTTAAATGCATTGTGTTCAGTGGTGATACTGCCGTTTTATTTTTTTAATGCAGTTGTGAAGGACAGAATCATAGCAGTGGCATGGGTACAGCCCTGAGCAGCTGCATTTCGATATTTAGGTGGGCAGTCACTGGGTGATAAAACCATGGCTCAATTGCATGCTTTAATGGCCCTCATGCAAGTCCTAGAACTACAACTAACTACATTGGGGTATTCAGACCTCTCCATAAATACATCCTAAGCCACCTTGAACAGTTTGAATATACACTCACAAGCCACTTTATTCGGTACACTCGTTCAATTGCTTGGTAACACAAATTGCTAATCGGCCAATCACATGGCAGCAACTCAGTGCATCTACACATGGTGAAGACGGCTTTCTGAAGTTCAAAATGAGCATCAGAATGGGGAAGAAAGGGGATTTAAGTGACTCTGAACGTGGCATGGTTGTTGGTGCCAGATGGGCTGGTCTGAGTATTTCAAGAGCTGATCTACTGGGATTTTCATGCACAACCACCTCTAGGGTTTACAGAGAATTGTCCGAAAAAGAGAAAATAGCTAGTGAGCAGAAATTGTATGGATGAAAATGCCTTGTGATATCAGAGGAGAATGGGCAGAATGGTTTGAAATGATAGAAAGGCAACAGCAACTCAAATAACCACTCATTACAACCATGGTATGCAGAATACCATCTCTGAATGCAATGGTGAACCTTGAAACAGATGGGCTACAGCAGCAGAAGACCACACCAGGGGCCACTCCTGTCAGCTAAGAACAGGAAAAGGAGGCTACAATTCGCACAGGCTCACCAAAATTGGACAATAGAAGATTGGAAAAATGTTGCCTAGTCTGATGAATCTTGATTGCCATTGCGAAATTCAGATGGTAGAGTCAGAATTTGGCGTAAACATGAAAGCATGGATCCATCCTCCCTTGTATCAACAGTTCAGGCTGGTGGTGGTGGTGTAATGGTGTGGGGTATATTTTCTTGGCACACTTTGGGCCCCTTAACCACCTCCCATCCGGCCCATGTATATAAACGGCAGACGGTGGCAGTGCAGGATTGGTCCCTGGGAGTGCACAGCACCGCGATCCAGTGCCCGCTGTGTCCTCCGGACACAGTGGAACACCGATCATCGGACGGGACCTCTGTGCAAGGTCCCAATCATGTGATCACTGATTGACCAATCAGTGATCACATGCAGAGTAGTAATCAAGATGGCACTTGTGACATCATTGCTTGCTATGTGTGAAATCTGTGAATGCGGTCACATGGTACAGGGCTATTCACAACAGCCTTGCACCATGTGATAAGCTGTGACCAATCACAGCTCACACAGTAGTTCTCAATGGCTGCAAGAATGCACTAGAGAGAAGGAGAAATTATTGCTTTTACAGCCTTTATGGGTGTAAAAGCAATCAGTGGATAAAAAAAAAAATCATCACCCCCCACAAGTAGTACAGCGTCACCATGGTAACAATCAGTGGATAAAAAAAAAAATCATCACCCGTCACAAGTAGTACAGTGGCACCATGGTAATACTGTCACTGCTAGGGTGACAGTATGTAAAAAAAAAATAATATAGAAAATTAAAAAAAAAAAAGTTTAAAAATTATAATTTTTGGTTATAAACTAATTTGGGTTTTTTTTTTTGTACTAAAAAGATAACAGAATACATTTTGGCCAAGATTTATGATGAAATACTATTTATTTGCTAAATTTTATAAGAAAAAATGCCACAGCCTACCTGAGTATTGCTGCTGACCATGTCCATCCCTTTATAACAACTACAACGTACTCATCTTCTGATGGCTACTTCCATTAGGATAATGCATCATGTGACAAAGCTCAAATCACCTCAAACTGGTTTCTAAACATGACAAGGAGTTCACTGCACTCCAATGGCCTCAGTCACCAGATCTCATTCCAATAGAGCACCTTTGGGATGTGGTGGAGAGGGAGATTTACATCATGGATGTGCAGCTGACAAATCTGCAGCAACTATGTGATAGTATCATCTCAATATGGACCAAAATATCTGAGGAGTGTTTCTTCCCTCCCTGGCATCTTCAGTGGGCACCTGGCTGTGACAGCTTGTGGCTTCACAGCCGGGTGCCCACTGCACATGCGCAAGAAGCACTGCACTTTGTGAATGGCCCCGTAGACACGTGACGGGGGGGAGAGGACAACCTCCGCTTCTGATCACCTTAGGCGAACGCAGCGGAAGTGGGAGCGGATATCTGTCAAATTCGTGTACCCGCTCACCAAGGGTGCCAATCCTTAATGGGGAGTAGGGGACGAAGGCTTACAGTGGAACTTCCCCTTTTGGGTGGAGCTCCACTTTAAGGCAGTTTTGGAGACAAAAGGGGGGCCCAACCCAGCACTAGCAAGGTGTCCCTAATAATGTGTCAGGTGAGTGTATAGAAGCCAGCAAATCTAGCAGGGCAGTGCTGCCATACATGCATGAGAATGGTATTGTGAATGAGGCCCTCCATCGTCCAGAGCTCGGCTCGGATACCTGAGAAGAAGCTGTAGGACCCCCCAGGCCCATAGTGCTTGCTCCCCTTGTACACATCGAAGACTTGTCCCAGCACAGCCAGGTATAGGCCAGGACTGGCCGCTCCCCCATCATAGCTGGACAGCTCCTCCTTACTCATCAGCCTCCCCTCGCCGCTCACCACACATTGCTCAGACAATAGGGAGCTCAGACCGGGGACATCGGCCAAGAACCTCACATCTGTCCGTACAAGTAATACTGCTGCCACACACAGCGCACCGGCTGCCAGGTACCCAAGCATGGGCAATAATACCACTAAATGAATGGCGCCGCAAGGTCTCTCCAAAACACCGCTACTTCCGGGTAATGGAAAGCGAGACAGGCACTACACTACAAGCTGGAGCGTGTTGCCATCTAGAGGAAAGGCGGGGCACTACAACGTTCGGCACTAGCACCTCTTACACACAGTGCTCACTAGGGAGCCTACATTCAGGGTTCTGTGGAATCCTAGGGTGCGCCCAGAAGTGGCTCTCTTTTCCTACCACAATTGTGAGAGGAAAAGTCTTTCCACTAGCTACCACTGTAAGGGAACCTGTTCTCACTGACCCCCGAGGAATTTATTTTAAGGGGGTTCTCTGAAAAATGAATGTTATTTCAATAGTTCCTATGGGGTGAAAATGTTGCAGTAGACCAAACTTTCTCAACCTGGGTAATGCAGATTCCTAGGGTTCTTCCAGAGCAGGGGCGGACTGACAACTCATGGGGCCCCTGGCAATAGGGGATCATGGGGCCCTTGTGTCCTTGCCCAAACTCAAAAAAGCCAATGAAAAAGGTACCAGGGCATCTCATGGGGCCCCCTACTGACTCCGGGCCCTTGGGCAGTGCCCGAGTTTCCAAATGGTCAGTATGCCCCTGTTCTAGAGGTTCCTTGAGTAGAGAGCAGTGATGGATTGACCTACTTATAATGTACATCAACGTAAGGGGTCAGTTCTGCACTGATAAAATGGTAAGAAGGCACTTCCCCACTGACTACAAACGTAAGGGGACACCCCCACTGACCACCAACGTAAAAGGGCACTTCCCCACTGACCACCAACGTAAGGGGACACTTCCCCACTGAGCGCCAACATAGGGGGGTACTATTCCACTGAACATCAATGTAAGGGGGCACTTCACCTGAGTGCCAGCATAAGGGGACACTTCCCCACTGACCACCAACGTAAGGGGACACTTCCCCACTGACCACCAACGTAAGGGGACACTTCCCCACTGACCACCAACGTAAGGGGACACTTCCCCACTGACCACCAACGTAAGGGGACACTTCCCCACTGACCACCAACGTAAGGGGACACTTCCCCACTGACCACCAACGTAAGGGGACACTTCCCCACTGCCCACCAACGTCAGGGGACACTTCCCCACTGCCCACCAACGTCAGGGGACACTTCCCCACTGCCCACCCACGTCAGGGGACACTTCCCCACTGCCCACCCACGTCAGGGGACACTTCCCCACTGCCCACCAACGTCAGGGGACACTTCCCCACTGCCCACCAACGTAAGGGGACACTTCCCCACTGCCCACCAACGTAAGGGGACACTTCCCCACTGCCCACCAACGTAAGGGGACACTTCCCCACTGACCACCAATATAAGGGGACACTTCCCCACTGACCACAAACATAAAAGGTACACTTCCCTACTGACCACCAACGTAAGGGGCGATCCCTTCTGAGCACCAACATAAGAGGGCACTTCCCCACTGACCACCAACATAAGGGGATACTTCCCCACTGACCACCAATGTTAGGGAAACACTCCCCACTGGCCACCAGCATAAGAGGGCACTTCCCCACTGACCACCAATGTAAGGGGACACTTCCCTACTGACCACCAACGTAAGGGGCGGCCCCGCTGAGCACCAACATAAGGGGACACTTCCCCACTGACCACCAATGTAAGGAAACACTTCCCTACTAACCATCAACATACGGGACACTCCCCACTGAGCACCAATGTAAAGGGGCACTTCTCCACTGACCGCCAATGTAGGGGACATTTCCCCACTGAGCACCAACATAGGGGGGCACTATTCTACTGAACACCAATGTACGGAGGCACTTCTCCACTGAGCACTGTTAGGGAGCACTTCTCCACCTGAGCACCAACATAAGGGGGTACTTCTCCATTGAGCTCCAATGTAAGGGGGCACTTCTCCATTGAGCTCCAATGTAAGGGGGCACTTCTCCACTGACCGCCAATGTAGGGGACATTTCCCCACTGAGCACCAACATAGGGGGGCACTATTCTACTGAACACCAATGTACGGAGGCACTTCTCCACTGAGCACTGTTAGGGAGCACTTCTCCACCTGAGCACCAACATAAGGGGGTACTTCTCCATTGAGCTCCAATGTAAGGGGGCACTTCTCCATTGAGCTTCAATGTAAGGGGGCACTTCTCCATTGAGCTTCAATGTAAGGGGGCACTTCTCCATTGAGCTCCAATGTAAGGGGGCACTTCTCCACTGAGTGCCAATGTAAGGGGTTGCTTCTGCCCTGCCCACCATGTAAGGGTATGCTTCTGCACCGACCTCCAATGTAAGGGTATGCTTCCACACTGACTGCCAATGTAAGAGGGCACGTCTCCATTGACCACCAATATAAGGGGACACTTCTTCACCAACCTCCAATGTAAGGAGATACTTCTCCACTGACCTCCAATATAAAGGGACACTTCTCCACCACGAGAAGAGATTCACAAAAAAGTGGTCTCATAATGGACAGAGTGTGATACTCAAAGTAGTTCCAAAAATGATGCTTTATTACACAATATAAATAGACAATTAGGGTAAATACCCTGGTTCACCATCACCTCAGTATGACATAATACAAAAAGACCTAAAATCACATAAAAGCAACATCAAGATCGGTCTTAGTGATAGAGTGCTGCATATATAGTGACAGATAACTGTCTAATACACTTGCAGCACCAACACATTGGTTACATCACCTGGTACCTACCTCCCAAAGAGCCTCCCAGTACATATCTGAACCCCTTCCATCCCACCTTTTTAGTCCTCTCTACTCCACAAGGCCCCTCGCCCCACCTTCTATCACAAGTGCTCCACCCCCAACACATGTCCAAAGCCTTTTTTTTTTTTAACCATGACCATTAAACCCCTCCCATTGCAAATTTTGGCCACACCCACTTTTTGCCTCTACCTCCCTTAAGTGTCCCACATTATCAAGTTTGAAAGTTGGCAGGTATGCTTTCACCTCAGGCCACATGTGGATGCATGGTCCTTTCAGAAGTCTGGCAGAACAAATGCCAGGCTTCCCAAGCATTATGCCTGTGTGGCTGAACCCTTTCAACTTTTGGCTCATGCTAGCACAGGCTCCTAGAAAAGCAGGAGGGCATCCAGTAAGAGGAGAGCTGGAATATGACGTTACTTACGTAATATCGCCATATCCCTGCCACTCCTAAATCTGCTCCACTGCTACCACTGCTTTTCACAAAAAACAAAACACACCAAAATCCTCATTATCAGGACAATGATACTTTTAATCCTAACCCTGGGCACGCCTATACCTGAGCTGTACCCATATCCCAAGAGTTAAAACCAAAAATGCTATATATTGCAGCTTAAAAAATCATTAGATGTGAAGGCTGCATTTTTTATTTTTTTTTAGGCTTTTTTTAGGATAAGGCCTAGTAACTCACCTCCTGTATTAGAGTGCCTCCACCCTGGATGAAGTTGCAACAGAGACTCCTTTGGAAAGCAGCATTGTCAGTTTGGTGGGGGGCTGGAGTGTTAGATGCATTAGCAGATTTAGATACACTAACAAACTGAATGCCAACCTCCAGCTATCACCTTATAAGCAGTTACAGCAAACAGTGTTCTTTTTGGGATAAAGGTTTTACATTAATAAATAAAAGATGATCACTGTAAGTATCTATCAGAGGTAAATGGTTTGTCCCAACCCTCTGCTACATCTGCAGGACAGCTTATTCTGTAAAAAAAACAAAAAAAAAAACAGACTTATTGGCTGAATCAGGTGAAAATGAAAGAAAGCCTAGAAAAGGAAACTAAAGTGGCTATCACATCTAAGAATTGGAAATCTGTATATAAATGTTTGCTTTTGGTTTTAATACTGCTTTAGGAAGGCGATGGGTAGGTGGCAAGAATTTAAAAATAACTAGTGAAACTGCAGCAACTCTATTGCACCTTATGGTTACTACTGTACAGCATTTTTTGTTTACAAAATCTCTCTTTACTATAGGTTTGGTTAAGTAACCGGATTTCGCTGTGCTTTTTCAAAGAAGTTCACAAAACAGGCACTGCTGGTCTGACAACATGCTAGGGAAGCCTTTGTTCTGGCTGGTTAGGTATGGCAGATTTTCTTCTTCACTTGTTATTTCATTAGCTGCTTGAAACATGAACTAGGCAACTTCCTTACTGCTGCTATAGATACTGATAGCAGTTCATAAGTTAAAAAGATAAGGGTTAGATTTGTGTTTTCTTATTATACAAAAGGTATGAAACCTTGATCCTTGGAATTACCTCGATGCTTCTAAAGTATGATCACATTCATATTACGTGACAATACGAGTTACACAGTAGCAAAGTTCAGGTCGCCGCCTATAAAAGTCAACATACTTTTTGCCTTTCTCTGTAAGATTCTATTATGTTACCTGTTGTGTTACTAGGAAATGTGTCACATCAGTTCCAGTTCCCAATGAAAAACTTCTTTAAAGAAAAGTACCAATCATTTTTAGATTTGTTTCTATTCTCCTGTTACAGAAGAACTTCGGGCAAAATTTTTATTTTGCCATGGAGTGGGGCCGTGCCCGCATTGCATGGGTTAACTGCTCGTTTATGTCTAGGGGATTGCAGAGCAGAGATATACTCACTTAATCCATTGATCCTCCAAGTGCAAGACTGGTCCCCACCGATTCTGCCCCCCACACGCTAACGGTCTTGGGAATGGACCAGGGACTGACTGTCCTTGCCCAAACTCAAAAAAGCCTATGAAAAAGGTACCAGGGGCATCTCATGGGGCCCCCTACTGACCCCGGGCCCTCGGGCGGTGCCCGATTTTCCAAATGGTCAGTCCGCCCTTGGAATGGACTGTTCCTGATGTTTTCATGCCCATAGACTGGCACTCGACATGAGGATGGCAGGAACAGTCCACTGCTGGACGTGGGGGAGTGCTGTTTTCCGTAGGATTGAAGGATCAGGTAAGTATAGCTTTTTCTTGCACCCCTAGACAAAACGAGAAGTTAACCTGTGTAGTGCAGGCACAGATACACTACACGACGAAAAAAAAAATTGCCCGGAGTTCTGCTTTAATAACATTCAAAACATTATTTCTAGAGGAATATTTATTGTTCCATGATTATACTAGTTTTTATGAAAATGGCAAAAAAAAAAAAACAACACATGAAAATATGCAGGCACAGCCCCACTACATGAGGGAAAAAAAATTGCCTGGAGTTCTGCTTTAATAACATTCAAAACATTATTTCTAAAGGAATATTTATTGTTCCATGATTATACTAGTTTTTATGAAAATGGCAAAAAAAAAAACAAAACATGAAAATAAGCACATCCTGGTTTTCTGGTGGAAATAACTTGCCAATTAAAATAAAAAAATAACTAGTATATTGTGTTATGTGGAGAAGTAGTGGAGATCTTTTTAATCTGCCAGTAACTGCAGTACTTTGGTCCTCTCCTTACATGAACCAATCAGATTTATGTTATTACGGCAGGTTTAAATCTAAACGTGAAACTATAGCTCAGTTTGTTTTTTAAATAACAAACATGTCTATACTAATGTAGCACCTTCTAGTTTAGCTAAGGGGAGCTAGATCCTAATGGTTAGACAGGAGCTGGTTAGCAGCTTGGGTGTAAAAGCCAGAGTGGTCAAATTGTGGTCAAGGCTGAGAGACTTTGCAGGCCACCCACTCTGGAATTTCCCCCTGCTCTGAGGCTTTCAGAAGAGGGAAAATTGGGTTTATCTAAGGAGTGGCTGTTTGCTCTCTTGATGAACCTCAGCCAATCCTCAACAGAAGGCTTGGCAAGGGGCTGGGACTCCCTTAAAAGTGTAAGATCCTGCTCAGTAGCAGGAGAGCTGAAGTGTGGAGTGGGGAGAGTTGGGTGAAAGAAGGAGTAGGGAGATGTGAGGCTGGAGGAGGAAGGCTGCCAAGAGGCTTAGTGGTATTGGGCATGCCTGGAGCTGGAAAGGCAGAAAGCTTGGAGCTCACTGGCCCCCCGAGCGAGGACCACCTGTATGACAGGGATGGAGCAGTCTAGCTGATAGGATTGGTAGCAGCAGCCAACCCGCCAGCCGTACAGGAGAGGGTCTGAGTGAGTACACCTACACCCCCTTGGCGGATAAGAGAAGGAGCTCTCTGGTGGGAAACCAGATTAACCCCCTACTAGTGACTGTTCATCTCATTTAAAGGGACAGGAGCCAGATCCCCTGCTCAGGAAGAAAATCTCCAGATTGCTGGTTAAGAGGGGTTCATCTTGTGTCTGGGGTGGTACAACTGGGAGATGCTGGCTAGCACTCCAACAGAGACTGCATCAGAGAAGAGAAGCTTGTAAATACTTCAGGAAGTTGTCCTCAGTTACTGGTTCCCTTCAGCATCTTGTACCCCCTACCCTATCCAAGTTCTAATCCCATCAAAAAAATAACAAAACCAATGCTCAAGGACTAGTTTCTGTCTCTGGATGAAAGATTCTGTGGAAAATGCTGAATGACTAGCTGTGCAGGACTATAGAGGGGCCCAATTTATCAGTAATCCCTAAGGGGGTAGTGCTACATTTACCTGCTCTGTGCAGTGATTCTGCATAGAGCAGCCCTGATCCTCTTCTTTTCAGGTCCCTGCTGATGCTCCTGGTTCCTCCCCCTCGAGCAGTGCCCCCCAGGAAAAGCTACTTACTGGGAGCATCGCTGTGTGCTTGTCCCCGAGCCACTGCTCTATGCATCCATAAGACACCCAATGGGCTCCTGCTGCTGTCTCAGCCAATGAGGAGGAAGAGTCCCCAGACAGCAGAGGCTGTTGAGAATGTGGTTTGATCAGATGGGGCTCAGGTAAGGATTGGGGGGAGGTGTCACTGCACACAGAAGGTTTTATTACCTTCATACATAGAATACATAAATGTAAAAACCTTGAGCCTTTAGAACCACTTTAAAAGTAAACTAAAGGGGACATTTTTTTAGTTTTGGATACATTGGAGGGATTAGAACCCATGTCAGACTTTTATTGCTGTCTGTGTCCCCAATAGGGAGATTCACCCTCTTTATTTGTCCTCTTTACCATTATCATTGAAAGTGAAAGTAAAAGAAAATCCCAAATTTGGGTTGTCCCCAGAACAGTAATAGAGGGGACATCTTCCAATTGGGATACTAGTTCAGTTGACCTTGGGATCCTCAAGGAATTCCTTTGGCCTGGTTCACACCAATGCATTTTTAGAGCTTTTTTGCAGAAACGCGCTACAGTCCACTTAATATGGTTTCCTATGGAACATGTTCACATCTATGCTTTTTTGAGCTGCTGCGTTTTTGGAAAAGGTCAGGGACTTTTTTAAAATGCAAAAAGCAGCATTTTGTGCTACAATAGAGGTCAATGGAGAAGCTGATGAAACACATCTAGTGTGTTTCTGTTGCGTTTTTGCTGCATTTTTACCACATTTTGTGTTTTTTTTTCAGCCCAGCAAACAACAAAATTTCCACATTAACAAAAAAAAAAAAGCTGAACAACACAGAACGTGGGAAAAACGCGCATGTAAAAACACAAACTACAATACAAAAAGCATTTTAAAACAGATCAAAAGAAAACTGCATAGGTGTGAACCCAGCCTAAATTTGTAGGGATTTCCTCCCACTTCCTGTTTGGCTATGGTACAGAAAGTGAAGGGAAATCTCTGCAATGGGACACAGATGGAGAAAAAAAAAAATCTGACAGGGGTTATAACCCTCCCTTACGCTACCCAATTTTTTTTTTAAAGTTTTGCCTATAGATCTACTTTAATGGTAGTGGTAATAAAAAATACAAAAAAAAGATGAAAAATTAATGCCAACACACCTTGGAGGTTTCAAACGAACCTTTCATAAGGAGTTTATATATCATATCTGCTTCCAATCACTAGTCCAGAAGGCAGTGAAATATACATTTGGAGAATACTGTTATTATAGTAGCAATGTAGTAGTTGGACTTCTGTGGAGAACTGGACTGCTTTGGTCCTCAAAGAGGTATGGACTTTGTCTACAATAAGGATTCAAACACTTGTCAAACTATATTGTCTATGCCTCCAATACACATCAAATATTGGACCCTTAAATCATTGTGTTAGGTCGATAAAATCTAGCAATGAACCAGCTTCAGAATTCAAAGGAAATGTTTGTTTCTAGTGTATTCCAAGATCTAGTTTGTCTGTAGAATGGGAAAATCTATGTGCATACATTCAGAATTAAAAAGTTCAATTTTTCCTAGATTTCAAGCTGATTCACTCGTCACAAACCAGAGCCTCTTGCAAGTCTACAAAGAGTTGGAAGCCATCTTGTGTATCATGTGTCTGGAATTTACATGAAATTATAGGACCATCTTTGGATAAACTTAAAGGACGCTTTGATTAAAATTAAAGATAAAACAATAGAATAATAACACATTTAGTAGAGAATTTCCAATACATTAACAATAAACACCTAAAAAAAATTGTGAAAGTAGCAAAAACTTATTTTTCAAAAGCAATTTACGCGATCAGACTGCCCCACCTCCTATTTAACAAAAAGGAAGGATTGCTGTGGCAGCTCAAGATAACATGCGAACATGTGAATGCCCACAAAAGGACATGTACCCTTTCTGGCAATGCACTGCAGCAGTCTAAATGCTTAAGTACATCAATACTGGGCACTTTTACCCCCTTCCTGCCCAGGCCAATTTTCAGCTTTCAGCGCTGTCGCACTTTGAATGATAATTGCGCGGTCATGCAACACTGTACCCATATGAAATTTGTTTTTTTTTTTCACACAAATAGAGCTTTCTTTTGGTGGTATTTAGTCACCACTGAGTTTTTTATTTTTTACGTAATAAAACAAAAAAAAACTGAAAATTTTGTAAAAAAAACCCCACACTTTTCTTAATTTCTGTTAAATAATTTTCAAATAAATAACATTTCTTCATGAGTTTAGGTCAAAATGTATTCTGCTACATTTCTTTAGTGAAAATAATAATAATAATTTAATTTGTATTTTTTTTTTCAAATTTTTCTCTGTTTTATATTACATTATTTTTTTTTTACTATCTTTTTTTTTCAACACACTGTGACCAAAGCAATACAATGTTACCATAGTAACATTGAACTACTCTGGGCAAGTGCTCAGGATTTTTCTTTTTTTTGTTTTTAACTCATTATGATTGCTAATACCAATGTATTTCATTGATATTTGCAATCATTGTTACTGAATGAAAATTATTCATGATTCATGTTGTGATTAGCTGTGATTGGGCAAAGCTGATCACATGATACAGATGAGCTGTGAATGGCCCTGTCTGTATCAGGTGACTGCTTTGACCAGTCACAGTTAACAACATAATTGTATACAATTGACATGTGATCTGCTGTGATTGGACACAGTGGTCACATGACACTGGCAACGAGCTGGTGTAGTAATAGGTCATCGGCTGTGTTCCGCATGAGCAGCTCATTTTGAGAGGATGTTGTAAGAATTGTGCACACAGAGATGGACGCGGTCATCCATTTTGTTCCAAACCCTCCATCTTGTATCTCTTTCTCTCTCCCTCTTTCCTCATCCCCCCTCCCTCTCTGTTGAGTATCATTGGTCTGTTTGATGCAGAGTTCAAAAAGACATCAAGGCCCAGCGGGAGAGCTCATGGCTATAAACCCTAATTAGCCTGGCACCCATATGTCTGCGAGACTCTTGCTGGAGAATTATTGTAAAGCCATAAACCAAGTCCTTCACTGAGTTCACAGACATTCCAGATAAGCCATAAAGTAGACATCGCATTCAAGACCCACTTTCCCCTATGATTACATATTTTGGAATATAAGAGACTTACATAAAAACCAGGAATATATTCAGACCGCTCACTTTAATACAAGTCGCCTGATAGGTTACACCCCCTAGCTGACAGCTACAGGAGAGCAGAAAATGATATCTCCTTAACCATCCCAGCAGGTATGTCATATTTCATACCTAAACCTTCAGCAGATGATTTTGCGTATTAATCTACCCGCAGGTGGAATGTTACATGTACCTTGGAAAAGTTATCGACCATAGTATAATTTGTGAGGGCTTTGGTCAGAGCCCGAGCTTGCTCCCCAAATGAGGCGATTGGTTCTCTGCTTCAGGGAGACACCCTGCTAAGTTCCTAGAAAAAGGCTGTTATGCTTGGAGTTAAGCTAAGCTGAGTTGAGCTAAGTTGAAGATTCTCCCTTGTAAGATCGGAACGAACTTTGGGAGATAAAGCCCCCTTTTGGCTCAGGAAACTTGAAAGCTGCCTAAACCAAGGCTTTTGGCAAGTACTTTATCTAAATTCCTTTCTGTTATCTCTTTGCTGTGGTATTGCTCTCTGTACATTTAATATATATATATATATATATATATATATATATATATATATATATATTGGCTACAGCAAGTACCTTAACCCTTTAACCTCTCTCTGATATCTCTTTGCTGTGCTGTTATTCTCTGTGTGTATATATATATATATATATATATATATATATATATATATATATATATCTTAGTTACATCTTTTTCTGTAAATATTTTTATTGCACCCTTTTGACCTTTTAGTAATAAATCTTTCTTTCTGAAAGTGTTGAACTGTTTCTAAAGCTCTTTAATGGAAACTAAGAACCCCTCCCTCTGCAGAGCGCTACTGTGCATGTGTTTTAAACTTCGGTATATCTCTGCCTGCATTGACAGTGGTATATGAACACTTATGCAAACCTCATAGTGTTATTGCTGATATTGCCGAGTTTTCTCTTTCTCTGTACAAAAAGGAGGTGGTGGCAGTGTGAAGGGTTAATTGTGTAATTAACCTGACCCAGTAACAATCGCTCCCAGGCTGCAAGTACACAGATTGTGGTCCATTAGCTGGAAAATCTTTGTGCAGGGTGCAGCTGGGCGTGGCATTGTTACAGCGTGGTTTTAGATTGGCTTGTCCTTCGGTCACGAGTTTGGTGAGAAGGGCTGGGGTCTGATGCTGCGATTGTCACAGACGTCATATGATGCCTAGTCACACTGATGAGTGTCCTGCCCGGCCGTCAATCTGCAATAGGCCGGGTGGGAAGGTGTTAAAGCAGAACTCCAGTTAAAACCTTTATTTTCCCATGCAGTGGGGCTGTGCCCACACTGCATGGGTTAGGTGCTTATTTTGTCTAGGGGCTCAGGGAAAAGCTGTACTTACCCATTCCTCCCATCCTCTGGAAAACCGTGCTCCCCCACATCCTGCTGTGGACTGTTCCTGCCGTCCTCAAGTCTGGAGCTGGTCTATGGGCGTGACCAAGTCAGGAGCATCCCATTCTCAAGACTGCTAGCATGCGGAGAAGCAGGAGCGTCTGGGACCGGTCTTGCACTTGGAGGATCGATGGATTAGGTATGTCTTTGCTTTCTGAGCCCCTAGACAAAAATTTGCATTTAACACATGCAGTGTGGGCACAGCTCAAACTGCACAGAAAAATAATAATTTTGCCTGGATTTCTGCTTTAAATTAGTGGACTATTCATCAATTTGTAGGTCGGGAGGCAGGCCTCAAAATTTTCATTCACCTGCTCACATTTGGCGAATGGAAATAACATGGGGATGAGTGCCACATTGAGAGGGGTGCCCCCGCTGACAGGAGTAGTGACAGCAGCATCACTACTCTTGTCAGTCCAGCACTGGGAACAGAGCCAGGACAAGGTAAAAGGAGGCAATTTATTTATATTGGGGGGGGGGGCATTTGAATTCACACAGAGTTAGCATAATACTGGATAACGATCGGCTCTTACAGATCCTTGTCCAATCAACCATAGCGGGTCACCATCAGACCAACTGAACGTGGGGTCTCAGTAGTGGGCATATCTCCTCTCCGCCCAGCCAGTTCCTGGCTCTGCAGGTTCCGGAGAAGATAAATGCATAGTTCTGCCCTGCTGTACAATGCTGATGTCAGCTCAGAAGGTGGTGCCCAATTCTTATAATTTATGTGTGGAGGATGCAGCTGTGGCCCGACAGGTAAGATGAGGAGATCTGTACTTTACCGGGCAGTGCGGAGACTTGTAGTTCCCCACCAGAATGGGTACAGTGCTGAGACTTGTAGTTCACCACCAATTGGAGACTTGTAGTTCTCCAGTAGACAGAGAACATTGCTGGGACTTTATTTTTGTAACTTTATTGTGCATAAATCATTTAGCAGTGTCACTTCATGAGATAATGAAGGTGTGTTTAGGGTCAGAATTGGGGGTGGGGGTGGCGGTGGGTGGGGCAACTAGTGGCGAGTAACTCTTAAGGCCTTGCTAGTAGCTCAGGACTTGAAATTTGGAGCCCTGTCAGGAGGCATTATTGTTTTATTGTGATTTCTCTACAGGATATCACCAGGGGTGGCTGCCAAGTGTACAGGTGTCAGCTGACACAGCATGTAGATAAAAAGTAAAAGTGCAATCCAAAGATCAGGAGGGTGGCATTAATGCAAGAGTGATGGCTGTAGACAAGGTCCAGCCAGCAACTGCGCAGAAAATGTCATGGGCATGGGAATTACTGCCAGAGTGAAAGCAATTATTCAACGACAATCTAATGCCAGTAAGAAAATATAATCATCATCTCAAATATGCAAATAAAAACAAACAAACAGAAACGTGATGCATTAAAAATAAGATAGAATATGACAAGAGTGTTTAAATACAAGGCAGAATTGTGTATGATTTCTATGCTGACACTACAAAGTAACCACAGCAAATAGTAAACTCAGGCATTTGTATTCAAGGAAAACACCTGCCAGCAAGATTGCACTGACTGTTATTTCTGACATTTGACTGCAAAAGTACCAAAATGTTCTTTCACAGACAAGCATGTGTTTACTAAATAAATTCTTTAGTCACAGAAAGGGAACAAGAGCACACAATGGATTTTAATACTAAATTGCTTTAAAACACAGTAAATTAATTGTTGAAGAACAAATTAAAGGTAGTCTGCGAGTACACCAGCAGCATTAAGCCCAACAAATCCTGGCCATTTGTGGGGCTTGGAAACAGAAATGTCAGCTGACAGTGCATCCACAGCGTGGGACTGGCCCAGAGATGGCAAGTGTGCAGCATCCTGTGTTGTCTAGATGATTTAAGGGAGAGATGATCGGTTGTTGGTGGCCAGGGGCGGGGGTTTTGGGGCTGTGGCTGCGGGTGGTGGCAACTGGCGGGGGGGGGGGGGGTGATTCTTGTGCTGCTTAGGGCCACTGAGTGCAGCACAGTGTACCTTTGGGT
Organism: Staurois parvus; assembly: GCF_062004578.1. Lineage (NCBI taxonomy): Eukaryota > Metazoa > Chordata > Amphibia > Anura > Ranidae > Staurois > Staurois parvus. The sequence goes on from NW_028318635.1 coordinate 4,740,864, forward strand.
TTCCTGTGGGTTAGCTGCACTTTGCCATAGACTTCTAATATATCTTGCAGGTGTGGTGCACTTTCTGAAATCACACCCAAACTCCTGCATTCCAGAGTTTTGGTACGTTTTCAGAAAGCACACCAAACCCACAAGATATTACAGAAGTTTGCGCTGCACCTGTGGATCAGCATGAAAGCATCCTAATAACCCTTTTTATACAGTTGCAAGAAAAAGTATGTGAACCCCTTGGGATTACGTGGAGTTTTGCATGAATTGGGCATAAAATGTGCTCTGAACGTCATCTAAGTCACAACAATAGAAGAAAACAGTCTGCTGAACATAATACTACACAAACATTAGATGTTGCCATGGTTTAATTGCACATAACATGTAAACATTCACAGTGCAGGGAGGAAAAAGTATGTGAAGCCCTAGCTTAATGACTTCTCCCAGAGCTAATTGGAGCCAGGAGTGAGCCAACCTTGACTCCAATCAGTGTGATGATATTGAATGTGTTGCTGACAGCTGTCCTGCCCTTAAAAAATACACACCTGTTTTGGGTTTACTGGTTTCAAGAAGCACTGTCCGATGTGAACCATGCCTCGCAGAAAAGAGCTCTCAGAAGACCTACGATCAAGAATTGTTGACTTGCATGAAGCTGGAAAGGGTTACAAAAGTATCTTCAAAAGCCTTGATGTTCATGTGTCCACGGTAAGACAGACTGTCTACAAATGGAGAAAGTTTAGCATTGTTGCTACTCTCCCTAGGCGTGGTCATCCTGTAAAAATGACTGCAAGAGCACAGCGCAGAATGCTGCATGAGGTAAAGAAGAATCCCAGAGTGTCAGCTAAAGACCTACAGAAATCTCTGGCACATGCTAACATTTTTGTTGACACATCTACAATAAGGAAAACATTAAACAAGAATGGAGTATATGGGAGGACACCACGGAGGAAGCCATTGCTGTCCAAAAAGAATATTGCAGCACGTTTGAAGTTTGCAAAAGAGCACTTGGATGTTCCACAGCACTACTGGCAAAATATACTGTGGACAGATGAAACCAAGATTGAGTTGTTTGGGAAGAACACACAACACTATGTGTGGAGAAAAAAAGGCACAGCACACCAACATCAAAACCTCATCCCCACTGTAAAACATGGCGGAGGGAGCATCATGGTTTGGGGCTGCTTTGCTGCCTCAGGGCCTGGACGGATTGTTGTCATTGATGGGAAAATGAATTCCAGAGTTTATCAAGACATTTTGCAGGAAAACGTGCGACCATCTGTACGCCAACTGAAGCTCCGCAGAGGATGGGTGATGCAACAGGACAATGACCCAAAGCATACAAGTAATTCAACAAAACAATGGCTGCAACAGCACAGAATATGCCTTCTGGAGTGGCCCAGTCAGAGTCCTGACCTCAACCCGATTGAAATGCTGTGGCATGACCTTAAGAGAGCGATTCACACCAGACATCCCAAGAATATTGCTACACTGAAACAGTTTTGTGAAGAGGAGTGGTCCAAAATTACTCCAGATCGTTGTGCAGGTCTGATCTGCAACTACAGGAAACGTTTGGTTGAGGTTATTGCTGCCAAAGGAGGGTCAATCAGTTATTAAGTCCAAAGGTTTACATACTTTTTCCTCCCGGCACTGTGAATGTTTACATGTTATGTGCAATTAAACCATGGCAACATCTAATGTTTGTGTAGTATTATGTTCAGCAGACTGTCTTCTTCCATTGTTGTGACTTAGATGACGTTCAGAGCACATTTTATGCCCAATTCATGCAAAACTCCACGTAATCCCAAGGGGTTCACATACTTTTTCTTGCAACTGTAAGTGCTAATATGCCTTTTGCAAATGTACAGTGTATGTGATGTTTAATACACTGACCTTTTCCTCTTCCAACTTCTTCTGGCATTGCACTTATCCCCCTGCTTGAGAAAGGAGCTGGTGCTACAGAGGAAGCATCGGCTTATGCAGTTCCTGCTCCCTCCAAGGTCGCTTGCTTCCTCCGCTACCAATGCAGACTCTATGCACTCTGATGCTCTGGATGCTCACCTAGGAAGAGATAAGGCCAGCTTTCCCAAGAGAGTTGGAGTCTCACTGACCAAAGTACCTGTGTAATTTCACACCTCGTAAAAAGATAACGGAGCCTTCCCAGGAGTTCAAGGCATTCCCAAGAAGCACACACCAGATAACATTTTTAAAAGATCCATATTTCCCCTATGTCTCATATCTTGAAATATGAAAGACTTACATAAAACTGGACACCTCGTCAGATGGCCAATAAGCAGGCGAACAGTTTGATGGGTCACTCGCTTTGTCTTGGACCATCAGGGAAGCCGAAACATAGAACTCGTGAACCGTGCAGTATATAATTTCATCATTCATATCTAAATAATCCTCAGACTTGTCTGCATAATAATATACCCGCAGGTGGACTGTCACTTGTGCAGATGGAAAGTTATGGACCAGAATACGAGTTATGAAAGACGTTGGCTCCAGTTAAGGCTCCGCCTGATGATTCCTCCCTAAACAGGGGATTGGTCCTTTACTTCAGAGGCACCCCCTGCTGGGAAACTTTAAAACAGGCTGTCAAGCCTAAGAGTAGAGAGTTGAAGACGTCTTCCATTTTAACATCAATACCACCTGGGGGAGACCCGTGTCCCTTCTGCTCAGAAACTTGATCTGCTTACATCCAAGGATAATGGCAAGTACCTTAACCCTTTAACCTCTCTCTGATATCTCTTTGCTGTGCTGTTATTCTCTGCGGACTGTTTTATACAGATGATTATTTCAATCATTATAGTGTTATCAGTTATAACGCGAGTTTCCTCTTTCTCTGTACAAAAAGGAGATGGTGGCAGTGTGGAGGGTTAGTTGCGTAGTTAACCCAACCCAGTAACGATCGCCCAGACTGCTGGTACATCGATTGTGGTCCGTTAGCTGGAAAATCGTTGTGCAGGGTGCAGCTGGGTGTGGCATTGTTACGCACGTCACATCGTGGTTTTAGATTGGCTAGTCCTTCGGTCACGAGTTTGGTGAGAAGGTCTGGGGTCTGACGCCACGATCATGACATATTAGACGTCGCGATCGTGGGATTGTCGCCTGTTGGTGGTGGGGATCTTGCGATCGTGACATATATATATATAAAAAAATATATAAGGCTCAGTCACACCATACGTGCATGGAAACTGACATGCAAATTTCACTTACAGACACATCAGTTTTCATGCACGGTGTAATGATTTTTTTTATACGTAGCAGTTTTCTGCGCAGAAAAAATTTGCATGTGATACTAGTGTTGTGGTGTGAACAGGGCACATAAAGAACAATTGTTTTCATTGTGCCCTTGCAGAATGTGTGCAGAAAAACTACTGTCTCTGCATCATGGTATAAACGAGCCCTTATGGAAGAGACAGCACACAATAACTTTTCACTTAAAGTGTTACTAGACCCACAACATTAAAATCAGTCTGTATACGCAGTAAAGCATGCTTATTATACTCACTGCGGAACCTAAGGGGTTAATCCTCTGCATTGTGTAAAAAGGCTGTTTGATCCTAACTTCTCTGATCCTCCCCTTCTTCTAGTGCCCCCCTCTTATCTCTTGATAAGACAAATTGTGTGGAGAAACTCTGCACATGCTGTTTTTTTAGGTTTTTTTTTCTTGGGAGAGTGCATGTGATCAGCACAGGGCCAATCAGCACTGTCCAGACAGAGGTTAGCGGTTCTGTATCCTTCTAGAGCAGAATGAAAACTCCTTCTACAAGCTTTAACATGTGCTCTGCTGGACACTGATATAAGTCACAGGACTGCCCTAAGCGCTGATGAGAAAAGGTATTTAGCAGTTTACATTTACTAAAATTGCACTTCCATGTTGCGTGTACTGTGGGAGATCAGATATAGTGAATGCAGGGTCCTGGGTTTAGTAACACTAACTTTCTTCATGTCATGATAACACTGTTACGCTTCCATTTAAAGGTTTCTCCACCTCTTTCATACAGGTATCGCTAAAGCCAAAAAACATTTAAAAAAATTTGGATAGAGTAGGGGAGAGGAGGAGCCAGTTCACATACTGTATATGCAAACTAGATATGTTTTGAACTGCATCCAGTTCACATGACATGTGAAATAACATTTCCATTGTGCCTGTTCACATATATGTTTTGCAACCGGAGTGTGGATTCAGTCCAAACTGAAAAAGAGTCCTGCCAGTTTTCTGAGCAGTGCGGTCCTGCTCAAAGCTGCTGTCAGTTTTTTTTCCATTTGTGCTTCATTAGGGAGATTTCACTCCACTTTCTGTCCTGAAGACTCAACAGGAAATGAGGCTATTTTTCCAAAGTGAGGGAAATCCCCTCTAATGCTGGGCACCCACTGCGGGTTGAACAAAAAAAAAAAAAAAAGTACAGATTCGTGCATTTACACAAGTGATGTGGATGCAGGGACTGGTTCCTGTTGAACTGATTTTGTATTTCAATAATTTTATTAATTTTAACAGAAGAATAAGCACTGGCAAAAAGAAAGCCCACGAAGGGGCTACCAATGGTACATATATTGAGAACAGTTAGAATGAGGGTCAAGCGTGAACTGACCTCATTAAAACCAGTTACAAACTGGAAAAAGAAGGTAGAGAAGAAAGGGAAAGAGAAGAAAAAAAAAGGGGGGAGGAGGAGGGGGTAAACGCCCATTCACCAACCAGCATAAAAGAAGCACAAACCGAAACAGGGATTTGGGAGCGCCCGGACCAACTGTCAATACAAGCCGAAACTAGCCGGGGAGGTTGTGGGAAAAGCATACATCAGCCATGGTTCCCAGACTCTGAGAAATATGTGCTGGGAATCATTGCGGATACTCGACATCTGTTCATTGAGTATCAAGGCGGTCATGTGGTCCCACACCCCCTGGAGGGGCACTGACTCCTTCCAGGCCTGGGCTATTGTTCTTGTAGCTGACAAAAACATATAGGAGGCCAACTTCTGCTGGTGAGCAAATAATCCCGGTATGGGGCAATGGAACAGAGCATACCAGGCCTCCCTGCTGTTGGTCAGGTGAAACAGAGTGTAGAGAAGGCCAAATACACAAGACCAAAAGTGGACTAATTATGGGTACAACCACCATACGTGTAAAACATCCCCTCAATGACCACAGCCCAAACTATGGGATGAGTTTGCCCAGGCGATATGGGCCGGGACCCAGTACCAACGAAACATCACCTTATACGCTGCCTCCAACATGGTAATATTGAATGAGCATTTAGTCATGAAAGACCAGGTCCTACTCCAGTCCTCCAAATCTATATTCACCACCAGATCCAGCTCCCATTGCACAACATACGAAAGATGGGTATGGGCAGGACATCTATTCAAAGAGCCATAAAAAGATAGAGATAAGACCCGGGGAACCGGGGTGACTTTGCCAGATCTACTCAAAAGCAGACTTCTGGAATGGATAGGTGGAAGTTCCACAAAGGGAAGTCAGCCAATGACGTGGTTGGAGGTAATGGAAAAACTCCGTCTGAGGGATGTCATGAGATTCCCGGAGAGAGTTCCAGGAGGAAAAAGACGTAGAGGGCAAAAAATGCAGAACATGGGAAAATCCATGGGCCACCCACCAGGAGAATGCCTGAAGTTTGTCCAAACCTGGAGGAAAAAGAGAATTGTTAATAATCGGGAGCAATGGCAAAGAGGGTGACATCAGATTGCCCAAATGCACACAGAATCTCACACTTACAGGCTATGAAGCATAAGCAGACTCAGCGTGGCTGAGCACTGTTTAAAAGGGTGCCATAGAAGTGTAGCTACCACAATGAGGGCACAATTAGGCAGTTCTAGGAGAACCCAGAGAGGAACATCGGTAGAGGAATGCAGCAAGGACAGTGAGGAGATCTGGCTAGCTTGATAATATTTAGCTACATTGGGGACCCCAAGACCTCCCTGCAATCTATGGACAAAGAAGGTGGTTCTGGAGACCCTGGGGCATTTATTGGCCCAGATAAACCGCATAATCCTAGCCTGAATTAATCGAAGGAAGTGCAGCGGAACCCGCACCGTTAGGGTCCGAAAATAGCATTTATATAAGCTAATAATAGTATTAGCTTTGGCATAATGATAATTTTTACTGAATTGACATGACTTATCCAGGACAGATGAGGAAACTGCCAAGACTGCATGAGTGAGGACAAGGCACGGAGCAGGGGGTAGTTTGCGGCAAATAAAGAGGAGTAAGAGGGAGTCAGGCGAATGCCCAGATACTTGACGAAGTCCATTTGTAGGAAAAGGAGACTGAAGGTGAATGACCAGATCCAGGGTCAAAGTGATATTAAGAGCAACAGTCTTATCCAGGTTAATGCGAAGACCCGATATCAAAGAGAAACGAGCAAGTACTCGTTGTAGATTTGGGAGAGTGGTCAATGGATTAGTAAGAGTCAGCAAGGCGTCGTCCGTGAAAAGATTAAGCTTAAATTCATGGCCTGCGTAGGGAACGCCTGTCATATTGCAATCCATGCAGAGCGCCATGGCCAGCGGTTCGAGAGTGAGGACAAAAAGCGCCGGGGACAAGGGGCATCTTTGTCTCGTCCCCCTCCAAACCGAGAAGGGATCGGAAAAGTACCCTGCATACTTGAATGAGGCTGTGGGAGAAGACTATAAAGCTTGAATCCAAGAGAGAACCAAGTCTACGAAGCCCCAACGAGACAGCACAAACTGTAAATAATCCCAGGATAAGGAATCAAAAACCTTATGGATGTCCAGGGATAGCAGGAAACCCGGGATTTTACGCTGGTGCAACAGATGAATAAGATGATCACCTTATGAACATTATCTCCCGCCTGCCTCCCAGGGACAAAGACCACCTGATCTCTATGGATCAGACAACGTAAATAACTGTTGATATGAAGGCTAAGGATCTTGCCCAGCATCTTCAAACCCACATTAAGAAGAAAGATAGGCCGAAAGGCCTGTGGCTCCAGCAAAGCTTCCGCTGACTTTGGAATCATCGAGATGTGGACCCTAAGTGCGTCAGAAGAGAGCTGAGCGCCTCGCCGAAGGTCATTGAAATAGCTAACAATATGAGGCGCCAGCAAAGTTGCAAATTTCTTGCAATAGAGGCCTGGAAAGTCATCAGGGCCCTGAGCTGTAGTGGACTGTAAGGTTTTGATAGCTTGAAGGACCTGCATTGCGGGCTTCACGTGCTGCTTCAGATAGGTCCGGGAGCTTCAAATCTCGGAAAAATTATTCTGCTTGGCCTAGCGGGAAAGAGCCTGGTTTAGCGTATAGTTGTGAAAGTCAGCGAAACGCTGATCTGCTGGGGGTTGGAAGTGCAGCCTCTGGAGGGAAGCCGCAACTGGACCGGCTTAAAGGGTTTCCATACGGAATTAAGCTTCCTGGCCAACATCAGGCCTGGTTTATTTGCACAAGTATAGTATTTATGTTTGGTCCAACGTAAGGCGGTGGTCGGATTCACCTTCCAGCAAGCATCAGCAGCAGTTAGAAGGGAATGGAGTTCAGGGAGGAGACGCTGCCTATCCAGTTTCTGACCCGCGCCCAGCTGAATGATGTGGCCCCGAACCATGGCCTTGTGTGCCTCCCATAGGGGCACAGCCGAAGAGACTGAGCCTAAGTTGTCTGTAAAATATGCTTGGATGAAAGATTGGATCTGTTGACAGGTGGCCTGGGTCGTCAAAAGGGATTCATTAATGCGCCAGTGAAAAGGGCGTCGCACCAGACATGGTAATTCCAGGAGCAAAATCAGGTGATCATGGTCAGACCAGGGAGAGGAAAGATTCGATATCCTCTTAACCAGAGGAAGCTGATGAACACGCATAAATACGTTGTCAATCCTGCAGAAACTATCATGTGGGTTTGAATAGAAGGTAAAGTCTTGATGAAGTTCCCTCCAAACATCAGCAAGCCCAAAAGTCTGCAGAAGGGAGCGCATACGTGCATCCTCTGCGGAATGATAGGAAGGAGTCGCCCCCTGGGTATAGCGTCTGTCCAAAGCAGAAACAAGGATAACATTAGAATCGCCCAAGAGGAGAAGGAGGCCCTTGGAGTGACAGGAGATTATTGTGCAGAGATGGGAAAACAAACCCATACTGGAATCTATTTGGGGCGTAATACGAAATGAAAGTGACTTCTTGGTCCCAAATGGTACCCTGCAAAAGTAAGTATCTACCAGTGGGGTCCGCTATGCTCCGAGCACAGGTAAAGGGTAGATTGCGTCTGAAGGCATTCAAAACACCCTGGTGTTTCTCTGGGGCCGATGCCGTGCAAAATATTGGATAATGAGGTGAGAGATATTGTGGAGTGGAGGACTTGGCAAACCGGGTCTACTGTAGGCAGATTACATCAATTTGTTGTGATTTAAGATGGTGAAAAACCTTGGACTGCTTGAGAGGAGAATTGAAGCCATGGATGTTTTGCAAGTGGATTTTCAGTGGAAGTGTGGCCAATGTTGGGGCAGGGGGAGACCGCTCAACAGAAAATACATAAGCCAGCCAACCCAGTTCACTTAGAAGGGCGGCCTGTCCAAGGCGTCCCAAATCCCTGACAGCAAAAGAAAAAAAAAAGGAAAAACAAAAAGGGGAAAGTAGACCCGCGGAAAAAGAGAAAGAAGAAAACAGAAACAATAAAACGTTAACACACCAATGGTGAATTGCATCCTGCACACGTACGTGGGATACCAGTTGAGGGTGGTTCTACCTCCGGACACATGGCTGCTAATGCATATATCAACATAGGCCCCCAGGGGGCAAAAATTATGAAAAACAGAACATAAATAGGAGTAAAGCCAGGCACATGAGTCCTGAGGGGCTAGGCCACATAACAAGGTAGCCCTCCCCCAAGGAGTCCAGCCAAGCCCAAGAGCCCACTTCCGACCCAGGAGCGAGAACCACAGACTGCAAGGAACAAACAGGCATATACAACGCTGGTGATCCCCCCCACCCAGGGCCCCAGTGAAGGCACACAACAGATTCCAAAAGGGAGCCAGCAGGCAGAGGGCCCACTGCAATTCAACATCTTCCACGGGACCCAGAGGTCTGCGAACCAAACACCTCAGTTCCAATGTCTGTAGAACTTACCAGCCCAAACTCACAATCCCCACAACAAGTTCCAATATGGGAGAGCAGCAGAAGTCCGGTCGGGATGTCAGCCTGGGGAGGAGTGCGCAGGACTTGTCTGCAGAGGGGTCTGAGGAAGAGACCACTTTCAGCTGGATGTATTCTCCCAGAGGAGTCCAAGTTGAGAATAGGCCACCTGAGATCCATAAAGGCACATTGGATTCTGTGCAATGCCACCCATTGGAAAAAGGTTCAGTGTTTCCATAAGAGATTGTGCCTCCTCCAGAGTGGTGATAGAATAGCTGCATTCTTGGTAGTTGAAGGAGAGTCAAAAGGGGAAGCCCCATGCATACTTGCTACATCGATTCACCAGGACTGAAGTGAAGGGCCTCTTCTGGCTGCATTTTTGAAGCGTAATCTGGGAAAGGTCAGAGAAAATTTGAAAACTATGTCCCTGGAAGCAGAGCTCCGGCTTGTTTCTAGCCACCATGAAAATTGTTTCTCAGGGGTTCATCAGGCCGCTTCGGCCACAAAGCATGGTGTATACGGTCAAATTCAAGCCGGTCTACGGGGATGGCAGGAACCAGCTCTTGGAATAAGGCTGTGGCAGTGGAGGTGAGATCCGTAACAGGTTCTGGGATACCTCTCAAACGCAAATTGACACGGCGAGAAAGCTTCTCAAAGTCCTCAGGCCGTAGCAAAGTGACCGCCAGTTCCTTCTGAAGCTCACTCAGGTCCTGTTCATGATTCTCAATTACTGTGACCGCGGCATCCATCGTATCCTTGAGGTCATTTGTGTGGTTCCCCAGCTCTTGGATTTCCTTGGTGAGACGATCTGCAAGCTTGGAGGTAGCAGTAGACAATTCAGTTTTGGGAACCTGAAGAGGGGTGGGGGTGAGTGTTGTGTTCCCCTGAAGGCCTGTAAGAAGTGGCTATAAAGCCAAAGTTGGAGAAGATAAGCAGCCATAACCCTAGGTTCATGCAATGCAGAAACGCAACAAACGCAACCTGCATAGGTGTGAACCTAGACTTAGAAGGAAGGGTCAAAACATTTTGTAGCCAGGTGCTGGGCTACAGCAATATGGGGAAGGAAACATTGGGGTTTATTTACTAATGCTGGTTCACTCAGAATCTGGCGCACCTGTGCATATTAGCCAAACAGCTTCTAACCTCAGCTTGTTCAATTAAGCTTTAGCAATAAAACCTGGAAGCTGATTGGTTTCTATGCAGAAATGCACCAGATTCTGAGTAATCCAGCTTTAGTAAATAAACACCATTCCACTGTATCCTGCTCTCCCTCTTCTGGGATATTGATGATATGCTGCACCATCCTACTCCAGCTAGCAGGGGGAGAACTAAAGCCAAGCAAGCCCATAGGCTTCTATGCAGAGCACTGCGAATCCTGGGAGTTTTAGTTTGAGACAGCAGCCATATAATGGAACTAATAGACTCCTTACACTACAGAACCCAATAGGCACTGTGCAATAGGAGGAGTGGAGAGATGATTTTTCTTAAACTGCCTGGGAAATTTCTTCCTCTTGGCGCTGAGGGAATTAGAGAGAGAGAGAGCGCATCTCTGAATATTTTCCCAGGAAACCATACCAGTAGATAGAGCCTGAGGACAACAGCTTCTGCACTGCTGCCACAGGGAGACTGGAGTGCCCACTCACCCTCTGCATTCCATGGCTGACCACCAGAGGCTACAGCAAGAGGCCATTGCAGCAGCATAAGGACTGATGAGAGGGCATTTTTCTCATAGCTGATACTGCTAGCAGGGACTGAGCCACTGAGAGCAGGACACCAATTGTACCCAATACATACTGCACTCTATACCACACTTATTCCGAACCTAGACTGCACCTATACCAACTTTATACCACATTATACGGAACCACATCTACCTTGCTGCATGAAGGATAACTGGGACTGTCATCAAACGCACTGACATTCTAAAAAGGCCCCAACGATAGCCAGCAGAAAGGACTGCCCCAACCATAATAATTATTCTACAAGCCCCCTTTGCTACCATCCTCCTTTTCTATTGGACAGTGCATACTAAGACAGTCTAGGACTAGCATTGCTGCCATAAATGCGCTCTGCCAGTATAATTACAGCACACTGAAGATTAAACTTTACTTCTGCTCACTGCTGCACTTGAGGTGGCCTTGCAACTGTTTATGATGACCTGGACGTCAAATGTCATCTTCTTGCTGTTAATTATTTTGTATGCTAAATTGTGTTATTACCATTGTAAATCCATTTCATGCTTGCCTAGATACCAACCATATTGGGTGAGAGTATATTAAGTATACCTTTAGTACCTGGTTTGGTGCCTGTTTTCTTTAACCATTAGCCGCCCGGCCAATGGCCGTTTAGCGGCTTCAAAAGTGTCTCTGCACTCTGGGTGCACGCCATTTGGCGTGCTCCCGCACATGCGCAGTTTGCGCTAATGCAGAGCGGCGCAGCAGTGCGATCTGTCACCGGCCGTGCACCTCGGACACGGCCGATGACAGGTCCGAGTACCGGCTCCCGTTACTGGTATAATGTGACCTGCTGTGACCAATCACAGCAGGTCACATGACAGTTGTATACAATGAATGGCTTCATTCATGATGCCATCCATTGTATACTAGTGCCTAGCTGTGAATGGTCACAGCTAATCACATGCACATGTCATGTGATTAGCTGTGACCAAATCACAGCTAAGCACAAAAAAAAAAAGAAAAAGCTGAATGAATCGATTTCATTCAGGTAAATGCTTGCTTATAGCAAAGTAATTCTTTGCTATAAGCAAATTGTGTAAAACAAAATACTGATCACTTCCCCAAAGTACTACAATGTTACTATGGTAACATTGTACTACTTTGGTCATAGTAAAATATGAAAAAAAAATCTTAAAACAAATAAAAAAAATGTAATAAAAAAATAAATATAATAAAAAAAAATATATATATATATATATATTTTTTTTTTTTCATACTGTCACCAGTCAGTGTCCCTGTTCACCGCCATGCCAGTTATATGATGACGCTGTACTGCACTGGTGAGAGTATGTAAAAAAAAAAAATAGTGAAAATAATTTTTTTAATTTTTTCATTTTCCGAAAAATTATGACAAAAAAAATACAACTTCAAAAAACTCGCCATGCTTCTTATGAAGTACGTCGGACTGTCTACTCTGCAAAAAGGGGTCATTTGGGGATATCTGTACTATTCTGACATTCTTGGACCTCAAGAAATTAGATTGGCTGTCAGTACTTCAGGATTGATCAATTTTCAGATCTATACCATAGTTTGTGAACTCTATAACTTTCCTACAAACTAAAAAATACATCCTAATTTGGGTTATTTTCACCAAAGACATGTAGCAGAATATATCTCGGCCTAAATTTATGAAGAACAATTATTTATTTGTAAACTTTTATAACAGAAACAAAGAAAAATGTTTTTTTTCAAAATTTTTGGTATTTTTTTGTTAATTTAGCAAAAATTAAAAACCCCAGCGGTGATTAAATACCACCAAAAGAAAGCTCTAGTTGTGTGAAGAAAATGATAAAATTTTAGTTTGGGTACAGTGTTGTATGACCGCGCAATTGTCATTCAAAGTGTGAGAGCGCTGAAACCTGAAAAATGGCCTGGGCAGGAAGGTGTAAAATTGCCCGGTATTGAAACGGTTAATATAGCACTACTATTGGGTACTATGTATTAATGTCGTTGAATTCCTTTGATGTTGTATGTTTTTACACTCAACTTGGTGTGTCAGAGGAGCTGAGGTTCTTGAGAAAGTTGAAGCAAAGAACATAGGACCCATCCTATCCAGTGGTTCAAACAGATCAAAAAATGGCAGTTGTTTGTGATACATATCAATTTATGGTTTATTTATACCTCAAGTGTTCTTTGGGCCCTGGACTATTTTCAGAATATGACTGTTGCTGTGATTCTTCCCTTGGTCTGCAAAGTCACTACTGTGGAGCTGATAGGGGAAACTAGATTACTCAACATGGAACATGCTGTCTGCCAACCAGGTGTGTCAGATAACAGCAGCACTCCTATTTCTTCAAAACATTTTTTACTCACTTCTTGCCAGAAAGGAATTATGGAACTCTTGACAGTAGAAAACCACTCAAACCAGACCAAGTATGTTCCTTGCTGAACCTCTGTCCCAAGACCACCTATTTCAAATTCAAGCATAATTTCTGCAGACAGAAACATGGTTGTGCTATGGGGATACTGGATCTTCCATTGCTAATCTGTATATAAGCAGTGCTTAGATGAGGTACCTTGATTTGGGACACACTCTGTACATTGCACAGTATACTTTATAGTCCTTGCACTTGTGCAGCATACACAGGCACGGAAATATATCTATATGCACAACGATCCAGACTTGTACAATGCAGTATTCACCTTTGTTATCACAGGAGGGCTTTGGATAGCAAGAGTAGCATTCCTTCCAGAGGTGTATATAGGAGAAATTAGCAGTGTGCACTGGCACCAGATCTCCACTCCAAACACCGGAGTGTCAATAATGACCAAGAAGCCTGCCCTGAGCTGTCCCTGCTCCACAAGAACATTTCCCTATGCCTTTCCTTTTCTATCCCTGGCCATACTCTCATCAAAAGCTTGCCAAAATTGTGTGGGTTCCCTTATTTTAAAGGTTCCTCACCCAAGATGGCTACTGCAGTATCTCGTGAATTCAGTGTCCAGATTACTTCTGTTCTTGAGGTGGTAGGGGTGCTCAACCCATGGCCTGTGGAGCCCACTGATGTTGCCCAAGACCTTATACTTTGAGATGGCGGATCAGCAAGCCCAGATCGCAAACAACGGGTTGCTGATACGCAATCCCAGAGCATCAGAGTGCAAGGAGCCACCGTTGGCAGCAGAGGAAGCAAGCGGCCGTGGAGGGAGCAGGGGCCGCATATGCCGATTATTCCTCTAGACCACCGGCTCCTGTCCTAGTTGAAGTGATACCAAGTGCACTTCACCTGGGACTTGCCTCCTTTCCAGCAGTCTGGAGAGCAATACCAGCAGAAGCTGGAAGCATCCACTTCCCGGGAAACCATGAGAGGAACTGATCCGTGACACACTGTGCCATCAGAAACCAGAAGCGGAGGATTTTGTGACTTCTGATTGAGGTTTCATGTAAAAAAGCTGTTACCAGCTTGTACAAGCATCAGACCAAACAAATATTGGTTTAATCAGATGCTTTGGGGGACAGAGGAGAGAGCTCTCCATAAAGAGGACCTATCAAGACCGATGCCATCACATTGGATATTGTTCATCCCTTGTGAAAGCAATAAAGTTGATCCAAAAAAATTAAAAGTACAATGTAAAAAAAATAAAATGAAGATTAAAATAAAACTTTAAAGTGACCTCGTGCTCATGCACAAATGCGAACACGTACGAAGGTCCTTCACACATATGTAAATGATGATCGCAACACACGTGAGGTATCGCCACAAACATCAAACACAACAAAACTCCTATGTAACTCTAAACTGGTAACTTCTGAGGGCTTTCCAAGCTACACCTATGGAGATTTTTAGGTACCGTAGTTTAGCATCATTCCATAGGTGTATACAATTTTAAAGCATGACATATTAGGTATCTATTTACTCGACGTTTCATAAAAAATTTCGAATTTTTTTGTTTTTTTTGCATTAAAATTCATTCCAGTGTATTTTTTCCAAAGAATTTGCATTTGAAAAACTGGTGTGCAAATATTATGTGACATAAAAATATGCAACACACAATTTTATTCTATAGGGTCTCTGCTTTAAAAAAAAAATGTTTTGGGGTTCTAAGCAATTTCCTAAAAATATATATATTTTTTTAAATGTAGGCGAGGAAAGTAAGAAAGGTGCCAAATGTGGCAGTGGAGGGGGGGGGGGGGAGGCAGATACTTTCGAGCAATAAGCCACCCCCCCTAGGAGGAATAGGTCCCCCCCAGAAGGAATAAGCCCCCCATAAAAGGAATAAGCCCCCCATAGGAGGAATAGCTCCTCTTTAGGAGGACTAATCACCCAGCAGGAGCAATAAATCCCCCCATAGGAGGAATAGGTCCCCCCAGAAGGAATAATCCCCCCATAGGAGGAATAGGTCCTCTCCAGGATGAATAATCACCCCACAGGAGCAATAAATCCCTCCATAGGAGGAATAGGTCCCCCCTAGGAGCAATAAGCCCCCCCATAGGAGGAATAGGTCCCCTCAGAAGGAATAATCCTCCATAGGAGCAATAAGCCCCCCATAGGAGGAATAGGTCCGCCCCGAAGGAATAATCCCCCATAGGAGCAATAAATCCCCCCATAGAAGGAATAAGCCCCCACTAAGAGGAATAGGTCCTCCCTCATGGGAGCAACGAGCCCCCCTTATTAGGGATAAATCCCCCTAAAATGAGGAAAAGATCCCCCCAACAGGAGGAATAAATCCCCCCTAGAAGGAATAATCCCCTCATGGGAGCAATAAGCCCCCCATATGAGGAAAAAATCTCCCCACAGGAGGAATAAATCCCCCATAGGAAGAATAGGACTTCCCCTAGAAGGAATAATCCCCTCATGGGAGCAATAAGCCCCCCATATGAGGAATAAATCCCCTAAAATGATCAATCGGTCCCCCCATAGGAGGAATAATCCCCCCTAGAAGGAAGAGGTCCCCCCATATAAGGAATAGCCCCCCCACAAGGAGGAATAATCCCCCCATAGGAGGAATAGACCCCCCCATAGGAAGGATAGGTCCCCCCGGGACCCACATGTGACAGGAGTGAGGCAGGGCTGGGTGCAGTCAGTGTGTCAGGCTGCGGTGACAGGTGTCTGAGCTGCCATTACAGGGCGGGCTGCGGGGCGGGTCTTGGCCGGGAAGGTGGAGGCGGCCCGGGCCTCGTAGGCCCTCCGGACACAACAGAGCACTGCTCGGCACCGCCATCATTATGGGGAATGCAATTAGCGGCGGCAGCGGGGATGAAGACGACCCGGCCATGGAGCAGGAAGATAGAGGCACGGCAGGCGCTGACACAGCGGAAGGAGCAAGCAGCCAGCAGAGTGCAGTCCAGCTGGGGATCCCCGGCGGTCCGTCATCCCCGTTGCTGCTGCCGCCCTCCCCAGGGGTATTGCTGGAGCAGGCCCGGCTGAGGGAGGCGGCGGCCCGGCTCAGGGACGTGGGGGCTCCGGAGTCGGTGGTTTCCCGGCACCAGAGCGCCCTGCTCCGCTGGCTGGAGGAGAGACTGAGCCGGGGAGAGGAGGCGCTGAGCCGGGAGCAGTTCATAGAGATGCTGGAGAGCCGGGCCAGCGGCCGGGAGGAGTGTGAGGAGGTATGTGTGGCCCGGGTACACATTGCATATAGCCGGCCTGTGTTACATGGCACCAACTTCCCCCAACTACAGGAAACCGCAACTTCTGCCAGCCTGCTGGACGGGAACATGGAAGCTGCCATTACTGAGCTCTGCTACTGTCATGGTCAGCCCCAGGAGACAGACTGTCCCGGGACACACGGAGCCCAGCAACTAGCATTTTCATAAGCAGCTCAGCAATGGCAGCCTCCATCCAGAAGGGAGCACATGCCTGTTTTTGGATGTCTCAGGTTTTAGTGTGACACTTCCTCTACACCGCCTATGATCTCTATTGCCAGTTTGGATCAGTATAAAGCTGGCCATAGATAATTTGCTTTCTCTGATCAGCTGGAGGGCTAATCGGATTGCTCTGTCCACACATTGGAGGTGGATGGAGGAATTCTCCCCTCTGTGTTCTTGTATTCTGACAGCAGGGACACCTCTGCTGTCACAATACACTGATCAGTGCTGCAGCAAATCTGTTGGCTGATCAAAGTTTTCCAACATTCCCATTCAAGAGAAAGTGATCGCCAGGTCAGCTCCATAGATGGATCAAAATTTGTCAGGAACCCACCAAATTCTCCATCCATCTATGGCCAGCTTTAGTATACATATTTCATACCTGAGGGACTACAGTGTGTAGATCACTATAGGGCTAGGCTCACACAGGTGCTAGTTTCCACTGACTGATGCAGGCCATAGACGGTTTATCGGCCGAAAGAATAATTGGCCGATATTCGCACCGTTAGTGGGGCAATGTCGTCAGCCGATTTTTGCGGTTCCTCCTCGTTTCTTTTATCGATCATGCTGGAAAATGTACGAAAAACGGCCGATTTTCGTAACATTGGTGGCAACAGAACGACCGGTGTTTTGTCAAAAATTCGGCCAATAAATGAACCGTCTATGGCCTGCATTAGATTCTTTTCACAATTTTAAATTGCAAAAACACGTGCATTTTTGCTGTGTTTTCTACGTGTTTTTCACCTGACGTGCCTCAAAAAATGCAACTGCGGGTGCATTTTTGCTGTGTTTTCCATTCATTTCAATAGGGAGGTATGTTTTTTTTACTGCACCAAAAATGCAGCAAGCAGGACATTGAAAAGCGCAGCGCATTGCAGCTGACCAGAGTTCCATAGGATTTAAAAGAGAAGTATTGGAATTTTTTTAAAAATCATACTTACATAGGTGGATTCAGCATTGATCCCCCACCAGCTCTCAGGCTGAGAACTGCACTGTCAAACATTGCTGATCACTCAGTAATGAGACTGGCTCTGTCTCTCTGCTCTGCTCCACCAGTGCTCACTGGAGTGCTGGCCTGTGGAGGGGGCGGGAAAGGCTGGCTCAGGAGGCGGTGCTAGTCCAAGCTCCTGGGTGGATCCTGACCATATGGTTGCAATCCTTCCCCAGCCTGGACTGGCTCTGTGATGTCAGCTGAAAACAGGTCACAGGAGAGCAGAACGAACTGCATTCCTGTGATCCACAGAAGTACAGCCAAATGAGCGTTGGCTGCACTTCTCCTTTATTGGTCATGTGTTTTTCTTCCGCTTTTTTATTTTTTTTAATACAAAAACGTAAGAACAGCAGATCAGTGTGAAAGCAGCCTTAGGAAAGCGGTGAATTGCTTTTCAGAATGTGGTAGAGCAGTGGTTCCCAGGCATTCAGAAGGCAATATTGCAAACTACAGAGTGCCTGATTTCTTTTTTTTTTCCGCCAAATGGTGATTTTGCATGAAACAAAATTGCCACAACTGCCAGCCAAGGATTTGGCTAATGATTGCAGCATGGGCCCACTGACTTCAGTAGGCGTGTTTGACAGGCAGTGGCAAGCTGAGTTAAATAATAAATTCACCTTTTTGTAAAAAAAAAAAAAAAAATGCAAATGTTTTGCAGGTAAACAAAATGTACATTTAACATATATTAACAAAGGCGTCTGCAGAGCATTGGACCCATGATCAGTGGATGGCGGGTGCAGTGCCAGGCTCCTGCAGACACGCTGTTCAGCTGTCTGCTTGTACTTCCCATACAGGAGGACAGTTACCGAAGCGGAGCATTCATAGTTTATTGAAAACTACAAGTCATCTGCCACAGTGGCAGCTGATACTTGTAGTTCATTCATTCACGGAACTCTGTGAATGAGAGACCCAACTGTGTGGCACACTGCAATGTTTTTAAATTGTGACACCCGGTGTGCGGAGAAGATCCTTCACCTTCTGTCACCGCGTGATCAGGGGGTGAGCAGGCCAGCTGCATTAGTAACATATTACAAGTTACACCCTGGATATGGATGTAACATGTTACAGTGAATTTATTATTTAAATTTGCTGTGGCCACATCATGTGTATAAACCTATCCGGCTAGCTTGTTAGGCTTTCAGTGGGCGGTTGGTTAGCAGTAAAAATGCAGTCAAGAGGGCCAGATTTTGTTTCCCGTCTAAACAAGACCTAGTAGTCAGCTCTACTACAGTGATCTCTCTCGATTTTTGGTTCCTGTCCAGAGGGGGTTGCTTGCTTGGGTCTTCTGCCATTTACAAATGATTGTATATGTTTTCAATAAATACAAAGTGTTCTCTGATTGGACAAGGTGGAGAAAAAAACAGTTCCATTACAATTTACCCTCATCTAATCGAAGAATGTCTAGTATTCAGAATAAAAGGTGTTCTGTAAATAGCGACAGTGCCAGATGAGCGTGCAGCCATTTAGCCACTTCCCGACTGGCCGTTGTATATAAATGGCCGGACGGTGGCACTGCAGGGTCGGGTGGCCGTTTATAAACGGCCTCCCCACACCCTGCTTGTGCGCGCTCCCCGGGAGCGTGCAGCACCACGATCTGGTGCCCGCTGTGTCCTCCGGACACAGTGAAACACCGATCGTTGGACGGGACCTCTGTACAAGGTCCTGATCATGTGATCACTGATTGGCCAATCAGTGATCACATGCAAAGTAGTAAGCAAAATGTTACTTCTGACATCATTGCTTACTAAGTGTGAAATCTGTGAATGATCACAGAGGTCACATGGTACAAGGCTATTCACAACAACCTTGTACCATGTGACAAGCTGTGACCAATCACAGCTTACTCAATAGTTCTCAATGGCTGCAAGAATGCAGCTAGAGAGAAGGAGAAATGATTGCTTTTACATCCTATATGGGTGTAAAAGTAATCGGTGTAAAAAAAAAAAAATCTTCATCACCCCCCAAAAGTAGTACAGTGTCGCCATGGTGACACTGTACTGCTAGAGTGACAGTATGTAAAAAATAAATAAATAATAAAATAAATAATATTAAAAAAAAAAAAATGTAAAAAAAAATGTTTAAAAAGGATAATTTTTGGTTATAAACTAATTTGGCTCATTTTTTACTAAAAAGATAACGGAATAAATTTTGGCCAAGACTTATCGTGAAATATTTATTTGCAAAATTTTATAAGAAAAACACTTTTTTTTCAAAATTTTTGGACATTTTCATTTACATAGCAAAAAAAATAAAAATCCCAGTGGTGAATAAATACCACCAAAATAATGCTTTATCTATCTCAAAAAAATGGTAAAAAATTCATATGGGTACAGTGTTGCATGACCGCGCAATTGTCATTCAAAGTGTGATAGCGCTGAAAGCTGAAAATTGCCCTGGTCAGGAAGGGGGTAAAAGTGTCCGGACTGGAAGTGGTTAAGACCCGGAAGATCACAGTCATCACTGTAGTAGCATCATCTACCATCTAAGTGATTGTCTGCTTCCTCATTGGCCCATAAGGTATGAAATATTCATACTATTGTGCCAAGCTGGACCAGTGTAAGTATGCTGTTAGGGCCATGCTTGGAGCTCATCTTAAAGTATCTTTTAAACTTTTTTGGATAGAGTGGAGATGGATTACAACATCTGTCAGATTTTTATTGCTGTCTGTGTCCCTGTTTGGGAGATTCACCCTCTCTACTTGTCATGCTTACCATTTCCACTGAAAGTGTAAGTAAAAGAAAAACCCAGATATTGGGTTGTGTCCAGTTCAGTAATAGAAGGGAAATCTTTCAATGGTAACGCTAGTTTTGGTAGCCCTGAGATTTGCTCACTTTGGACAGATTTCCTCTCGCTTCCTGTTTTGACTATGGGAAAGGAAGTGAAAGGAAAAATCTTCCCAAATGAACACAGATAGAAAAAATAAAACTGATGGGTTATAAGCCTTCCTTACAAAAAAAAAGTTTTGCCTTTAGTTCTACTTTAAAAGTAGAGCCATATTTTTGTTTTGTTTTGAACAGGACAGGGAAGGGGTAAATACCTGTCATTTTATTCTTTGCTGTCTGTGTACCTTCGGGGAGATTTTCCTTTATTTTCTGTCCTAGACACAAAAGTGATGGGAATTCCCCTGTTTAAAGTGGGTACACACAGATCGAAATTCAGCTGGTTCAGCAAAGACCAGGCAAATTTAGATCTGTATGCGCCCTTCCCTGATTACCAGAGAACATAAAAATCCTCACTTTGGGAAAGTTTCCTCTTACCCAGTGGTGTATTTATCCCTTGTGCTGCCCTAGGCAACACTAAAATAAGGCGCCCCCCGGCCACGACCACCACTATTCGCCACTGCCGCCCACCAATACTTTACTGAAGTTTAAATAACAGCTGCTGTGTAGTGAAGGATCTCTGATATGTGCTGTGTGCCCACTTCATCCGATCTGATCTTTCCAGCTACATGTGTCCACACGTAGATGTGTAGTCCATCTCAGAGATGGACTGTATATGTTCACATATAGAAGGGGGCTTGGAGAACACTGGGAAGCCTCCAGCCGGCTGATGGAGAAATTTTTCAACAAGCCAGTTTGACAAAAGTAAATTTAAACACTTGCCCTCAAGAGGATTTACCCCCCTTCCTGGCCAGCCCATTTTTTACAATACAGCGCTGCGTTACTTTAACTGACAATTGCGCGGTCATGCAACACTGCACCCAAATGAATTTTATGTCCTTTTTTTCCCACAAATGGAGCTTTCCTTTGGTGGTATTTGATCGCCTGTGTGTTTTTTTTTATTTTTTTGCTCTATTAAAAAAAAAACCTATAATTTTGAGGAAAAAAAACAATTTTTGCTATTAAACATGTCCAGTAAAAATTTTTTAAAAATCAGATTTCGTCATAAATTTAGGCCAAAATGTATTCTGTGATATGTCTTTGCTAAAAAAAAATCCCAATACGTGTAAATAATTGGTTTACTTGAAAGTTATAGCATCTACAAATAGCGGTATGTATACTGGATTTTGTATTTTTTTTTTTTTTTTTTTAATACTAGTAATGGCAGCGATCAGCGACTTCTAGCGCGACTGTGGCGGGCAGTCTGACACTGGGGGGGAACTGACTTGGTGCCACTGACATCTCTAGTGACACTAATACAATGATGAGTGCTAATAAAAAGCACTGACACTGTACTAATGGCACTGGGCAGGAAGGGGTTAACATCTGGGGCCAGCAAAGGGTTAACTGTGTGCTGTTTTACTGTGTGTATTTCACTGTGTCAGAACATTGCTTTGTATTGCTCTGAGAACGACAGCTCAGGCCGGCAATACAAAATCATGTATATATTTCTGCTATAGGGTGGTGGGAAAGCGGTTAACAGTCAATTTCTGTTGGACAACCAAAGCCACACATAGATTAACATTTAGCCAGTCCCTGCTGAACTGGCCGAATTTCAATCCATTTGTGGCCAGCTTGAAGTTGATCTCCAGCTCTTATTGAAAGCAGTATGAAGCCCAAAAATGAAAATTTTATATATTGCAGCTTGCCAATCAGATGTGGTTTGCATCGGATTTCTTTTCCTTGGCTTTTTTCCCCCCTCTGTTTTCACCTGGTTATCTAGTCAGTAACACACCTCCTGTATTCATGAGACACAAATCTGGATGGATGAGCACAGGAGGCATAGCAGACAGCATTGTCAGTCTGGGGGGAAGGGAGTGTTAAAGATATTATTAGATTTAAATACAGTAACAAATTGAAGCCAAACTCCAGCTCACAATTTATAATTAGTTACAACAGCTTTTTTTTTCCATTTGGGATAAAGTTTTTATACGAATAAATAAGTTTTAAGTTTCTCTGTCCTTGTTAAATGTTTTTTTTCATCTATCTACTCACAGTCTCGCATTTTAGTGCAGGACCAGAAGATGTGAATACATTTTGCTGGAGAGCCTGTTCTTTTGAAAAAGAGACTTACTGGTTGGATCACCAGATGAAAATAAAGATAGCCTAAAAAAGAAAACTAATGCAACCACCACATGTAAGAATTGGTGAGCTGCAATGTGATTGTTTGCTTTTGGGTTCAATACTGCTTGAAGTTTAATTAGTTTGTTTGGACCAAACCAGATGTATGAGATATGCCTGATGTATAGCCTGTAGCCTCAGCTACCTACAGTATACAGCACTGTGTTGCGGCATCGAGATGGGAACTTTGTGTCTCAATTCGTGAAAAAAATCGAGTCGGGTTGAGATCTGCTAAGGGTTCCCAAATTGCTGCGCTATTATCCCTGTTTACCTTTTTTGTATAGAAGAGAAAAAGAACAACAACAATAGTTAACAATCTTCACTTATTTGTAAAGCAATAACATATTAGAAAGAATAAGTAGCGTAGAAGGGGAGAGAAAGAGAAGTGAGGTAGAGAAAAAAAAGAAGGGGATGTGGTTAAGCAGTGCCTCCCAGAGAGAGATGGGGTTGTTTGTTGGAAAGGATAGATTTGTAATCTTCAGAGTAGGTTTATTCCAACTAGTAATTCCATACAGACATTGTTTAGTATCTTTTTTATAGTGTATGAATGGTGGAGGACCATCATTTAGGAGTTGGGGGAACCTCTAGTTTCCAGAGGTTGGGAATGCAAATCCTAGCTGCGTTCACTAAATCAGGAGGGACTTTTTATATCTGTTTCTGTGTGGACATGAGAGGTAAAGAAGGTAAAATTCTGGGATCTCCCCTATATATTTAATGAAATTTAATGAAGAACCAGGTAATTTTGGATTCCCCACATGTCCAGCATAAATGTTTGCGGGAACATTTTGTGGAGGGCGGATGGTACCTTGTACCATGTGGTGAGAATTGCATAGCCAGGTTCCTCCAATTGGCAATGGAAGAATGGTGGGAGGTTTTTTTTTCTTATTTTAATTTTTTTTTCTTACAATATATTTTTTACACTTTTTTTCATATTTAACTTTGTTATCATGCGGGGCTAACAAGCCCTATATGTGATAGCATAGACAGTGTCCGGTCTAAATTATGGAAACATCGGAGTTCATTAGACCCCGAGTGTTTCCGCTGACCTTCACTGTAGCTCCACTGCAGAGGACAGGGCCTTTGGAGATCTGTAAAAGTGATCGGATGGCTCTATGCTCTTGCCTAATGTTTACCTTAAAGTTCCCCTTAAAGTTCCTCATCGGCTGTAAAGGTTAATAGTAAGCTCATGGCTGCACCAGCAGATATAAACTTGCTTTAACCACTTGCCCTCCTGAGGATTTACCCCCCTTCCTGACCAGGCCATTTTTTGCTATTCGGCGCTGCACTCTTTAAACTAATTGCGCAGTCATGGAATGCTGTACCCAAACTAAATTTACATCCTTTTTTAATACAAATAGAGCTTTCTTTATGTGGTATTTGATCACCTGTGTACTTTTTATTTTTTTGCACTGTAGACAAAAAAGACCAGAAATGTTGAAAATAAATGATATATTTTACTTTCGGATATAAAAAATATGTAGTAAACGGTAAGCCATAAATTTAGGCCAAAATGTATTCTGCTACATGTTTCTGGTAAAAAAAATCCCAATAAGTGTATATTGATTGCTTTGTGTGAAAGTTATAGCGTCTAATAACTATGGTATAGATACTGCAATTTACACAATTTTTCGCTATACAGCGCTGCACTAGTTTAACTGACAATTGCACGGTCATGCAATACTGTACATAAATTAAATTTACGTCCTTTTTTTCACACAGAGCTTTCTTTTGGTGGTATTTGATCACCTGTACGCTTTTTATTTTTCGCGCTATAAACAAAAAAAGACTGAACATTTTTACACCTCATTACTACACCTCAAACACAACACATTACACCTCAAAATACATTCTGCTACTTCTACTGAGTATGGGGATACCACATTTATGAGACTTTTTGGGAGCCTAGCCACATACAGGAGCCTGAAATCCAATGACCACTTTGAAAACCTGACAGTGCATAACTTCCTCATTTCACTTCCTCACTACCTATCACAGTTTTGAGGCCCTGAAATGCCAGGATAGCACCAACCCCCCCCCCAAATAACCCCTTTTTAGAAAAGTAGACATTGCAAGGAATTTAAAGAGGCATGGTGAGTATTTTGCAGATTTTATCTTACAAGGATTTGAAATATAAAAAAAGTAAAGAAAAATGTTTTTGTTTTATTCATATTCCAAAAACTTGTGGCAACAAATGAGATCTTCCAAATACTCACCATGCTTCTTATCAAATTCCTTGGGGTATCTACTTTTCAAAAAGGGGGGGGGGGATTTGCTGCTATCCTGGCATTTCAGGGCCCCCGAAACTGTGTTAGGTAGTCAGGAATTGTAATGAGGAAATAAAACCTTTAAAAGCCTGCAGGTGCTTATTGGATTTTGGGGTCCTGTACTTGGCTAGACTGCCAAAACGTCTCACATGTGGTATCTCCATACTCGGGAGAATTAGCAGAATGTATTTTGGGGAGTAATTCCACATATACCCATGGCAAGTGTGAGCAATAAATCATTTAAATGACAATTTTGTGTAAAAAAAAAAAAATTGTCATTTTCCAAAAACGTGGCTGAACATGCCTCTCAGCAAATAGTTTGGGGTGTCTACTTTCCAAAATGGAGTTATTTTGTGGGGTAGGGGCATTTTATGCCCAGCATTAGAAGTTTATGGCCCACATTACTCGTTCTTCTAACCACCTGAAGACCAAGCCTTTTCTGACACTTTTTATTCACATGAAAAAAAAACTGTATTTTTTGCTAGGAAATTACATTGAACCCCCAAACATATATTTTTTAAAGCAGACACCCTAGTGAATAAAATGGTGGGTACTGCAATTTTTTATGTCACATAGTACTCACGCAGCAATTTTTCAAACGCAATTTTAAAAAAAGAAATACTTTTTTTTTCTTTTAATGTACAAAAACAAAATATATTGGCCAATTATGTGCTAAAATATAAAAGATAACGGTATGCCGAGTAAAAAGATACCAAACATGACATACTTTTTTTCACTTTTAATGCTATCACAGAGAATGCAAATATCTCCTATATATTCAATGGACATTGTCATATATTCTTTTTTTTTGTTCTAAATCTGGGATCTATCAGACTCTGTATATCTCTTCTGCCCTTACATTATCTAATCTCACCAAGATCAGTGATCAGATGCTTTCTCAATTTACAAATGTCGTTGTTTTATATCCTGCGAAACTGAAGTGATTAAATGCTCGTAGCTTCCAATTTCCTAGACTATAGAGATGACTGGCACCATTCCGGTCTCCAATAACCTCTATGGTTAGCTGGCAGAAACACCGGCTGCATTCTCAGGTTCCCCCGATGGCACAGGACTGCCCGAGAAGGCTGTGGAAGCAGCGGGGAAGGGGGGGCATCTTCTCTTGCTACTTGTAAAAGCAATTCTGCAGCTAATTAGCCACCAAGATTGCTTCTACATGAAAGTTGATCGCGGCTGAAAAAAAATGATACCAGGATGATACCTGCAGCTGAAGAAGAAGAAATCTCTGCCAGAAAAAGTGTGTGGAATGCCCACTATTAGAATATACTGCCTTGCATCCACCCACTTTTAATGGTGGGCACACATGAAATGTGCCAAAAAATATTATAAAATATATATGCCGAAGCATAGGGGCCATCCATCCACTGGCCACACCAGGCCCCCATGCTTCGGTATATATTCTCTTTTTTTATCTGCGGATGAAAAATCTCATCCATCAGCGCTGCCCACACTGACTTATGTATATTCTGAGAGCAAGTTCCTGTTTCTGTCAGAATAAACAGGTCGGTTCTGCAGCTGAATGGCATTCCCGCAAAGAAAACAGAAATGCTTAACAATAAAACAGTAAAATTGTACAACTATTTTTGGTTTTTAATTGTTTGGAAGATTTGTACTTTTTATTTATTTATTTTTTTACTTTGTGATGTACCAAATGTGATGCCAGTTTCCTGACTACCTAACATCTTTTGAAACCCTGTGTAAATATGTGCCCTGAACTGTGCCGTGCTGTACCATATACTAATATTCCACTAGTGTGTGGTAGCGACGGAAGCAGTCCTTGAGGCAGAGACCAGGCTGGCCAGGACAGGAGGGACAAAAAAAAACAGGTGTCACGCCTGATTCCATGTCTGCTGCAGACACAACATCTTTTTTGGGGTGTTCCTTGGGTTGAGGTACCAGAAATGGCATTGGGAAAATGCCTCTCATGCAGCCGGCTAACTACATCTGGGTTGGGGGTTTGGGCCACAGCACCTTCTGGATACAAAAGGACATAATGATCTCTTCCTGGATTTTAGGAAGGATCCACTTTGTCCAGTTTCTTTGTAAAACACAAAGGCTTTACACAAAGCATAGAGCCAATTGAAATAAATAAACAGACACTTTTTTGTACCAGCGCCTGGCTTTTCGGGATACTATGTATGGCTTCATCATCTGATCATTGAAGTCCAGTGATTTTTCTAGCGATTTCATTTGTGGGGGGGGATCAGACAATTTTGGCAGGTTGTAAAATGCTTTGTAATAATCCCCAAAACAGGCTGCAGTGTCTTTAGAAGTGTGTTCCTTGCCTGTCTGTGTGAAAATGTATGTTTTTGGCTACATTCATAATTTAATATTTTACTATTCTTTTTACGCTTTTTTTTTTCTTTTTTTTTTTAGCATTAGTCCCCTTTCACACTGGGTGGACTCTGCTCTGATCAGCAGATCTGTGAGTAGATCCCCTGCTGATCAGAATGGAGTGGCAGATGACACATCTGTGTTTCTGTCTGTGTACACAGACAGATGGTGTTTGGGTGTAAACAGACCCCACTGTCTGTTTACAACCGACTACCCTCTGATCTAGATAAAATAATGTGCAGCGCTAAAATCAATAAGATATAAAAGGTACATAAAAAACATCAAAATGAATTTAGAAATGTTCATAAAGTGACTATCAGTGCTTATAGAAATCCTGCGTCCTTCTATAATTAGGTGCTTGTGCAATCAGGTGTGGGAGAAATGCGCACTCACCGGAACGCATAATAAAATGCGCGTTAATATATTAAATCCTGATGTCATCAAGGTCATCCAAATCTGGGAAGGAATGGGGTTGAATCCCTCACAGAATGGGTATGGGTCCTGGGGCCTCTGATGTGAATCGGAAGGGTGCCAGAGATCCCTTTAAGGGATGGATGGGTGCAGCTCACCAGGTATACAGGAGGCTCCCTCTCTGGAAACTGGATGCTGGGTTGTCTGCAAATTAATACTCCCCAGGGAATTAAAGTAGAAGTATACCCATAGTGTAGTAATTAATGGTTTAATTGAGTAAATAAAACATCCAGGTAAAAACATCAGACATCCAGGTAAAGTAAACATCCAGGTTCAATAACTGTGTGCAGTCCTTAATCAAAGATGGCCACCGGAGCTCCACGTTGCTCTGGTGGCGTGACGTCATGGCGTTATTGGCTCCTTCTTATGCGTTTCGTGCACCCGCACGTCATCTGAGGGGAACACCAATAACGCCAAGCCGCGCGCCGTCCGTTTATATAGACGATGGCACATGCTTATTCCACAGGCGCCATCTTTAAGGAGACCAATTATAGTGTGCACGTGCGACTAAGCGTGCGCCATTTTTCTGTGGATCTTTATCATCGGTAATGTAATCAATAGGAGCTGTCAGTGTCAGAAGCTGTTCAACGGGGAAAGGAGTTTGGAAACGATCAGATTCAAAACAGGTATAGAATATCAATTAAAATACCACTATAGTAAAGCAGCAACAGGCAAATTTATCCCTGTGAAGAAGGACTTTGATTATGTGTCTAGATGTGATTATGTTCCACGGAAAAAGTTTAGTCCCTTTACAAAAAAATAAAAATAAAAACCAATACACAATAATATACTCTGATAAAATTAATAACCGTATTATACTTGAAGTATCAACAAAATAGATAAAGATAAAAAATTCTTTATATGATAATAAAATAATAAAAAAAATAATAATAAAAAATATGTATGAATAAAAACACTATTAATGCTAAAAAAAAAAAAAAATATATATATATATATATATTAAGAATCATGATGATAATAGACTGATCTCATGAATGACATAAATGGAGGAAATCGTTAACTAATAGCAATATAGTAAAAAAGGGATAAAAAGGCAATAAAAAATGTCAGAATGCTCCCTATAGCCTTTTTTGATATTGCTGACATGCTCTCTGAGTCTATCACGTAGGCGCCTGGTAGTGCATCCCACATACTGGAGCTTGCAAGGGCATTCCAAAAGATAAACAATGTACTTACTATTACATGTAATGCATTTTTCAATATTATAGGACTTCCCTGTCATTTGTGAATTAAAAGTAGGTTTTTTATGTTTTCTACCTTTACTCACTGTGCAAATGATGCATTTATTATATGGGAAGAATCCATTGAGATTAGAGAAGAAAGAGAGTTTCTGGAGGGTTAATAACATTCAGGGCTATACGGTGACGCAGGGCAGTGGCTTTTCTAAAAATAATTTCTGGTTTTTCTGGTAAAATCTTAGAGAGAATGGGATCAGTCTGTAAAATGTTCCAATTTTTGTTAATAATCCGGATCACGGCCTTATGTTGTGTAGAGTATGTGGTTATAAAGGGACAGATCTGGGTCCGGTTTTGTTTCTCCTTATCTTTCAACAGGTCAGCCCTATCCGTTTTGGCTACTGCCCTAATTGTATCATCCAGATTCTGTTTGCAATATCCTTGCTCAAGAAATTTATGTTTTAAATTTTGTGCTTGTAGATGGTAAGCATCGAGATCAGAACGATTAATATATTAACGCGCATTTTATTATGCGTTCCGGTGAGTGCGCATTTCTCCCACACCTGATTGCACAAGCACCGAATTATAGAAGAACGCAGGATTTCTATGAGCACTGATAGTCACTTTATGAACATTTCTAAATTCATTTTGATGTTTTTTATGTACCTTTTATATCTTATTGATTTTAGCGCTGCACATTACTTTATCTTGATTATTTGAGGTTTTTGGTTACCTTGAGTGCTTAGCGGCTATTTATTCTCATGTGCGCTCGCATATACTTATTATTTACCCTCTGATCTACCTGTCCATCCATATTCATAAAAGATTTGCCAATGTAAAGCCAGCTGAGCTTTAGATGTGTAGCATAAGATATGTGCAAGTTCTTGGAGTCTGTCCTCCTTCAGCATGGAATACTTTTGTATGGATTTACTGCGTCACGCACTTAATGGACTTTCTGAATCAAGGTTGAGAAGTGTGAGTTAGTGAGGAGTATGAGTGTGTCTTTGAGTTTCTCTTTTAGGGGGACGTATAAGGGAGGAATAGTGTCCCATTGTTGGTTTTAGTAGGAGGAATAGTGTGCCACCATTGGTGTCAGTGGGAGGAGTAGAGCCCCATTATCGGTGCCAGTGGCAGGAACTATGCCCCACGGTTACTGACAGAGGGGGGAAAAATGCCCCAAGGACTGGATAAAAGCAAGCAAAGGACTGCAGTTTGGAAACCACTACCCTAAATGATGGGCATCTAACTTGATCAAAAGCATAACCTATAGATTGTTGTTTTGGTTATCTGGGGAATCACACTGCAGATCTCAGTGAGGACAGCTCCGAGCTGTGAGTGGAGGGAAGGGACACCCCTTCCCCTTCACATAGTACACAAAGAACACCCAGAGCTAAGGATATGAATCACAGGCTGTATGCTGGAGTTCTTCTCCACCTCTTCATCTCTTGGTGTCTGAAAAAGCTGTCAGAAATGACTCCTGCAGATAGCAGAGGAACTGGGCAGCACAGAGAAATCACAATCACTGCGTTGGATAGAGGCCAGTACACAGTATGGAAGCATATGTTTTGTTCATATGTCTGATGTTTACAATCACTTTAAAATCTGAATAATGCATATGCTAATGTACCCCATTGGGGGCAGCATATTCCCCCAAATAATCCAGTCTGTACACAGTAATGATATGAGGGGATTTATAGTAGCAGGTTAAAAGACCAAGTAGTTGGTGTCTGGGGAGACAACTGAGCAAAATCTGTATAATGAGCACCCTGGGAGATGGCTGGGGATATGCCCCCAGTGGGATGATCACCACCTTTGGACAGAGTGAATTGAGTGATTGTTCATGTTTCCATTCAATGTGATATCTGTATTTTGGTGCCGATCTAAGATTGTATTCAGGAGCACAGTTTTTTTCAGATTGGGTTGCCCCAGGGATCCCTCTGCTTCAGAGTATTTCTTCAGCTCCTGTTTTCCAGGTCTTCTGGGGGAGTTGGAGATGCGAGTGTCTGTGTTGGGCTCCTCTAAGTGAGTAGTGGAAGCATCGTACAATGCAGAATCTTGTTCCCCACATACCATTGTGAGACTACTTCTCCCACCTTTTACATTTTTGATGTGCTGTGATCTTTTCTATATATAGAGCTGTGTATAAGTGCCCACTAGATAAAGTGATCCTCTCTTCTGCTTGTTTTATTTCTGGCATGCCCAGTGCAGTGAATTATTACACATTCACAGTCTGGTTCACTAAAGACTGGCCAGAAATGTTACAATCTGAAAAATCTTCTTTAGAGTTACCAAACCTATGTACTGTGAGGGTATGCATTTATAGTAAATTCCATTTGTATCCAGGCAGGCAAGCCCTTGTACTACATAGGTTTTTGCATAATCTCTCTGTAGGTATGTCCTTTAGCTTCTTTTTGATCCTTTGTTTACCATCAGATTGTAACATGTGGCCAAGAATGGTGCCTGGCTGTTTTAATGTTTTGGTGCATTGCTAGCTCACTAATTTGAATTGGCTTCCTTAACGAAATGCGTGATAACTAGGGATGCACCAATAATATCGACTGTTGAAGAAAACAGGGTTGCCGGTGTTTTGCCGATAGAAAAAAATGTGTTGATAATGGCCACCGAAAATAGAAAACCTGATGCTACCGGGTTAGCCCTGCCTCGCCTTCAAACTTAGTGTTCGGGCCTGCCTTTATTGTGTATGGTTAGCAGCCAGCTGCTCACTGATTGGACTTTCCAGGCAGCCTGAGCCACGCTATCTTGGCCGTCCCGCTATCTGATTGGCTGGGGTCGTTCGAATCTGCTAGTGATTGGCAGCTGGCCGCTGTCAGTCAGGGCTGTCTAGACCTCTTTGTTATTTTCCTTTTTGGTCAGGCTGGGGATGCTGCGCAGCCTCCATAATATCATAGCACTCACTGGAAGCGGGCTGTGGGCTCTGGTTGGACCTTGGGATCGCCTTTGGTGTGAGGAGAAGGGTAGTCAAGGGTGCAGGAGGAGGTCGTTCTGTGCTGTTGGAGAGTGCACTGCTCAGCCAGGACACTGACTGGTGAGTGAGGGAGGTTGGAAGGGGGAGTGGAGCCGGACCCCCATACGGGGTATGTGTGCTGTTCCCAGGTTTCATCCACACTGAGCCCCAAAAACCAGTCATTCCCATCCTGACACCCACACCAGGGGAGTCATCCCCAGTGTGACACCCAGACCAAGGTTCAGAGGAGTCGGTTTTGTTTTTTGACACAGAATTTTCATTTCGGTGCACCACTAATGATAACAGGTAATAAGCCAAGGCGTGACTGGGCCCTTATAGATGACTTTCTCCTTATAGTGTGCCTTAGTATACTACATTAAGCTTCCAGAGTTCAACAGAACTAAACATTTTAACACACCGTAGCACAGCATATTCCTGGTGATTTTGAAGAGTTTTTTTTATCCTCGGGCGTATTACAGGTGTTTCTCGTTTTTTTTACAGGTGTTTCTTGGCCATAATTCAGGAGTTTTTTTTCTTTTTTGCATGTGTATCAAGCTTCAGAAATTTGCTTTGCTGAGAGGAGGAGGGCAGTTCTATAGGCGGAAAGGAATTTAGGTGTGAAATTGCCTTATGACATGTTTACAGGCATTCTCTTTGAAGTCTGTGGGGTCAATAACATCAGAATATGCTAAAAAATAATGGTTTGGTGTAGAGTGTAGGACAACTAAGTATATAAGTGTGAACAGTCACAATTGGTCCCCTTTCACACAGCTGGTTTGTTGCAGCCCTCAGATTCCTGTCCCAAGAAACTGCGGATTCTTGCTGCTGGAATGACTGGGTTATGTGATCTGGAGCTGACTGCGTCCATGCTCGGACATCTGTCCACAACCGGAGCCTATCGCTCTGTGTGTGGTTACATGCATTCAGCAATGGTTGCTGTCAGGCCACCATTAGTTTAAATGGGCAGATTGGCCACTCCAAATCACATAACCCAATCATTCCAGCAGCGAGAATCTGCAGATTTTTGCTGCAGGAATTTGGCGGCCTCACAAACCAGCCATGTGAAATAATGGGTAATGAACAGAAGAACACTGTAGTGTAAATGGGGGCCAATATCGTATTAACAATGTATGTTTGGGATTGATTTGGCAGTCTGTTTTCAGGACAGGTCATGAAACTGTTGACTCATTTCCAGTCAGTGTTTTGTCGTTTCCTATTTAGTTTTACATTCTTGACATATGTTGCTGAGATTTGACAGTAGCGGGCAGCTCCAGAGAACTGCTGAGCTTTTTTTTCCACACAACATCAATACTGTACCATTCTTTGGAGAGAGCAATCCCAAGAACTTGATGTGTAATGCATCTTTTCGTTGGAGCTTTGTTTTTCTTTGAATATTGATCATTATTATTCACAGCTGCGTTCTATATTTATTTTTATGGTTTTTGTTTTATGTTCAAAATTAATAGTCTTAGGCACTGTAAGAAAATAAACAGTGTTGCCAAAACATCCTGTAGCTGGCCATTCATTCCTTACCGTAGCTTCCTTTTAGAACCAAAGTGTAAATATTTCTTGCTTTTTTCTTTTTTTATCATCTTATAGACATTAAACCAGAGATGGAATTGGAAATCATTAAAATTATATTAAAGGGATATTTAAAAAGAAAAAAAACAAACATCATACTTACCTGCTCTGTGCAGTGGTTTTGCACAGAGCAGACCCGACCCTCCTCTATTAGAGTGCCCTTCTGGCAGTCCTGGCCCCTTCCTCTGCTGAGTGCCGGGAGTGAGCCTGAGTGGCTGCCCACATAGCAAGCTGCTTGCTGTGGTGGCTTCTGAGCCACTGCACACACCAGCGCAGCTCGGCCCCGCCCCTGCTCTTACTAGGTCATTAGCTGTGATTGACAGTAGTGGGAGCCAATGGCTCCTGCTGCTCTCTCAGCCAATGAGGAGGAAGAGTCCCTAGAGAGCCACTGCTCTTGGGCCCATTTAAGTATTTGCTTAAGTGGCTGCTGCACACAGAATGTTTTTTACCTTCATAGACTGCATGAAGATAAAAACCTTAAACCTTTACAACTACTTTAACCGCTTGCATACAGGGCACTTATACCCCCTTCCTGCCCAGGCCAATTTCCAGCTTTCAGCGCTGTTGCACTTTGAATGACAATTGCGCGGTCATGCAACACTGTACCCGTATGAAATTTTTAAATTTTTTTTGTGACAGATAGAGCTTTATTTTGGTGGTATTTAATCACCTCTGGGCTTTTTATTTTTTCTTAAACCAAAAACCACTGAAAAGTTTGAAAAAAAAAGTTTTTTCTTAGTTTTTGTTATAAAATTTTGTAAAAAAGTGATTTTTCTTCTTCACTGATGTGTGCTAATGAGGCTGCACTGATGGACACTGATAGGCTGCACTGATGGACACTGATAGGTGGCACTGATGGGCACTGATGAGGAGGCACTGGTAGGTGGCACTCATGGGTATTGACAGGCATCACTGATGGGCACTGAAAGGCAGCACTCATATATGGCACTGTTAGGCGGCACTGACTGGCACTGTTAGGTGGCACTGACTGGCACTGTTAGGTGGCACTGACTGGCACTGTTAGGTGGCACTGACTGGCACTGTTAGGTGGCACTGATAGGAAGCACTGACGGGCACCGATAGGCGGCACTGATGCGCACTGGTGCACACTGATAGGCGGCACTGACTGGCACTGATAGGCGGCACTGACTGGCACTGATGGGTGACACTGAAAGGCAGCTCAGATGGGCACTGAAATGTGGCACTGATGGGCACTGGCAGGTGGCATGGATGAGCACTGAGAGCTGGCACTGATGGACACTGACAGGTGGCGCTGCTGGAGCTACACAGATCATCAGGGCACACTGATCATCAGTGCTCTAATGATCTGTGTACATGTCCCCTCCGCGGAAAGCTGATTATTGTCTCTCCTCTCAAGCTGTCAGCGTGACAGCTCGTGGGGAGAGAAATGCCAATAACCGGCATTTCCCTGTTTACATGTGATCAGCTGTGATTGGACACAGCTGATCACATAACCGAGCCAACATCTTCGGCTCTTTCCGTGGATCGGTGATCCGCTGTATCCGAGGGACACAGCGCACCGCCGATCGCCACGCTGAGCGCTTCGGGAGCCGCGCATGCGCGGTTAGAATGGGAGGTCGTCATATGACGTCCTCCCAGAACGAGAAAACCGCCTTGAGGCCGTCATTGGACTATATGGTGGGCGGGAGGCGGTTAAGGCCAATCCAAGGCCTTGGCAAATTTATCGGCAATTTTTTTTAATGTCTTTTATTGGCTTTAAAGTGCAGTTGGCCATCAGCAGTTTTATCTGTTCTATAGTTTCAAATGACTGGTTTTACAAAACAAAATATAGGTAGCAGATCATCAGTAAGGCTGCATTCACACATGGGTGTTTTGATCTGCGGGTAGAATCGCCGCGATTCTGCCTGCAATTTCAGAACCGTCTGCTAAAATGACAAATCTTGGATCTGCGTGTTCAGGTGCGGTACTGTCGCTCTGCAATCCGCATCATGCAAATCATGTTACCCAAGAGAAGTTTAGGCACTTCTTTTGGGTGACACATTTCGTGTGATGCGGTTTTTTGCCCAACAGTCATGGCAGAACCGCACTGTGCTTTTAGGTGTGTTTAAAAAGAATGGCACCTCAACAAGTGGTGCTGTGATTTTTCATTTTACCTGCGATTCGACCCACATATCAAAACGCCCATGTGTGAATGCAGCCTAAAAGCTGTCAGAATATACCAAAACTTTCCACAAGGTTGTAAAGTGTGTGGCCAGGATATTTGGCTTACCATGCACAGCTGTACC
This sequence comes from Staurois parvus, assembly GCF_062004578.1. NCBI lineage: Eukaryota > Metazoa > Chordata > Amphibia > Anura > Ranidae > Staurois > Staurois parvus. The sequence continues at coordinate 4,776,563 of NW_028318635.1, forward strand.
AGATTTTGCACTCTCCAGTTTTAGTAAATCAACCCCTCAGCACCAAGATTAGCATATCCATTTAACTACATTTTCTAGGTTACATTCATACTTGTCCATTTTAACACACATGCATTCTATTAAAATCGGCACACATATATGTCTATTGAAATAAATGGAAATGTACCATTTAGCGCACGTCAGAGTAAGAAAAGTTGATGTATGTTTGACGTACAATGTATAATCCGTTGTAACGCCCCTTAACAATGAAGTATTTCTTGTGTTTCTGGTCATTTCAATGAAAAACACACAAGCCAAAGAGCAGACAAGTGTGAATTCAGCCTTCACTTCTTGATGCACTCATCATTTAGGTATTCAGCTTATACTGAAGGTAACGTCTGCTAATGTAATTTTTTTGTCACTTGCTCTTTTGCAGTTGCTCATTTTCAAATGTCACACTTAGAGGTCTGTTAAAACAAAAATTTTAACAAATGTGACAGGCATTCATATTTTTTTTTTCACTAATACAGCGATTTCATATGACCATAAGCTTCATCTAGTGGCCACAATGTCCTATTTTATTTCTGGCTGAGGTATCTCAAGAAAAATTGCATTATGGCCACTAGATTGGCTGAGGAAAATTAGGAAATCACTGTATTAGAAGAATACATTTATAATTCGAAAAGGGCGGGCGAATGCTTTTCACATTTGTCCAACAAATTTCTTTATAAATAGACCCCATGTGTTAATATGTCATATTTATATAGAGCTAACTGTTGGCACTATATAAATCCTATATAATACTAATAATGCGCAAATGATTCATAGTTTATATTGTACCATTTGTAGCTGAAGGTTTTCCATTTGATGTTCTATGACTGTTGGCCCATTTTCACACATTTTGTTGCAAGTGGAATGCAGCAGAATTAAAACACTGATTTGTCATAAAGTTAACAAAGGATGTGGCCTACTTTTTTCACCACTTCAACAGGCAGAACTATCTAAAAACTATTTCTCCAGTTCACATTCCTGCATCATATTTGTTAGTAAAAAAGAAAGAAAACAAAAAGACAAAGATACAGTGGATAGGCTGTATCACCAACAGAGTGGATTTCAAGACCTTTGCGTTTTTTTTTACTGAAAAGATTTTCCTAATATTACACTGACATCTGCAAAGTAATGGAGTAGGTATAGCTCTGCATGATTCATATTCTAATTTTTTCCCTCTGAGATTAACCACTGGCTTCTCTTTCAGGCATTTGCACAGTTTGATGCGGAAGGCGATGAGGTGGTAGACTTGGAGAGCATGTTGGAAGCCATAAAGGCCTCTGGTGGTGCCAATCTTCAAGGGGAGCTGAGTCATGTAATCAGACAGCTGCAAGCCTGCTCTCTCACACCAGGTAACCTGGATACTTAAGCTATTTTTATGCATGTTTTACTGTGAGTTATTATTGAAGGACCAACGAATATACGTTATAATTTGGCTTAAGCTAAGGGTATTTGAGAGTAAAGTGAGAATATTTTGGGGGTGTTTCCAACAGGCAGCTGGCTTATCTTATCTTGTAAAAGACTAGCAAATGGCAAGCATATGACAGGACAGTAGCCTCCATAGCTAAGTACATTCCAATTTATTTCAGTTCCTATAATGTTTGTCACGAAGACAGAATGTGAACAGAACCTTTCAAATGATGAGAAACGCTCATAAAAGCAGTTTGTTTGTGGAGCATGGAAGGATAAGAACTTTTTGGCAGTTTTCTGCTGTTTTTGTCATCCTTGAGACTTGCTTCCTGTTGCAGCACTGAGAAAGCGACAGTAAAAACCAAAATGAGGTTATAACCCTTTTCTTCACTCTTCATAACTAGGGGGCCTATTTGTACAGCTATGCATAGAACAGTGATGTATGAAAATATATTTGGGTGCACTTTTCAAAATACAATCAAGAGGTGGAACAAAAGAACATTTTTTATAATGGAGTCAGTATGACAGTTCTTTACTGTAATCCTTGAGATCATAAGTATTGGGCTGTTTTTTTTTTTTTTCTTTTTTATTCCCCCCTTGCAACAGCATAGGTTTCCTTTTAAAGCACCAGCCCAGGCACCAGAAAAAAGGATGTAGTGGGACTTTCCTGCACTGCAAGGGTTATAGGCTTGTTAAGAGCTGGAGGGTAAGGTGTGCGACTGGTCGCCCAAGCCTCTTCTTAATAGCATTCTAGGCAGCGGCCGTGTGCTGATGTCATCAAGTACATTTCATGACCAATAGTTCTGTATTGTATGTGAGGATGGTGAGGGCTTACCCACATCCCAGAGCACCGGAGTTGTATTCTTTTTAATCCTGAAGTTCAGACTTCATTTTAGAGGGGCATTCCAATCTGTTCCACCTGTCAGTTTTTCAGGCGGAAAGATTGGAAGGTCCATTCATCCCTATGGACCGTGGAGTGTATACGGACTTGTGTCCATTTACACCTGCCTACCTTTTGGGTCTGCTACAAAAAAATAAAATAAAAAAAAATAATGGGAGAGGACTATGTCCTTTTCTGTTTAGTCAGAGCGGAGTGGAGGACTGCAGAGTCTATTTACTTCTGGCCACCCATAGAGCAGAGGAGGCTCTGACCATGTCTTCTCTGCAGAAACTGAACAGATACAGATGTGTCATCTGCCTGCTGTGTACCTGCTTCTTGTGAAAGGGGCCCTAAAGTGTTTGTTACCCTAAATTATGTGAATGTTCACTTTTGTGTATTTTGTAAATCATAGTCTCTATCTTCCATCTGAAGTACCTGGTTAATCCTGCCAGTCACATTTTTTTCCTTCCATACTGACCACATAAAGCACAGAAACTGATCTGTGCTTGCATCGTCAGAAGTTTTTATTGTTTGTCTGGCCATTAAGAGGTACAGAACACTGTGCAGACACACAGCATGCCTGTATTGGGTAGTTTGTTCAGTCACCATGCCCCCCCTCCCAATCACAGGCAAAACAGTTTTAATACCTTACATAGTTATAACTGTATTAGAAAGTGTCTATAACATTGTATTTTCACAACTCTTTGTCATCATTGTTTATTAGATTTGTCTTATTGCAAGACTCGAAATTATTTACACTTCTGGGATACAAGATCATAATCACTGTTGTGCATGCTTATAAATTTGCTGGCTGTACTTCTTTTTATGTATATCTGCCTTATATGTGTATGTCTGCATTTAGTTTAAGTGTTTGGTGGGTAACTAGACTTCTAGATTATGTTGCTTCTAAATACTTTACATTTACTTTCAGCTGCTAATGGATGCTGTCTGTATGTGTTGGTATCTTTCTTTTTGTTTTGAATGAACTTTGTCTGAGTTTGAACAATTTTTATATTGAACATTAAAGTATCATTTTGGGCAAATCGCTGTTAACACAGTTGAAACGTGTGAATGTTTTACTTGCTAACGGATTTTTTAATATTGTATTCTGGTTCACACATCTCTGGCATATCTGGGAATATTGCTTAAAGAGAGATTTGCTGTTTTATACAAAAATTAAAAGTCAGCAGCTAAAAATACTGTAGCTGCTGACATTTAGCCTACAGGGCACTTATACCCCCCTCCTGTCCAGGCCAATTTCCAGCTTTCAGCGCTGTCACACTTTGAATGACAATTGCGCGGTCATGCAACATTGTACCCATATGAAATTTTTATCATTTTTTTGAGACAGATAGAGCTTTCTTTTGGTGGTATTAATTCACCTCCGGGATTTTTATTTTTTCTTAAACAAACCAAAAACCACTGAAAATTTTGAAAAAAAAAAGTTTTTCCTTAGTTTTTGTTATACAATTTTGTAAATAAGTGATTTTTCTCCTTCACTGATGTGCGCTAATGAGGCTGCAGTGATGGGCACTGATAGGCTGCACTGATGGACACATATAGGTGGCACTGACTGGCACTGATAGGCGGCACTGACAGGCACTGATAGATGGCACTGACTGGCACTGATAGATGGCACTGACTGGCACTGATAGGTGGCACTGATTGGCAGCACTGATAGGTGGCACTGATTGGCATTGATACGTGGCACTGATGGGTGACATTGAAAGGCAGCTCAGATGGGCACTGATATGTGGAATTGATGTGCATTGGTATGCACTGATATGTGGCATTGATGTGGCACTTCTGGGGCCACACTGATCATCAGTGCCCTGATGATCAGTGTACATGTCCCCTCCGCGGAAAGCCGATTACAGGCTCTCCTCTCCTCTCGAGCTGTCAGCGTGACAGCTCGAGAGGAGAGAAATGCCGATAACCGTCATTTCCGTGTTTACATGTGATCAGCTGTGATTGGACACAGCTGATCATATGATCGAGCCGACATCTTCGGCTCTTTCCGTGACACAGCGGACCGGCGATCGCCGCGCTGCGTGTTCCCTGAGCTGCGCATGCGCAGTGAGAATGGTAGGACGTCATATGACGTCCTATCAGAACGAGAGAACCACCTTGCGCCCGTCGTACTATAGGGTGGGCGGAAGGTGGTTAATAAACACACTAACCAGTCCGGGGATCCAACGCTCCCATTACCTGGGCTTGTTCTTCGCTGGTCTTTGGGTCTTCAGTGCCGGCATCATGCTTTGGGGAAACCAGCTGTGACTTCCTGCAGCTTCACAGTCAAACTATGCATACGTGAGTAGTGCTGCACTTTCTAAATGGACCTGCAGCCTTCTGGGATGTGTCCTGGAGGAAAAAAGTTAATGTGAACTTTCACTCCCCAACGAAGTAGAAATGGGAGCGGGCACCTTTTAGAAATAGGTACCCGTTTCCAGAAAAAAACACATCCAACAGTGGTGGTGGTGGAGGGTGTGGATGTAGGAAATAAAGAACGTCCCTTTTTTAGGTGAAGTTCAGCTTTAATTACTTCTGGTTTTAGGGTCAGTTCACACTACATGCGTTTCAGTTGCTTTTTTTCTGTATCCAAAACACACAGAAAGTAGGTTATATGATTGTCAATGTCATAGTTCACATCAGTGCTTGCAGTTCCAGTGTGTTCCAGTTGCAGAAAAAAAAGTAGAACATGCTGCATTTTTTTCTGCACAGAACTGTACTGGAACGTGGTAAAATGCATCAAAAACGCACTGAAACGCACATGTCCCTATTTAAATTGAAGAAAAAGAGGAGGGGGATAAACTGGAATGCACAAAAAACCGCATTGGAATGCATCAAAAAACGGGCATGCAGAAACGCATCCGGAACAAATCACGACTGCGTTTCTGTAGTGTGAACCGGGCCTAAGTTTTATTCTGCCCTGGTTCATCTTTGCTGTTTGTTGGATCATTTCCATGCCTAAGGGATGACAATGCGGATTAATTGTCCAATGAGCAGTCTGGAGGCAGAGACATGGGAAGCTTGCAGAGCTAGGAAATAATTGTCGCTTGCCTGCCTGGCTATGCTGTGTGTGTGTCAGAATACTGTACATTTACTGTTTGGCAGGCAAACAGTAAATGTACAGTAAACTTCAACTGTGTATTAAATGGTTTGCCTATTTTAAGGTACAAAACATAAGGAACGTTCTTGCATACATTTGTGTTTGAAAGTGCCTGAAATGTGTTGGAAAGTTAGGTGTTAAGAATTCTATTAAAGTTTTAAATCTGAATGTAGGTTGGTGACTACATTGGGTATAATCACCGACAAGAGTGAGCCTGCTGCTTTCCCTATTACGCGAGGTCTAAGGCTGCATTCATGCTATAGCATTTCTGGACTGCGTAAAATCAGTTCATTTTGCACACGATTGCGAAATGCAGAGCAAAAAAAGCATCTCACACTTGCATTTATTGTTAATGGTACCCCAAGTGCAGCATAACAGATGTGTGTTTTTCACCTGCAAAAAATGCACCATTAAAAACACAAAGCTAAAAAACATACAAGGTAGGCTCCAGCTGTTTGTCTACACTTAGGTATTTGCAGCCTGTATCTACTGGTGGTCTCAGGCACAAATTCCCTGCAGATTCGATGATATAAAATAGTAAGGATTAAGATGAAAAATAAGCAGTATAGTTTTTAGTGATTTACTGAATATTATTTTGTAAAAAGAATTTTAAATATTAACTCTCTTTGCCCTATTGCCATGCTGCCTGGTTCTAGTACAGTCTTTCCTCATGGACCAATAGTTGACTTGGTGGAGCCAAGCACAGCTTTTAGAGGAAAATGTAAGATTTTCATTTGACAGCAGCTGTCTATATTTTGCTATCTTTTGTTTTGACATGTGATTAACACTGAGGTTAATCTTATGTATTTAGCTTGGTTTGCATTGCCCTTGGTTTTTACAGTATTGCTTTAATTAATATTATTTGTTTGTATTAGTGATGAATGACTGTTGTAGCACAACACAAAATCAACCTACGGTATTTGTCAGATATTGGTGTTGAATTCAGGATCCTTTTTTAAACACACATTGCTTTTGCTTTGCCTGTTCTTATTACTATTGTAGAGAACTTTTCCTAGCAACAGGTCACTTTTGAGGCCAAAATCACCGTGTCTTTAAGATGCTTACTTTTTAATGGAGAATACAGTCACATGATTTGTCTGTGACAAGGTTTGTTTGTGTTGGCTGGTCTCTTGGTGATCAGATTCCCTGCCTTTAGTGATGATAGCAGGAACACAATGTTTGCATATTGAAATGTGTCTCCAGGTTTGTGCTTGGGGTTTTTTTTTTGTGGCCAGTTCTAAACTGCTTTGTCACTTTCCTAGTATATCACGCTGTACTCTGGCTGAAACTCTCTGCTTGTGTATGAACGTACACAGCCATTTTTTGATGCCTAAATTGCTGAATATTTTAGTTGCATAGCTTGCACTTTCCTCTGCAGTACACAGTGTGTGGGGTTTTTTTTTGTATTTTTTTTTATTCTGCAGAATATTTTTAACACCTTTGGGCCCCATATCTGCACCATCATCTTATGCCTTACAGCAGGTATGTCAAACTCGTGGGTTTTTTTGAGCCTCACATAACCCTCTTGCTTCTTCTCTGTGGTCCACCGGTGGTTTACGTATGACAAAAAATAAGATCGCCTTTGCACACCCATTTAACCGCATACCAGTTTACAGCTGCAAGAATCTGTAGATTCTTGCTGCAGGAGTGACAGGTGCATGTGAATAGCGGCAGCTGCTCAGCATGTACAATCTATTGACAGGTTGATAGCGGCTCTCACTGTTTTCATGTAGCCACACGCTAAGTGGTTACCTAAGGTTAGGATGGATGTCCAAGCTTGGATGCATCTGACTCTGTCCAGGCTTGGACATCTGTCCCTAGCCACAGGTAACCACTTAGTGTGCCGCTTCATGAGGATGGCAACAACTGCTGTCAACCTGTTAACACTTTATCAATACTGATGCTTGCCACTGGAATCCAGTGAATGCAGCTGAACAGTTGCGCGGAAGAGGCCTAATAGTAAATGTGTCCTCAGTTGTTCTTCAATCAATATGTTACACTTCCTAAATAATTTTGCAGCTAAATTGTTTGGGGGTTGTTTTTTTTAATGGAATTAAATATTGCAATTTCAACTATTATTTTAGTTAGTGGTGCATTGAAATTAAAATTCTGGACTGAAACCGGAAATTCAGGATGCCGAAAACTGAAACCAAAATGGACAGTGTTTTTAAATATGATATTTTTTATAGATAATTGTATTCGACTGATTAATATCATGAATCTAAATGAATATGAATTTAAAAAATACAATCCAGTAATGTAAAATATCTTTTGAAAGTAACCCACAAAAATTGGACAGAAAATAGAATGAAATATATATAAAATTAAAAAACTTAAATAGAGGTGGTTTTGCATTCAAGTCAATGGGACGTGATTTTGCATTGAAGTCAGTGGGACACGATTTTGCAATAAAGTCAATTATCAGCAGCTTTTTTTTTCTTTTTCTTTTTTTCCTGTCGGCAAAACACAGATAACCCTATTTTTGGCTGATAATTTTCAGCGGTTATATCAGTGCATCACTTTTTTAAAGCCCAGGTCCAGGAAATAAATGGAATCTACTCTTGCACTGGGCACCCCCCAATACAAGGTTTAAAATGTCATTAAACCCATAAAGTATAAAATTGTTATCACATTGTCCACAGATATACTCATTATTTCCCCTTATTCAACCCTGCTACTATAGAAGAGGTTGCTAAACTTTTTTTCTAATGCCCAGTTAACCACCTGCCCTCTGGACCCTGTTCCCTCACAATTGCTACGGTCACCCTCTGGATCTATTGTACGCTCTCTAACTCACATCTTCAATCCCTTCCTCTCTTCTGGCATCTTCCCCAACTCTAAATCATGCACTAGTCACCTCCATATCTAAAAAGCCTGCATTGGACCCCACCAATCTTAACCTATGCCCCATCTCCTTGCTCCCTTTTTTTCTCCAAACTCCTTGAGCATTTACTCTACAACTGACTGAGTGACCATCTCACTGAAAATAACCTTCTTGATCCTCTTCAGTCTGCATTTCGCCCTCAACATTCCACAAAAATTGCTCCTCTAAAATTCACAAATGATCTACGAACAACTAAAACCAATAGACCGCATTCTGTAGTTCTACTCCTGGACCTCTCTGCTGCCTTTGACAGAGTGGACCACTCTGTGGGAAAAAAACCTCCTCTCCTTTGGTCTGTGTGACTGTACTCTTCTCGATCTACACTTCCTCTCTGGGTCAGTTGATAGCCTCCTTCCAGTACCATTTCTATGATGATGACACCCAAATCTATCTCTCCACCTCATAGCTTACTCCATCAGTCTCCACATGCCTCACTAATTTACTAACCGATATATCAGCCTGGATGTCACACCACTTCCTCAGACTCAGTCTATCCAAAACCAAGTTTATAATATTTCCTCCCCTGCATGCCTTTTCCTATGACTTGATTGATGGCACAACTATCAACTCGTGCTAGATGTTATCCTGCACTCTGAACTATCCTTTCGGCCCAACATCCTATCACTGTCCAAAGCTTTCCACCTCAACCTATGCAACAGCTCCAAAATTTTCAGCTTCCTAACCAAAGGCTACACAAAGTTTCTAAATCAATCCTTGGTCATCTCTCTTCTCGACTGCTGCACCTTCTTCCTAATTGGCTTACCTCTACATAGGCTATCCCCTCTTCAATCCATCATGAATGCTGCTGCCAGACTCTTCCAACTTACCAACCATTCATTGTCTGCTACTCCTCTCTGCCAATCCCTCCACTGGCTTCCGCTCACCCAACAAATTAGATTAAATTCAAAATACCAATAACAATTTACAGAGCCATCCACAGTTTGGCCCCCAGCCACATCCCTAACCTAGTATTAAAATACTAACCAAATCGTTCTCTTCATTCCTCCCAAGATGACCTGCTTTCTAGCTCCCTTGTCACCTCCTAACATGCTCGCATCCAGGACTTTTCCAGAGCCTCTTCCAGCCTATGGAATTCCCTACCCTAGTCTACTTTATGATGATCCCTGAAAACCCTTCTCTTCAGAGAGGCCTATCATACCCCTTTCTAATAACTGTACTTTTCTTTTCCAATAATTTTTATTACATATTTGAAAGAAGTACAAAAGCAATTTGAAAACGTGTGGCAAAATCGGTATAAAAATCAATCTCTGGATACATTCTATCTTGCAATAGCACAATAAACAAAGTCAAGAGACGAACGTGAAGTGCCACAGGACTTAGTATAGATTGGGAATAGAAGTGATAAGGGAAGAAAATCGCAATAGTAGGTCATCCGCAAATAGAGCACATTTATGTTCCTGGTCCCCACAGGTGATGCCCTGAATATCAGGATTGCAGCCAAGTTTAGCTGCTAGGGGCTCTAGGGCCAAATGTAAATATAATCCGAGCAATACCCCTTGACCGACAACCAAGCCACCGGTTCGTATTTTAAGGGAGTTCAGGCCAAAGCCATATTGTTCCAGAATGTAAAAGAGATAATCCCATTGTAGGCCTTGTGCAGGTGAAGGGATAATAGCATGCCTTTCCTTCTTCCCCACTATACCAGTTGGATTTTAAAGTGATTCCAAAGGCTTAATTTTTAAAAGAAAAATAACAAACATGTCTATTCTTACCTGCTGTTCAGTAGTTTTGCACAGAGCAGCCCAACCCTCCTTCTCTCGGGTCCCCTGCCGGCACTCCTGGCCCCTCCCTCCTGTCAGATGCCCCCACAGCAAGCAGCTTGCTTTAGGGGGACCCACTGCTCTGTGTGTCCATTCACACATGGAGCCACGATTGGGCCCCACCCCCTCTCTCTTCTCAATGGTTCACTGGCTGTGATTGACAGCAGTGAGAGCCAATGGCTCCTGCTTCTGTCTCAGCTAATGAGAAGAGGGAGTCCCGGGATAGCTGAGACTCCAGTGCACATCACTGGATCGAGAGGGGCTTAGGTAAGTATTAGGGGGGCTGGGGATGCTGCACACAGGTTTTTTGCCTTTATGCACAGAATGCGTGAAGGTAAAAAACCTTGATCCTTTAGAACCACTTTAAGGCTGAAATAATATCTACCAACTGTCTGGTTTGATCGGGTGCCTGCCTATTTGTGACGAATGTCACCTGATCAGGATGTATGTATTTAGAGAGGAAAGTATCCTGCAGATTCACCAATATTTTAGTGATTATTTTAAGATCTATGTTTATAAGCGAGATGGGCCGATGGTTTGCACAATTGCCATGATGCTTGCTGGGTTTAGGTAATACATGAATAAATGTGTTATTTTCATGTTGAGAAAGAGGAGTACCTCATCGTATGTCATTAAAAAAGGAACATGGATGAGGTTGCAGAATCTCTGAGAACTTTCTGTAGTAATGGCCCCAGAAACCATCCAGGCCCAGTGCCTTTGCTGGATTGAGGATCTTGATAGTTGCTTCTTCCACTTCTGTAAATTCTATTTCCATTACCTCAATGTGGCCTCTTGCTACCCAAGGAAGAGGAATATCGCGTACAGAAAAAACCCCAAAAAAATCGCTGCCTTGGTTGTAGACAATGAGGTGTAAAGTTTAGAGTAAAAATAAAAGAATTTGTGCAAGATCAGCTGTGGGTTCTGAGTCAAACGTCCGGTGCGAAGACCTGTACTTTTATTTTCTGCATCAGCTCATCCCCCAGTTATTACCTTTTGTATCATTTGCCCCTTGCTTTTAGATTATAAGCTATAACAAGCAGGGCCCTCTGATTCCTCCTGTATTGAATTGTATTGTAACCATACTGTCTGCCCTGACGTTGCACAAACTGTTGGCACTATATACAGCTGGTAAAATAAGTATTGAACACGTCACCATTTTTCACAGTAAATATATTTCTAAAGGTGCTATTGACATAAAATTTTCACCACATGTCGGTAACAACCCGTGCAAACCATACAAACAAATAAACCAAAACAAAGTTTAGAAATTATATGTAATAAAATGGAATGACGCAGGGAAAAAGTATTAAACACACAAAGAAAGCTAGGTCCATGGAAGGCATGGAAAGCCAAAATACCAACTAAAATCTATCAGTAATTAGAAAGCAATCCTGCCCCTTGTCATTGCAAATTATTATCATCTGGTTCAGTGTCAACTGATGGCCTATAAAAAGGTGTTACACATGAATCATGTCATGATGGGTAAAAGTAAAGAGGTCTCTCAAGACCCACGGCCGCTTGAGCTGCTCCTTCTGACAGGACGTCATATGACGCCCAGTCAGAAGGCAGAATTAATCACAATCTAACAAAACCCTACTGCAAAGCTAAAAGCATTGACCGTAGTATTTGCTATATATTAACAAGACATCTAGAGACATTAACAAGGATTATGGAGTCCGCTCTATAATGGTTATATAAAGAAGGACCTAATTACAAGATACACATCAATGTTATTCACTGTGTAGTGATATGGTAAAAAAAACACCATAATTCAACATGATGATGCATTACTCCACATTAAATTGGGCTTTGAGGAAAAGAGAGGACATTCTATATTCTCAGAAACCATTTTTGAGAAAAGCTATAGACTGTTGTTTACAGAATTATATCTGGTATCATGGGCAATTCTTCCTACAGAAAAGGGGAGTGGCTATGGGTTCCAAGTTTGCGCCTAGTTTAGCGCCTAGTTTTCTGGGCAAATGGGAGGAAAAATTTGGGTTTAGGCAGTCTAGACCTTAAGAAAAAAAAAAGTAATAGGATCAATTTCTGTCTTTCTGTAGCCCGACCTGTCCTCACTTATCTCTACCACCAGATCCTGGAGAAATAAAGCTCCAGACACAGAAGTGTAAAGCAGTATTTGTAAAAGTTTAATACAAAGCAAGAGATGATATACAGAAACTGAACAGGTGTTGCTTAATCAGGATAACCAATGAAACATTACATTCTTATCAGTAAAGATATGTGAGAAGAAGAAACTGCAATAGCAGAGGGGCACCATATAAGGCGCATCGTTCACAGAGAAATGAGAGCAATTCCTGAGAAACAAAACTAAAGCTGTTACATCTCCGAGTGGAGGCATTCTACAAAATGGATGCCAGTTTAAAAATATATTTCCTTGCAGTAAAGGCAGAACATTTTTACCTTAACACATTCTCTGCATTAAGGTAAAAAATGTTCCTGTATTTTTATCGCTCCCTACCCGCCTTATACTTACCTGAGCTCCTTCTAGATTCAGCACTGTGCCCATCTGCAGCAGCGCTGGTCTCTCTCTTCTCATAGGACACAGAGGCAGCAACGGGAGCTATTGGCTTTTCAATCAAGCCCTGTAAGGAGCTTTGCTGCATGTGTATATGGATGCACAGAGGGTAGCTCACATATTTTCCCCCATTGGCAAGCAGCTTGCTATGGTGGCACATGCAAAAGGGGAGGGGCCAAGAGCGTTGGTGGGGGACCCCATAGGAGGATGTTTGGGGTTGCTCTGTGTAAAGAGCAGGTAAGCACAATGCCCAATTACAAAAAAGTGGAAGCTGAAGCTTAAAAATTACTTCTATCCTACAATAGTGTGCATGGACACACAGGATAACACTATTTGGTTCTAGGGGCAGAAAATAAAACTTATAAGTAGCTGCTAGGAGCTTAAAATTAAGCTGGTGTGCATGGAGCCTAAAAATACAGAAGAGGCTATAGCTTTACTGGTAGAGCAACTTTGAATTATAAATAACAATAGCCTTAACCGCTTAAGGACCGCCCTATAGCAGATATACTGCTACAGGGCTGCACCTGTGCGCAAAATCACATATAAAAACGTAAATTTGCATTTCTGGGTAGGGGGCACGCGCGAGCCCTACCCGCACCGCCATTCACGGCCATGGGTGTCAATCACCGGGTCTCGGCCGGTGATTACCCGCTGGTGCCCGATGAGTATCGGCAATCACCGACAGGAAGGAGGGCTGCTTTGTTTACCAACAGTCCTCCTCCCTGTCGGTTTGGGCACACTGCTCTGGATGGCTGTGCACAGCCATCCAGAGGAGTGTGCTTTCAGTGAAGAACCCCCCCCATCCCCTAGTAAAACACTCCCATCACAGAGTTAACCCCACATGTTAACCCATTTTTTTTTAGCACTGATCACTGTATTGGTGTCATTGGGAATGTCAGTGACACTAAATCAGTTCCCCCCAGTGTCAGAATGCCTGCCGCAGTCCTGCAGTCCAGCCATAAGTTGCTGATTGCCGCTATTAGTATTAAAAAAAAGAAACACTATAACTTTCACGTAAACCAATTAATTTACACGAATTGGGATTTTTTTTTAGCATGGACATGTAGCAGAATACATTTTGGCCTAAATTTATGACGAAATTTGATTTTTTTAAATTTTTTTACTGGACATGTTTAATACCAAAAAGTCCAAAATATTGTTTTTTTCTCAAAATTGTCGGTCTTTTTTGTTTTTTTCTTTTATAGTGTAAAAAACAAAAAAACGCACAGGTGATCAAATACCACTGAAAGAAAGCTCAATTTGTGGGAAAAAAAGGGCATACATCTAATTTGGGTGCATTGCATGACCGTGCAATTGTCCGTTAAAGTAACACAGCGCCGTAACGCAAACCGTTTCTTTAACTGCTTCCTGAACGCCCTATAGCAGAAATACTGCTACAGGGTGGCACGATTGCGCAAAGGTCGTGTGTATATATATAATTTTATATATATATATATATATATATATATATATATATATATATATATATATATGTGTGTGTGTGTGTGATTCACGCTCCCATGGTTTTCACGCCCCTCCCAGATAGACCAGTAATCACATTTAACCCCTTGATTGCCAGGAACACGCTCACATACACAATAATGCTCCATTGCTAGTATAGTGTTGGAACAGATCAATATCTTTGATCAGATTAGCACTTTACCAGCGCTCACATTAGTATAGTGTCCCCAAAGACACAGCATCAGCGGGATCAGCCCCGGCACATGCCAGCACCTGCGTTTAGCCCCTACTCTTACCCCCCCCCTTCTCCCCCAGCAAGTGCAGTGTCAGTAGGTCACTCAATACATTGCACACAAAACCGCAGGTTCGCAGAATCAGGCCTGATCTCTGCTAGCACTTGCCGGTAAATTTTGATGACTCTCATATGCAGCAGCGTGCCAGTACTAGTTCCGCTCTAACGTTTGGTGAACTGGTATCCTTCCTGATGTGCTTGCAAATCCCAATTGGCAGCCCACAAATTCTGGAGCACCCGTACTTCCCCCATTTACTGCCCAACCCGGAATTCAGGTGGAAACCGCTAATTTAACTACTCCCCTTGATTTTTTGGAGCTGTTTTTCATGGAAAATCTGTGTGCATTGATTGTGGATCAAAGCAATTTATATGCATAACAATATTGCCACCAACCCAAATTCTAACCTTGCCAGACCACTCGCATGGAAACCCATTACGATTTCCGAATTTAAATTTTTTTGTGGGCCTAACCCTCAACATGGGCATTACTAAAAAAAAAAAAAGAATTGCGGCTGTATTGGTCCACAGACCCCATTCATCATATGGCCGTGTTCTCTGCTGCCATGGCCAGGCATAGATATGAGAGTATGTGTTTTATGCATTTCAACGACAATACACTCTGTTGTCCTCGGGGTGACCCTGAAATTGACCAGCACCACAAAATTCGGCCCCTCTTAAATCACCTTGACCAAAATTTTGCAGATGTCTATACTCCCCAGCAAAACATCTGCGTTGATGGGTCCCTCATTGATTTTTCTGGCCGCCTTGCATTCAAACAATTTCTCCCTAGAAAGCATGCCAGATATGAGGTCAAGATGTACAAGACCAGTGAGAGGGCAGCAGGCTATACATATATGTTTCGGATTTATGAGGGAAAAGATAGTCAAGTGGAGCCCCCCGGATGCCCAGACTACATGGGGAGCAGTGGCAAGATAGTTTGGATCTTGGTGTCATCCTTTTTCCATATGGGGCACCACTTATACATGGACAATTTTTATTCAAGCGTGCCGCTATTTAGACATTTGTACAATGTTGGAATTGGCGCATGTTGCACCGGGCGACCTAATCGCCGGGGCTTCCCCCAATGGCTTATAAATACTCATCTTAGAAAGGGGGAAATTGCCTTCTTGAGAAATGAGGAATTGCTCGCAGTGTAGTGGAAAGACAAACCGTATGTTTTCGTCCTGTTTTCCATTCACGCAGACACGACCATCCAAATTATCACGGCAGCTGGTGTTGTTGAGAAGCCCCTCTGTGCTAACGACTATAACCTTACCATGGGAGGGGTGGACTTCAACGACCAGATGATGAAGCTGCACTTTCCCGAAAAGCCAGAAGCTGTTACAAAAAAGTGTCTTATTTATTTCAATTGGCACCGTGTAATGTTTTTGTGCTTTACAAAGCAACTGGACGAAGTAGATCCTTCCTAAAATTCCAGGAAGAGATCATCACGGTCCTTTTGTATCCAGATGGTGCTATGGCCCAAACCTCCAACCCAGATGCAGTTAGCCAGCTGCATGAGAGGCATTTTCCCAATGGCATTCCTGGTACCCCAACCCAAAGGACACCCCAAAAAAGATGTGTCTGTAGCAGACATGGAATTAGGCGTCACACCCGCTTCAGGCTTTTAAAGGGCTTTATTTTCTCTTTACACTTCCTGACTACCTATCACAGTTTCAGAGGCCCCGAAATGCCAGGATAGCACCAACCCCCCCCCCCCCCCCAATGAGCCCTTTTTGGAAAGTAGACGCCCCATGGAATTTGATAAGAAGCATGGTGAGCATTTTGCAGATCTCGATTGTCGCCGCAAGTTTTTGGGAAATGAAGAAAGAAAAAAACATATTTTTTCTTTTCTTTTTGTATATTTCAAAACCTTGTGAGAAAAAATTAAATCTGCAAAATACTCACCATGCCTCTTTTTAAATTCCTTGGAGTGTCTGCTTTCCAAAAAGGGGTCATTTCGGTGGGGTGGGGGGTTGGTGTTATCCTGGCATTTTAGGGCCTCCGAAACTGATAAGTAGTGAGGAAGTGAAATGAGGAAGTTATGCACCTTCAGGCTTTCAAAGTGGTCATTGGATTTCATTAAAAATAGAGGATGGCACCTCCTAAGTGCAGTATTGACAATTTATTAATAAACAATAGATAAATTGCACTTACGAGATAAATAGTTAAAAAGACTCATCGTGTGGTGTAATAAAATCCAGGTGGAACATCCAGCAGTCCAGTAGCAAACTCTGTCTATAGGATCAGGAAGTAGAGCCCAGGATGTTCCTGTGCATCAAAAATGAGGCTTGGAGAGCAGAGTCGGATGTAGGAGGTGAAGGGGGTGGTAATGGATTTCAGAGCATGCTCAGTAGGCTCTGAGCTCAGTAGCGGTCTGAAGGAGCCTGCTGAACAGGCTCCGAAATGCATTACTGCCCCCTTCACCTCCTACATCCGATTCTGCTCTCCAGCCTTTTAGTTACACAAAGCCACAGGTTTTTATTGTACACCATTACGGTCTTCTAGCTGCCAGCGTCCTGACAACCAATGACATCATCAGTTGATAAGGAAGATGTCAGCTGCCTGCACAGCATCCTAGTTTGACCCTCCCCTGTCCCTCCTATCAGTGCTGGGGTCACATTAGCTCAGTGATGGAGAAAAACTGAGGGGAAGAGAATCATTGGAATACTACTCAGTACCAGTATGCAAAAATGTATTTGCTTTGGAAGAATAAATCACCTCTAATGTTGGGTGCCCTACATGTGTGGATGTTGCTGCGTTATATAAAACTATTAGAATCACATTTTCACATTTTTAGAATGGGGTGCCCTTTTAAAATTATGAACAGTTTAGAATGGGGTGCCTCAAGACTGCCCATAATTTTGAAGCGTGCCTTGGGACTGTCCATAATTTTTAAAGGGTGTCTTGACTGAAAAAAAAGGTGGGAAACACTGATAGTTTGTAGATGCTAGAACTTTCACACAAAGCAATCAATATACACTTATTGGGATTTTTTTAACCAAAAACATGTAGCAGAATACATTTTGGCCTAAATCTATGACAAAATTTGAGTTTTTTTTGTATGACAGAAATGAGAAAATATAGTTTCTTTTCAAAATGTTCTGTCTTGTTTTTTTGTTTATAGTGCCAACAATAAAAAGCGCACAGTTCAATTACCACCGAAAGAAAGCTCTATTTGTGTGAAAAAAAAGGACGTAAAATAATTTATGTACCGTATTGCATGACTGCGCAATTGTCAGTTACACTACCGCAGCGCTGTATAGCAAAAAATGGTGTAAATTGCAGTATCTATACCATAGTTTGTAGACAAGCAAGGTGACATGGTCTATTTATAATTTTTTCACACAGGATACACAGCTTTCATCTTAAATTCATGTATTTTTTTCTAAATGAATTTAACTGGAAAAATATGTGAATCTAAATTCAATTGAAAATAATTACCAAAAAGACTCCATGTATGTGTATTCCAGGTCTTGCTCATTTGACTCAAGTTTAAAGGTTGTATGCAGACCTCTGTTTAGGCTTAGATAGCAGAGCTCAAAGAAGTTTACTCTGAAGTCAAAATAACTTTCACACAAAGCAATCAATATACACTTATTGGGATTTTTTTTTACCAAAAACCTGTAGCAGTATACATTTAGGCCTAAATTTATGACTAACTGAGCTTACTGTATATTTGTATCCGAAATTAAAAAATATAGTTTTTCTTCAAGATTTTCGGTCTTTTTCTGCTTATAGCGTCAAAAATAAAAAGTGCACAGATGATCAAATACCACCGAAAGAAAGCTCTATTTGTGTGACAAAAAAGGACGTAAAAATAGTTTGGGTACAGCATTGCATGACCGTGCAATTATCAGTTGAAATAGTGCAGGGCCAAATAGCAAAAAGAGGCCGGTCATGAAGGGGGTAAATCCTCAGGAGGGCAAGTGGTTAAAGTGGCAAATGTTCTCAACAGAAAACCAGGTTTTCCCCGATATAGTTATTGTTGGTGGGGAAGGTGATGCTGAAATGCCTGGGCTATTCTTGGGCAATACAGGCATTGTGTGAGAACGTAGCTGCTAATATGACTGTATTGGCAGCCAGTGTTTTGCGAGAGAGATTTAGTTAAATTTGCCTTTTTCATAGTCTGGATCAGTCTGTTTTGCACAAAACTGGCTGAACATGGTGACCTTGGGACCAGGAATCACCCAGCCCTGTTTTTAAATAAAGATTACTTTAATGAGTCATAACTTTTACAAACCTGCTGCACTAAATAGGGGTTTGATCAGTAAACTAACATTTTCATAATTTGTTGGAAATCTATTTAAAGATGACCAAACGTACCTTTTACTTTGTGGTATAAAAAGTTACATATGACTGATTTGATTATTTTACATGTTACCTGCATCCTTATTCTGATTCAAAGAAAACAATACCTAGTGTACTACAGATGGTGACAGCCAACTTTTTTGCCTAGACAAATATTTTATAGCTGCTTAAAGCTGGCCACACCTAACCAGATTATGTCCAGCATTTCACCTGCCGGCTCAACAGAATTTCCCAGCAACTCGCGTGACAAGGCATTCAATAAATTGATTGTACAAGTAAAGCTCTTATGATCAATCTGACCCACAATTTTCTTTTAACACACCGCACCTAAAATGCATATAAAAAATGCATAAGTGTGAGTCGGGCTTTAAACCTACGTATAATATTTATGTGATAACTGTGGTGCACAGGGAGGCAAGGTGAGAAAGTAGCCGTGTTGTGTTGAGATAATTAAACAATGAGATCAGTTGTTGTTTCTCGCATTCCATTCACTGTTAGTCAGAAGTAGCAGTAATAAAATATATCCTGAACTAGTCCTTGTTAGTGTGCGTGTATACAGTATATGCTTTTTTGCATTAAACATTTCATAGTGTGATAATTGTGACTTACTGGTCATTATCAGACAAAAATTATTCAAAATTGGGTGATAACTGCGATGCAGTTTGAATTACTTTGGATAGCCTTCTAATACAGTGCCTTTGAAAAGTATTCATACCCCTTAAAATTTTCCACATTTTGTTATGTTACAACCAAAAATGTAAATGTATTTTATTGGGATTTTATGTGACAGACCAACACAAAGTGGCACATAATTGTGAAGTGGACGAAAAATGATAAATGGTTTTCAAATTTTTGAACAAACAAATATCTGAAAAGTGTGGTGTGCATTTTTATTCAGCCCCCTTTACTGTGATATCCTAACTAAAATCTAGTGGAACCAATTGCCTTCAGAAGTCTCCTAATTAGTAAACAGAGTCCACTTGTGCGTAATTTAATCTCAGTACAAATACAACTATTCTGTGAAGCCCTCAGAGGTTTGTTTGAGAACATTAGTGAACAAACAGCATCATGAAGGCCAAGGAACACACCAGACAGGTCAGGAATAAAGTTGTGGAGAAGTTTAAAAGCAGGGTTAGGTTATAAAAAAATATCCCAAGCTTTGAACATCTCACAGATCACTGTTCAATCCATCATCCGAAAATGGAAAGAGCATGGCACAACTGCAAACCTACCAAGACATGGCCATCCACCTAAACTGACAGGCCGGGCAAGGAGAGCATTAATCAGAGAAGCAGCCAAAAGGGCCCTGGTAACTGGGGGAGTTACAAAGATCCACAGCTCAGGTGGGAGAATCTGTCCACAGGACAACCATTAGTTGTGCACTCTACAAATCTGGCCTTTCTGGAAGCGTGGGAAGAAGAAAACAATTGTTGATATAAAGCCATTAGAAGTCCCATTTGGAATTTGCATGAAGCCATGTGGGGGACACAGCAAACATGTGGAAGAAGATGCTCTGGTCAGTTGAGACCAAAATGTAACTTTTTACCTTAAAAGCAAAACACTGTGTGGTGGAAAACTTATACTGCACATCACCCTGAACACACCATCCCAACTGTGAAACATGGTGGTGGCAGCATCATGTTGTGGGAATGCTTTTCCTCAGCTTGGACAGCGAAGCTGGTCAGAGTTGTTGGAAGATGGATGGAGCCAAATACAGGGCAATCTTAGAAGAAAACCTGTAAGAGTCTGCAAAAGACTTGAAACTGTGGCAGAGGTTCACCTTCCAGCAGGGCAATGACCCTAAACATACAGCCAGAGCTACAATGAAATGGTTTAGATCAAAGCATATTCATGTGTTAGAATGGCCCAGTCAAAGTCCAGACCTAAATCCAACTGAGAATCTGTGGCAAGACTTGAAACTTGCTGTTCACAGACACTCTCCATCCAGTCTGACAGAGCTTGAGCAATTTTGCAAAGAACAGGCAAAAATGTCACTCTCTAGATGTGCAAAGCTGGTAGAGACATCCCCAAAAAGATTTGCAGCTGTAATTGCAGCAAAAGGTGGTTCTACAAAGTATTGACCTCCGGGGGCTGAATACAAATGTTTGCACACTTTTCAGATATTTATTTGTAAAAAATGTTGGAAACCGTTTATCATTTTCCTTCCACTTCACAATTATGTGCCACTTTTGTGTTGGTCTATGACATAAAATCCCAATAAAATACATTTATGTTTTTGGTTGTAACAAAATGTGGAAAATTTCAACGGGTATGAATCTTTTTTTTTTTTAAGGCACTGTACCAACTATGTTGGCTCTTGACTTGTTTGGACATGTAAAACATGTTTTACAGGGATGTATCCTGGGAAGCCAAACTGTAGCACTGTTTTTTGTTTGCTGTGTATAATAGTAAGGAAGAAGCGAGGGAGTGGGGAAGAGAATAAACAAAATAATAAAGAGTTAAGCCAATTGCTAATTTTAGAGTGAACCTGTGCTTTGCTCATAAAGTGCAAAGCAACAGGTGTATTTTAATAGCACCCTTGCCATCATCTTAGGCCCCTTTCACACGGGCATTCAGCCTATTGTAGATTTGCCTGTCAGTTTTTCAGACGGATTCACAATTTACTGTATGTCTATGGGTGGGAACATGTAAACTGATTATCATCCA
Source organism: Staurois parvus (assembly GCF_062004578.1). Taxonomy (NCBI): domain Eukaryota; kingdom Metazoa; phylum Chordata; class Amphibia; order Anura; family Ranidae; genus Staurois; species Staurois parvus. The sequence continues at coordinate 4,797,921 of NW_028318635.1, forward strand.
TTTACATCCTCCATCCATGTCTGTTCAAATCCTTCTTTTGTTTTTTTTTTAACTGCTTCCCGTCTGCCCTATAGCAGAAATACTGCTACAGGACAGCATGGGTGCGCAAAATCGTGGATGTATACAGTTGTGTTCAAATAATAGCAGTCAGATATCACTAACCTGATCAATCACTGTTTTTGGTAGAAATTGTATTTCTACATGGCAAATAATTTACTAGCAGGTGTAGTAGAGTAATAGAGATCCAACAGACCCAACAGTCATGACATGCATGCTGCTGATCCTATGTAATTGAATCACTAATTGAAAGAGGCATGTTCAAAATAATAGCAGTATGGAGTTCTATTAGTGAGCTCATTCATTCTTTGAAAAACAGGTGGCAATTATTGCCCTTAAGGAAGGAAGGCAGCAAATGTTGTGCATGCTGGTTACAGTGCATTTCTCTCTGAAATTCTGAGGAAAATGGGTCGTTCCAGACATTGTTCAGAAGAACAGCATACCTTGATTAAAAAGTTGATTGGAGAGGGGAAAACATATAAAGAAGTTCAGAAAATGACAGGTTGCTCAGCTAAAATTATCGCAAATGCTTAAAAATGGCAACCAAAACCTGAAAGACGTGGAAGAAAGCGAAAAACTACCATTCGAATGAATAGAAGTATCGCCAAAATGGCAAGGACTCAGCCAACAATCAGCTCCAGGAAGATCAAAGAAGGTGTAAAGTTACCTGTGAGTACTGTTACAATTAGAAGACGCCTATGTGAAGCCAAGCTATCTGCAAGAAGCCCCCGCAAAGTCCCACTGTTGAAAAAAAGACGTGCTGAAGAGGTTACAATTTGCCAAAGAGCACACTGACTGGCCTAAAGAGAAATGACGCAACATTTTGTGGACTGATGAAAGTTAGATTGTTTTTTTTTTGGGTCTAGTGGCCGGAGACAGTTTGTCAGACGACCCCCAAACATTCAAGCCACAGTACACTGTGAAGACAGTGAAGCATGGTTGCGCAAGCATCATGATATGGGATGTTTCTCATACTACGGTGTTGGGCCTATTTATCGCATACCAGTGATCATGGATCAGTTTGAATACATCAGAATACTTGAAGAGGTCATGCTGTCTTATGCTGAAGAGGAAATGAGGAAGTTTACACACCTTCAGGCTTTCAAAGTGGATTGGATTTTAGTCTCCTGTATGTGGCTAGGCTCTCAAAAAGTCTGACACATGTGGTATCCCCATACTCGGTAGAAGTATCAGAAGTAGCAGAATGTATTTTGGGTTGTAATTCCACATATACCTATGGCTAGTGTGAGCAATATATCATTTATAGACAAAAAAAAAAAGTTTTTGCTATTTTCCAAAAACGTGTGAAAAAAATAAATTTCAATGGACTCAACATGCCTCTCAGCAGATAGCTTTAGGGTGTCTACTTTTTGAAAAGGGGTCATTTTGGGGGTGTTTGTACTGTCCTGGTATTTTAGCACCTCAAGAAATGTGATAGGCAGTCAGAAAGTAAAAATGGTGTAAATTCCATTATCTACACCATAGTTTGTAGATGCTATAACTTTCACACAAACCAATTAATATGCAGTTATTGGGATTTTTATTACCAAGGACATGTAGCAAAATACATTTTGGGATAAATCTATGATGAAATTTGAGTTTTTTGGATATTTTTTATGACCGAAATGACAAAATATCATTTTTTTTTCAAAATTTTTGGACTTTTTTTGTTTATAGTTCAAAAAAAACCCCACAGAGGTGATCAAATACCACCAAAGGAAATCTCTATTTGTATGAAAATAGGACATATATTTCATTTATGTACAGCATTGTATGACCTCGCAATTAAAGTTAAACTAGCGTAATCATGTATAGCAAACAATGGTGTAAATTGCAATATCTATACCATAGTTTGTAGACTTTATAACTTTCACACAAAGCAATCAATATATACTTTATTGTTTTTTTTTTTTTTTTCCAAAAACATGTAGCAGAATACATTTTGGCCTAAATTTATGACTAGCTTTGAGTTTACCATATATTTTTTTATAGCCGAAAGTGAAAAAATATAATTTAATTAATTTAATTAAATTAATTAATATAAGTTTTTGGTCTTTTTTGTTTATAGCGCAAAAAAAAAGCGCACATGTGATCAAATACCACCAAAAGAAAGCTCTTTGTGTGGAAGAAAGGACATAAATTTTGTTTGGGTACAGCATTGCATGACTGCAAAATTACCAGTTGAAATAGTGCAGCGCCAAATGACAAGAAAAAAGGCTTGTTCTGGAAAGGGGGTATATCTGCAGGAGGGCAAGTGGTTAAACAGAACAGCCATTGTCCATATCTGTTGAAAGAGATGTCCGTTGACATCCATTCCGTTTATGTACGTTTTGAAGCTAGAAACAATTTTTGTTTTACACTTTTGTCATCTGTGATTGGTCTCTGTGACAACTAAGAAAAAATTGATGCAAAAACGGATGTAGACTAATGTAAACTAATGTAAACTGAACTGATCTAAGCTGATTCAAACTGAACTGAATTGAAAATGGATGTAAACTGAGGTAGATGGAACTGAACTGAAAACGGATGTGCAAACTGATGTAAACTGAGGTGAACTGATTCTGTTTATCTTCCTTATACTTGCCTTCCTCCTGCTCCAATGCTACTCCAGAGGATCACAAGAAGTAAATACCAAGTGCTTTTGGGTATGGGGAACATGTAACTTATTCCTCTTTCCTTCCACATGACAGGGCTGGAGCTTGGTTATTTCTATGCTGAGACCTAGCAATGTCAAATGGATAAAGAATGCCCAGCACTCTGTAAGCTCAAAGTGATGACCTGGAGCTTACACGGGTAATTTTCCTTATATTGGAGTCAAACAAAAAATATATATTGTTAAAAGGTAACATAATATCTTTATGGTAGCTCTTATTTTAGGATTTATTTGCACCTCTTGTTCTAGGACTAGGTTTGATTTACTACATATGTCTATGTATTCCGGTAGAAATTGAGAATCTCTAGTTTGCTCTTAATTCTACACATTATACCAGGAAATCAGAGTTATTACGTGTGTAAATTAATAAGGCGTTAGTAAACTTTTTCTTTCTTTTTTTTTTTTTTTGTCCCTGTTCCAGGTTTCATCGACATATTCTCCAAATCAAAGGATCGTCTTAACCTACATTCTTCTAAGACGCTCCGTTTTTTACATCGAAATCGAATTCCCAGTACTGTGATCCCCTATCCTATTCTAGAGTGCTGTAGTAACATTTTCACTATGCGATCCTCCGTGCTGAAAGATTATTTGGAGAGGTTGCTCAAGAAAGAAAAGGGTAAGTTGCTTTTTATCACACATGGGTACAGTCTAATAATACATCTGGGGATTTTCCTTTTCTTTTTATGTTGGAATGCAAGGCCTGCAGGGTGGTTTTTTATTGATACTTCCCCATAATTTTATACTCTGTTGCTGTGCATGTGGGAGATCTAGTAGCTATCTGAAAAAGTTAGGAGCCAGCAAACTACAGCTAGTCACCATTGCAACTGATATTTCACAGTCTTATTTTACTGACACATTTTAAACAAATTAATAAACCTGAAGAGTGTGTGTGTGTGTGTAACTAAATATTGCTCTTGCCCTGTGTTTTTTTTTTTTTTGCTCTATCTTGGACAATACCACACAGACAGCACTGAGACATAACCGCATACACACAGTATTGACACCTACGCATGCCCTCAATACTGACCCATATGCTGTCTCAGTCTCACAATACTGATGAATTAGCTCTCTGTCTCACAGTACTGACATGTATGTTCTCTCAGCCTCCCAGTACTGACCCGTATGCTCTCTCAGCCTCCCAGTACTGACCCGTATGCAGTCTCAGCCTCACAGTACTGACCCGTATGCTCTCTCAGCCTCACAGTACTGACCCTTATGCTGTCTCAGCCTCCCAGTACTGACCCGTATGCTCTCTCAGCCTCCCAGTACTGACCCGTATGCTCTCTCAGCCTCCCAGTACTGACCCGTATGCTCTCTCAGCCTCACAGTACTGACCCGTATGCTCTCTCAGTCTCACAGTACTGACCCGTATGCTCTCTCAGCCCCACAGTACTGACCCGTATGCTCTCTCAGCCTCACAGTACTGACCCGTATGCTTTCTCAGACTCACAGTACTGACCCGTATGCTCTCTCAGTCTCACAGTACTGACCCGTATGCTCTCTCAGTCTCACAGTACTGACCCGTATGCTCTCTCAGTCTCACAGTACTGACCCGTATGCTCTCTCAGTCTCACAGTACTGACCCGTATGCTCTCTCAGTCTCACAGTACTGACCCGTATGCTCTCTCAGTCTCACAGTACTGACCCGTATGCTCTCTCAGTCTCACAGTACTGACCCGTATGCTCTCTCAGTCTCACAGTACTGACCCGTATGCTCTCTGTCTCACAGTACTGACCCGTATGCTCTCTCAGCCTCACAATACTGACCCGTATGCTCTCTCTGCCTCACAGTACTGACCCGTATGCTCTCTCAGCCTCACAGTACTGACCCGTATGCTCTCTGTCTCACAGTACTGACTCGTATGCTCTCTGTCTCACAGTACTGACTCGTATGCTCTCTGTCTCACAGAACTGACTCGTATGCTCTCTGTCTCACAGTACTGACTCGTATGCTCTCTGTCTCACAGTACTGACTCGTATGCTCTCTGTCTCACAGTACTGACTCGTATGCTCTCTGTCTCACAGTACTGACTCGTATGCTCTCTGTCTCACAGTACTGACTCGTATGCTCTCTGTCTCACAGTACTGACTCGTATGCTCTCTGTCTCACAGTACTGACTCGTATGCTCTCTGTCTCACAGTACTGACTCGTATGCTCTCTGTCTCACAGTACTGACTCGTATGCTCTCTGTCTCACAGTACTGACTCGTATGCTCTCTGTCTCACAGTACTGACTCGTATGCTCTCTGTCTCACAGTACTGACTCGTATGCTCTCTGTCTCACAGTACTGACTCGTATGCTCTCTGTCTCACAGTACTGACTCGTATGCTCTCTGTCTCACAGTACTGACTCGTATGCTCTCTGTCTCACAGTACTGACTCGTATGCTCTCTGTCTCACAGTACTGACTCGTATGCTCTCTGTCTCACAGTACTGACTCGTATGCTCTCTGTCTCACAGTACTGACCCGTATGCTCTTTCAGCCTCACAGTACTGACCCGTATGCTCTCTCAGCCTCACAGTACTGACCCGTATGCTCTCTCAGCCTCACAGTACTGACCCGTATGCTCTCTCAGCCTCACAATACTGACCCGTATGCTCTCTCAGCCTCACAGTACTGACCCGTATGTTCTCTCAGCCTCACAGTACTGACCCGTATGCTCTCTCAGCCTCACAGTACTGACCCGTATGTTCTCTCAGCCTCACAGTACTGACAAGTATGCTCTCTCAGCCTCACAATACTGACCCGTATGCTCTCTCAGCCTCACAGTACTGACCCGTATGCTCTCTCAGCCTCACAGTACTGACCCGTATGCTCTCTCAGCCTCACAGTACTGACCCGTATGCTCTCTCAGTCTCACAGTACTGACCCGTATGCTCTCTCAGTCTCACAGTACTGACCCGTATGCTCTCTCAGTCTCACAGTACTGACCCGTATGCTCTCTCAGTCTCACAGTACTGACCCGTATGCTCTCTCAGTCTCACAGTACTGACCCGTATGCTCTCTGTCTCATATTACTGACCCGTATGCTCTCACAGTACTGACCCATATGCTCTCTGTCTCACAGTACTGACCCGTATGCTCTCACAGTACTGACCCGTATGCTCTCTGTCTCACAGTACTGGCCCATATGCTCTCTGTCTCACAGTACTATACAATATTATACAATCATATTTAGAGATCATTTCATAAGTTCAAAAGGGAGTGGTCACCAGGCAAGCTGTGAGAATACATAATTTAGTTTATATATATTTTTTTTCTTTTTCTGAAAGAATGTTTTCTAAAACCAAAATGGAGGTTATAGAGTCAGTTTGGGTGGAAATAACGCTTCATGGAGTTTAGTGGGATACTTCCTCACCAATGAGCTTTCACATGTTTTTTCTTGTAATTACGTACTTATACAACTTGGTGATCTTTTTGTCTTGTTTTACAGAATGTCCAGCTGTTCTAACTGGCAGTGATGAATCTTTGAAGTATAAAACAATAACAAAATGTTACAGTAGCATAGAAACCTCATCCAACTCTTCAGATATAGACAAGATGACTAATGGAGAAACAACCTCATACTGGCAGTCAGATGGCAGTGCCCGTTCACACTGGATACGGTAAGGAATATTATGTGGTTGGTTTTGGTATACAGAAAATGAATATAGAGATTTATAGCCAGTCAACCATTACACTTGAAAGCAGCTATTCTCATCCAAGGATTTGTGGAACCCTACGGTTTCTCCCGAGGATGCTAGGGGTTCCTTAAGTTGTGACTGATGTACCCTATATTTGATTGTTATGGAACAGTTATGGAACAATTACCACGTGTCCTCTTCTTGACACTTGACAGGCACCCCTTCAATGACACTATATATGGGACTCTTCTCAGCTTAACTCCACATACAGAAATAATAGAGGACATCTCCCATAGTGTTATACTGTTTAATTTCACATAAAAATGTTCCAGAGTGTCACTCACATGATAGAAGCAGTAACAGATCGATTTAAAATGTAAAACTCCCGCTCTGTAAAAAGCCGGCAATGACGTCACTAGGCTCCGCCCCACGTGTTACGCCACCAACTATGTGACTTCGTCAGGGAAAAAGCTAATATTGATAGTTGTCTTCTCACTGGATTTCTTCCTTGACACCATTCAGCCATCTATATTTAGATTGTCATATCTAGTCTGGGTATTGGTTTTGTATTCCACTTCCCTCACTGGGATCATTCATCCAATGTGTCAGTCAATCTGGGATATCCAAAGTGAGCTTGTACCCTAAATATAGTGCTCTACGGTATAAAGAATATAACATAGTAGATATAAAATATGAATGAAAGTGCAAATGTAGTTGAAAGTTCAACTATTGTAGGCCCCTAATGTGGTAGTAAAGTAAAGATTTCTACTTTCATCCCTTGAAATAGTTAATAAACAGTGTACCAGATGCTGTCTTTACAATCTATCTAACCTCTGCCGTTTCGCAGAAATTGAGCTATATTGCCAAAAGTATTGTGACACCCCTCCAAATCATTGGATTCAGGCGTTCCAATCACCTCCATGGCCAAAGGCGTAAAAAAATCAAGCACCTAGGCATGCAGACTGCTTCTTCAAACATTTGTGAAAGAATGGGTCACTTTCAGGAGCTCAGTGAATTCAAGCATGGTACCATGATAGGTTGCCACCTATGCAAGTTCCTCCATGAAGTTTCCTTACTACTAAATATTCCACGGTCAACTGTTAGTGATATTATAACAAAGTGGAAGCAACTGAGAACAGCAACAACTCAGCCACGAAGTGGTAGGCCATGTAAAATGACAGAGCGGGGTCAGTGCATGCTGAAGTGCACAGTGCGCAGAAGTTGCCAACTGTCTGCAGAATCAATAGCTAAAGACCTCCAAACTTCATGTGGTCTTCAGATTAGCACAACAGTGCATAGAAAGCTTCATGGAATGAGTTTCCATGGCTGAGCAGTTGAATCCAAACCTTACATCACCAAGTGCAATGCAAAATGTTGTATGCTGTGATGTATTGCACAGTATTACTATCCAAAGATAGCAGCACTATGGGTGGCCTTGATAAAAGTTTAAAGTGGTTCTAAAGGCTCAAGGCTTTTTATCTCAATGCATTCTATGTGTGAAGGTAAAAAACCTTCTGTATGTAGCAGCCCCCCCAACACTTACCTGAGCCCCATCCCGATCCAGGGATGTCCACTAGAGCCTCGGTTCTCCAGGGACCCTCACCCCTGATTGAGGCAAATGGCTCCTGCTGCTTGGATGCCTCATAGCAGGCTGCTTGCTGTGGGTCACCGGACTGAAGGAGGGGCCAGGAGTGCTGGCAGGGGACTCGAGAAGAGGAGGATCTGGTCTGCTCTGTACTGAACCACTGCAAAGAGCAGGTAGATATGACATGTTTGCTGTTTAAAAAAAAAAATACTTGAGTATAACTTTAAGTGAAAAAAATTAGTGAAACTCTGCTTTAAAGAATATTATGCAGCCACTTCAGATTTGATAAGCTGCAATATAATTATGTTTGGGGGGTTTAATACCCCAGTGGGTCAGCATGGCAGATAATCAGCATTTCATAAGGAAGGTTTGACACACATCAATCAACATTTCAATTTAGAAATTTGTACTATAGTTAAAAGAAACCCGTACTAAGAGAAATCCAAAGCTACTATTTGTGACTTCTGCTGCTCGTTGCCTGGTGGTTATTGAGATTAACTGGATTCCCTGACCCAGAAAAACTCAGAATCAGGGGATTTGACTTCACTTGCTGCATGATTGTTCAGAAACAGGGACTTAGTAATAGTCAGAGGTAGTCAGAAAAGCAAATACAGTGCCTTGAAAGAGTATTCATACCCCTTGAAATTTTCCACATTTTGTCATGTTACAACCAAAAACGTAAATGTATTTTATTGGAATTTTATGTGATAGACCAACACAAAGTGGCATGTAATTTAGATGTGGAAGAAAAATGATAAATGGTTTTCAAAATGTTTTACAAATAACTGAAAAGTGTGGCGTGCATATGTATGCAGCCCCCTTTTCTCTGATACCCCTAACTAAAATCTAGTGGAACCAATTTGTCTTCAGAAGTCACCTAATTAGTAAATAGAGTCCACCTGTGTGTAATTTAATCTCAGTATAAATAGTTGTTCTGTGAAGCCCTCAAAGGTTTGTTAGAGAACATTAGTGAATAAACAGCATCATGAAGGCCAAGGAATACACCATACAGGTCAGGGATAAAGTTGTGGAGAAGTGTAAAGCAGGGTTAGGTTATAAATAAATATCCAAAGTTTTGAACATCTCACGGAGCACTGTTCAATCCTCATCTGAAAATGGAAAGAGTATGGCACAACTTCAAACCTACCAAGACATGGCGTCCACCTAAATTGACAGGCCGGGCAAGGAGAGCATTATTCAGAGAAGCCTCCAAGAGGCCCGTGGCAACTCTGAAGGAACTGGCGAGATCTAAAAGCTCAGGTGGGAGAATCTGTCCACAGGACATCTATTAGTTGTGCACTCCACAAATCTGTCCTTTATGCAAGAGTGGCAAGAAGAAAGCCATTGTTGAAATAAAACCATAAGAAGTCCCGTTTGCAGTTTGCTAGAAGCCATGTGGGGAACACCGCAAACATGTGGAAGAAGGTGCTCTGGTCAGATGAGACCAAAATTTAACTTTTTGGCCTAAATGAAAAACGCTATGTGTGGTGGAAAACTAATACTGCACATCACCCTGAACACACCATCCCCACCATGAAACATGGTGATGGCAGCATCATGTTGTGGGATGCTTTTCCGCAGCTGGGACAGAGAAGCTGGTCAGAGTTGATGGGAAGATGGATGGAGCCAAATACAGGGCAATCTTAGAAGAAAACCTGTAAGAGTGCAAAAAGACTTGCGACTGTGGCGGAGGTTTACCTTCCAGCAGGACAACAACCCTAAACACACAGCCAGAGCTTCAATGGAATGGTTTAGGTTAAAGCATATTCATGTGTTAGAATGGTCCAGTCAAAGTCCAGAACTAAATCCAATTGAGAATTGCTGTTTATGGATGCTCTCCATCCAATCTGACAGAGCTTGAGCTATTTTGCAAAGAAGAATAGGCAGAAATTTCACTCTCTAGATGTGCAAGGCTGGTAGAGACATCCCCAAAAAGACTTGCAGCTGTAATTGCAGCGAAAGGTGGTTCTACAAAGTATTGATTCAGGGGGGCTGAATACAAATGCACGCCACACTTTTCAGTTATTTGTAAAAAATGTTGAAAACCATTTAGCATTTTCCTTCCACTTCACAATTCTGTGCCACTTTGTGTTGGTCTATCACATAAAATCCCAATAAAATACATTTACTGTATGTTTTTTGGTTGTAACATGACAAAATGTGGAAACTTTCAAGGGGTATGAATATTTTTTCAAGGCTCTATTTGAAGGAGGACAGCTATGGAAGCCTAATGGCTTATTATAAAGATTTCCTTTTAACAGTTTTTTTTTCTTAATCCTACTTGTGGATCAACTTTTTTTTTTTGGATTTGTTGGACATATGTTCTTTTTTCCAGCCAAACCATATAACCGTATAATTGGTTCATTGTGATGCTTGCACATATTTTTATATGCAGTGTATTTCTCTTTCCCTTAGGTTAAGAATGAAGCCTGACATTGTATTGAGACACCTATCCATTGCTGTGTGTGCCGCAGACCAGAGTTACATGCCTCAGCAAGTGGCTGTGGCGGTTGGACGAAATCCAAGCAACCTACAGGAGGTTCGCGAGGTCCACATTCCCAGCCATATTACAGGCTATGTGACATTGCTGGAAAACGCTAACATAAGTCAGATTTGTGAGTCAATCCAGTAACTGAAGCTCATTGTTCAAATATAAATCTTATATACATGCTGTCAGTCTTCCATATGTACAGTTGTGTTCAAAATAATAGCAGTGTGTTGAAAAAAGTGAATAAATCTCAAAATCCTTCTAATAGCTTTTATTTCCATACACACAAATGCATTGGGAACACTACACATTCTATTCCAAATCAAAACATAAAGATAAATATATCAAATTTGTGTTGTTCCTCTAAAAAAATTGAAGAAAAGTGAATATTAGACTGTTAAAAAAAATAGCAGTGTTTGTATTCTTCTTTACAAACTCAAACATTCACTATATAAACTGAAAAATGTTTGAAGATTTTGCTTTCCTTTTGAATCACTTAATTTTTAGTTGTATAAGCACTGTTTCTGAGAACTGCTGTACATCTGTGTTGCATGGAGTCAACCAACTTCTGGCACCTGTGAACAGGTATTCCAGCCCAGGATGATGGGACTACATTCCACAGTTCTTCTCCATTTCTTGGTTTTGCCTCAAAAACTGCATTTTTTATGTCACCCCACAAGTTTTCTATTGGATTAAGATCCGGGGATTGGGCTGGCCACTCCATAACGTCAATGTTGTTGGTCTGGAACCAAGATGTTGCACGTTTACTGGTGTGTTTGGGGTCGTTGTCTTGTTGGAACACCCATTTCAAGGGCATTTCCTCTTCAGCATAAGGCAGCACGACCTCTTCAAGTATTCTGATGTATTCAAACTGATCCATGATCCCTGGTATGCGATAAATAGGCCCAACACCGTAGTATGAGAAACATCCCCATATCATGATGCTTGCGCAACCATGCTTCACTGTCTTCACAGTGTACTGTGGCTTGAATTCAGTGTTTGGGGTTCGTCTCACAAACTGTCTCCAGCCACTAGACCCAAAAAGAACAATCTTACTTTCATCAGTCCACAAAATGTTGCGCCATTTCTCTTTAGGCCAGTCAATGTGCTCTTTGGCAAATTGTAACCTCTTCAGCACGTCTTTTTTTCAACAGTGGGACTTTGCGGGGGCTTCTTGCAGATAGCTTGGCTTCATGTAGGCGTCTTCTAATTGTAACAGTACTCACAGGTAACTTTACACCTTCTTTGATCTTCCTGGAGCTGATTGTTGGCTGAGTCCTTGCCATTTTGGCTATTCTTCTATCCATTTGAATGGTAATTATTCGCTTTCTTCCACGTCTTTCAGGTTTTGGTTGCCATTTTTAAGCATTTGCGATAATTTTAGCTGAGCAGCCTAGCATTTTCTGCACTTCTTTATATGTTTTCCCCTCTCCAATCAACTTTTTAATCAAGGTATGCTGTTCTTCTGAACAATGTCTGGAACCACCCATTTTCCTCAGAATTTCAGATAGAAATGCAGTGTAACCAGCATGTACAACATTTTTTGCCTTCCTTCCTTAAATAAGGGCAATAATTGCCACCTGTTTTTCAAAGAATGAATGAGCTCACTAATAGTACTCCACAGTGCTATGATTTTGAACATGCCCCTTTCAATTAGTGATTAAATTACACAGAATTATCAGCATACATGTCATAACTGTTGGGTCTGTTGGATTTCTATTACTCTACTACACCTGCTAGTAAATGATTTGCCATGTAGAAATATCATTTCTACCAAAAACAGTGATTGATCAGGCTAGTGATGTCTGACTGCTATTATTTTGAACACAACTGTATGTATCTATCCCATTTGTTTGACGGTAGGGTTCTCTGTTATTAGATGTTAATAATATTTGCCGGGCAGTTCTCGGGGACTGGCTGAAATTCATATAGCATGTACGCAGCTTTATAATACCATATCAAAGTTGTCTTCTGTCGACAGTAATTGGAATTTACGATGAAGCGCTATATAAGCTCAATAAAAATAAAGTGCTAGTTTTACAGTACATATGTGACCTTAAATAAAGTGCAAATTGTGCAAAAATTCATACATATAATGAACCATACAAGTGTCCCAATATGTCAATCCAAAGCAATTTGAATCTTATTGCAGCTAAGCTTCCTTTCCATTTCATCACATGTACATGTTTCACTTTCACAGGCAATCAAAAAAATTGTGGACCATTCAAACTCAAATGGCCATTAGTGCTTTAAGACCTTCCACCATCCAGTGTTGTAATTTACAGTATGTCAACATTAGTGTTAACACCACCTGAGAAGATAAAGCACAAGCCTCTTACCAGATGACATAGACTATTTGGTTTAAAAAATGGTCAGTAGCGCTTTAACCCTTGTGCTGCCAGGTCCTTTTCTCAGTCTCAAAAAAGAGACATTAGAGGTCTGTTTGGACCCCTGATGTCTCTCCAAAGCCCCCCCCCCCCCCCAAAAAAAAGAAAATGTAAAAAATATTTAAAAATACATTTTATTTGGTTAAAAATATAAAATAAAATATGTAAGAAAAAAAAATAGTAAGGCTAGGCTCACACTAGTGGACATTAGTGTCAGAGTGTTTTAGCCATGGTAAGAAATAGCAAAATGGGCCCTAGTACAGATAATAATAAAATAAATATATCGGGAGATATTTGTTATCGTTTGCTACCAAAAGAATCCCTATTTTGTCCTGAAAAAAAAACAAGGCATAATCCACCTAGATGCACAAAATAGTTGCGATGATATGTACAGTTTTACTAACACGTGTCAAAGTTGCATAGGCATGTTTGCGCAATTAACATTTGTTTTACCCTTAGTCACGGTGAAGAGGTTAAAGTTGCATGGGTAAATGTGCTCAGAATGGATGATGCCAGCTGTCTACAGTTCTTTGTCTGCAGTGGCAATATCCAGAACACATTTTTAACCTTCCTGGCGGTAATCCCGAGTGTAGCTCTGGGTTAATTTCAGTACCAAAAGCGGTAACCCCGAGTGATTAGTGGGGAAATTCATCATCAGACACTGAAAACGATTCTGCGACTGAGCTCAGTGATGTGCGAGCTTGGTTCTCTATTTTAAATTTCAGTGTTTTTGGTTTGATTACATTATTTAATAAAATGTATTATTATTATATTTTTTTTATAATTATTATTGTATAATTTATAATTTTGTGTTTCAAACTTTATCATACCCGGGATGTTTATTGGACTTTTGTTTGGACAGAATTAAGCGAGTTATTCCTAAGAATTACATGTTCTGGGAATTGCCACGCTTTGGGAGCAGCCAGGGTAATTTCAAACAGTGAGCCTGAAAGTCGCTGTTATTGGTAACGTATTTTAGAAGTAGCACCATTAAGGGGTGACCCCTAAGGGCCCCTAGTAAGCTAGGTTCTATCCAGGGTAGGCATTGCAGTGAGATATTGGTGCAGGATCGTTCAGATTCCAGCCATTGTTTACAAACGCTCTGCACCAGGCAATCGTTCTGGAGAGGTGGACAGCGTGATAATATTTGAGGGGATCTGGGAATGCCATCCCCCCATGTATTTTCAGCATAGTAAGATAGGAATTTGATTTTGCCCATACAAAAAGTATGAATTACACACCGATTTCAATAGGGTTACATTTTTATGCTGCCTGTGATATTTAAAGCTGCTGCTAGTGAGCTTATTTAACCACTTGCCTACAGGGCACTTATACCCCCTTCTTTACAAGGCCAATTTTCAGTTTCAGCACTGTCGCACTTTGACAATTGTGCAGTCATGCAAGATTGTACCCATATGAAATTTTTATCATTTTTTTCTCACAAATAGAGCTTTCTTTTGGTGGTATTTAATCGCCGCTGGGTGTTTTCCTTTTTGCACTATAAACAAAAAAATTGCAAAAAATTTGAAAAAAAAAAGTTTCTTTGTTTCGATTATAAAATGTTGCAAACAGGTCATTTTTCTCCTTCACTGATGTGCGTTGATTAGGCGGCACTGATGGCCACTGATAGGCAGCACTGAAGGGCACGGATAGGCAGCACGGATAGGCGGCACTGATAGGTGGCACTGATAGGCAGAACTGATGGTACTAATAGACAGCACTGATAGGCGACACTGACTGGCATCTGTCAGGGACTGCGGGTCTCGCTGCGGCGCACAGGTCTGCGCATGCGTAGATTGCCTAGGCGCACCAATGTGCTGGCATTAGGACCTGGACATCCGCGGCAGCAGTTGTGGCCACGCTTGCGCACGCGGGCGCGCGCCTGGCACCAATGACGGTGCAGGGCGCACTATTTAAACTGACCAGGCGGTGATCAAGTTGCCGCAAGGTCTAGTTCCTGTACCTGTGTTTCTGAAGTGCGTTCCTGTTGCCGATCCTGCTTGTCCTGAATTGTGTTGACCTTCTCCTGCTCTGACCCCCGGCTCATCCCTGACTATTCCTCTGCCTGTCGTTAATATTACTATTGGACCTCCCGTTGCTGAACCTTGGCTCATGACCCAGCTACTCTGTCTACTGCTTGGTACCTACCCACCTCCACCGTTACCGACCCGGCTAGTCTGACCATGCTCACTCCTGACTGTCATCCATCCATCCCGCTCGGGACCTGGACTTGTCAGCCTCTTCACATCAGGCTCACCCCTGGCACATACCTCAGCGGGACCCCTCTACCAGAGTTGGGTGCACTCAGGGGTTGCGACCTGGTTTCAGTCTTGCACCAAGTCCATCCCCACCATCAGGGGCTCTGGTGAAAAGGCAGACTGGGACTTAGACTCCGCGTCCTGGGGAATCCCGTTCTGTGGATCACTAGAGATCCTGCCGAGCGGTGTCTGACAGTACCTTGCGGCCATGACTGAGCCTGGAAGGGGAACTTCCCCTCTGGATGACATATGTCGACATTTGGCGACCCTCACAGTAGTGGTTAGGGCCCTACAGGAGGGTTATACAGAATTGGGTGACCGCATACAGACTTTAGCCACACCTATCAGGCAGTCTGGAGAACCCTCTGGGGGGACACTGGCCTCCATACCTGCACTGGTACCCCGTGTTCCCACACTGAACGTTTTAACGGAAATCAAAGTAGATTCAGGAGTTTCCGTAATTCCTTTCAGCTTTACTTCGACCTCCAGCCTCGAACGTTTTCGTCAGAAACTGTGAGGGTCGGGTTCATTATTTCCTTGTTACAGGATGAACCCCAAAACTGGGCCCACGGACTACTAGAGACCCGAGACCCACAGTTAGAAACGGTAACGTCATTCTTTAAAGCGATGGCGCTTTTGTACGATGACCCACAGCAGGCCGCGACGGCAGAGATGGCCCTACATACACTGAGGCAAGGTCACCGAGCAGTGGAGGACTATGCAGCCGAATTCAGGCGTTGGGGTAGTGACACCCAATGGAATAAGGCGGACCTGCATCACCAGTTTCGCATGGGTTTAGCTGAAACATTGAAGTACGAGCTGGCCCGAGTAGACATACCTGATACTCTTGAGGGCCTGATAACCTTCTCTATTCAGATTGACCGCCGGTTGCGGGAGCGCAGGCGGGAAAGGTTCAACCAAGGTCAGAGACCAACCTGGACATCACCTTATGCTGCAATCCAGCCTAAGTCTCAATGGGTCAACCGGAATCAGGAGTTCGCGGATACATCGGGACTTGGGTTATCGGAAAGGATTCGGCCTCCACTTACGCTTGAGGAACGCCAAAGGCGTCAGATAAACCGTCTTTGCCTCTATTGTGGGGAAGCAGGCCATGTAGTGCGTACCTGTCCAGCCAAGATGGTTAAGTTTTCTGCTGTTTTTTCTATGGTCACTTCTAAAGATGGAAGCAACACCAGTTATCTAGCAGTACCTATCTCACTTCAGCTACTGGGCAAAACTGTGGTAACTACGGCAATTGTGGACTCTGGAGCATGTAGCTGTTTTATAGATTTGGACTTTGCAACTCAGCAGCAGATCCCCTTACAGACGAAGGAGGTGGGTTTGAATATCTTCTTAGTTGACGGGTCACGTATCAGGCCAGGGGTGGTGGACCGTGAAACCCCACCTATCCGCACTACAGTGGCAAACCATCATCAGGAATTCCTCTGCCTGGATGCCATTGCATCCCCTCTATTCCCAGTTATCCTGGGGCTCCCTTGGTTATGAGCCCACGATCCGCAGGTTGATTGGAAGGCGGGATCAATCCACTTCCAGTCACCCTATTGCCAGCAGCATTGCCTCCCTAGGATGCCCCCGGCTCCACAGGCCTTGCTATGTCTAGATGCGGATGCAGGACTGGCTCAAGTCATTCCTTCGGCCTACCATAGCTACTTGGACGTGTTTAGCAAGCGGGGGGCAGATGTTCTGCCCCCTCACCGGACCTATGACTGCCCGATTGATGTTCTCCCAGGTTCGGAAATACCATTTGGCCGGATATTCCCTTTGTCCGAGCGGGAGTTAGGGGTTCTAAAGGAGTATATAGACGAGAACCTCCGCAAGGGGTTTATTCGGCCCTTCACATCACCAGCTGGGGCCGGCATCTTCTTCATTGAGAAGAAAGACAAATCCCTATGACCCTGCGTAGATTACCGGGATTTAAATTAAATAACTGTCAAGAATCGTTACCCGCTGCCTTTGGTCCCTGAACTTTTTCAAAGGTTGAAGTCAGCTTCTGTCTTCACCAAGCTGGATTTGAGGGGGGCATATAATCTAGTCCATATCAGAGAGGGGGATGAATGGAAGACAGCATTCTGTACCAGGTTCGGACATTTTGAATGCTTGGTCATGCCCTTTGGCCTATGCAATGCACCCGCCACCTTCCAGCACTTCATAAACATTGTGTTCAGGGACTATCTGGACATCTTTGTTGTCGTCTACTTGGACGATATACTGATCTTTTCCCCGTCATTGGAGGTCCATAGAGGTCACGTGAGGTGTGTGTTGGAACGGCTCCACCAACACGGCCTATATGCCAAGGCAGACAAGTGCTGTTTTGAACAGCATAGCATCTCTTTCTTGGGTCTGACCATCTCCACCACAGGAATAGCCATGGATCCTCAGAATGTCTCGGCTGTCTTAGATTGGCCAGTACCCATTGATAAAAAGGTGGTCCAACGCTTCATTGGCTTCGCAAACTTTAAAGTTTATCAAGAACTTTTCAGGCCTGGTCTCCCCGATTACCCAGTTGACCAGACAGGGGGTCCGCTGAAGCACAGGAAGCATTCGCAGCTTTAAAGAAGTTGTTCCCTGAAGCCCCTATCCTGAGCCATCCTGACCCGTCCTTACCCTACATCCTGGAGGTAGATGCGTCTGAGAACGCAGTTGGGGCAATCCTGTCTCAAAATAAATAAAGCAAGGTGCAGCGCTAAAATGTTGTGTTTAAAACATATAGAAACATATAAACATCTTTATGCCAAAACCCATAGAACAGCATAAAACAATATTAAAGTGCAAAAATGTAGATAAAATGTCACCTATTGGTGACTATAAGTGATTGGACACTAAACCAAAATGCAGTCTATGGCGTGATCTGGAAAGATCCCAAATGATCTTCAAGAAATCCAATAGCTGGATCCGTGGATGAGGTGATAAATATGTAAGGATTGCGCACTCACCAGATACGCAATCCCAATGCGCATTAAAAGCAGATTCTTTCAGGACATCAAGGATCCTAATATGGGTCTGGTCAGATCTGGTCAGATGCCCCTCGCCGTTTGGTAATGTCGCCACGTGTGGAGATGGCCGCTCTGCAGATGTGAATAGCTCCCATCGGAGCTCAAAGAACAAAGGAGGCCAAATAGTGTAATATCCTTATGGCAAGGAGTATTTATTCCCCAAAAACAATACAGGCAGGAGCAAGAAAGATACTGACCATACAAGTAAAAAATGCAAATTGCCGCCGGGGGCCTCGTGGCGCCGGTCGGCGTGACGTCACACCTCTGTAGCCGCTCCCTGACGCGTTTCGTGCGAAGGCACGTAGTCATAGGGGGTTAGCACCCGGTGGCCTTCTTTTCTTTTAAACTGACTACTGCAGAAAGGAATTACGATATCAGAGACCAGGAGCTTCTGGCGATCAAGGTAGCACTAGAGGAGTGGAGGTATTTACTAGAGGGGGCCGTACACCCCATATTAATTTTCACAGATCACAAGAATCTCAAATATTTGAGGACAGCAAAGTGCCTAAGACTGCGTCAAGCCAGGTGGCACTCTTCTTTTCGCGGTTTATAATTTATATTACCTATAGGCCAGGGTCAAAGAATACTAAGCCCGATGTGCTCTCCCGCATGTTTGGGGACCCTGAAGAGATTCCCAAACCTGATACCATCCTGTCATCAGGGAATTTTCTGGTCCTACAATCCGAGCTCCATTCTAGACTGCAGGCTGCATCCGTAGGAATGCCAGGTCCACCCGGTGTTCCCTTACTGAATAGGGAGGGGCTTCTGTGGAAAGAGGATCAGATTGTGGTTCCCGAGGAAGCCCGTATTTTAGTACTAGGATATTGCCACGACCACCCGTTAGCACGGCACTTTGGAGTACGTAAGACTCTGGAACTGTTGCAGCGTACATTCTGGTGGCCCAATATGGCCAAGGATTGCGAGTTATATGTTAAGACCTGTGCCATTTGCCAGAGGAATAAACCTACTAGGAACAAGGCCTGGGGCCTTTTACGCCCATTACCAATACCTGACAGACTATAGAGAATGATCGCCATCGATTTTATTGTGGAACCCTCTCAGGACCACACAGCGATCTTTGTGATCGTAGACCGCTTGTCCAAGATGGCCCATTTTGTACCTTTAAGAGACACACCTACGGCCCCTGAGACAGCACAGGTTTTTATCAGGGAGGTGATGAGACTCCACAGGATTCCTAAGGATATTGTGTCGGACAGGGGGGTTCAGTTCACGTCTAAATTTTGGAGGGCTTTATGTGAAACACTTGGAATTTATAAGCTGTTATTCTCCTCTGCGTATCACCCACAAACCAATGGCCAGACGGAGCGAACGAATCAGACTCTGGAGCAGTACCTCAGGTGCTATACCACCTTCCTCCAAGACGACTGGTTGACCCTCCTGCCACTGGCGGAGTTTGCGTATAACAACGCGAGTCATTCTGCTACAAAGCAGGCCCACTTTTTCGCGAATTATGGATTCCACCCCGTATTCTTACCGGATCTGATTCCAGAAGTCATGGTTCCGGCCACGCAGGACATGTTAAATTTTTTATTCTCTAATAACAAGGTGCTGCAAGAGGCGATGGCAAAGGCCCAGGAGGACAATAAGAGGGCTTTTGATTGTAGGAAAAGGAGAGGCCAAACTCAGTTCTTGGTTAAATGGAAAGGGTACAGGTCTGAGGAGAATTCATGGGAGCCGGCCCAAAATGTTCACGCCCCAAGACTTGTTCAGGAATTCTTTCAGAACCAGCCGTCTCGGAGGGGTCGGTTGGGCATCCGGAGGCTGCCCGTAGGGGGGCCATGTCAGGGACTGCAGGTCTCGCCGCGGCGCACAGGTCTGCGCATGCGCAGATTGCCTAGGCGCACCAATGTGCAGGCACTAGGACCTGGGTGTCCGCGGCAGCAGTTGCGGCTGCGCATGTGCACTCGCGCACGCGGGCGTGCGTCTGGCACCAATGACGGTGCAGGGCAAACTATTTATACTGGCCTGACGGTGATCAAGTTGCCGCAAGGTCTAGTTCCTGTACCTGTGTTTCTGAAGTGCGTTCCTGTTGCCGATCCTGCTTGTCCTGAATTGTGTTGACCTTCTCCTGCTCTGACCCCCGGCTCGTCCCTGACTATTCCTCTGCCTGTCGTTAATATTACTATTGGACCTCCCGTTGCTGAACCTTGGCTCATGACCCAGCTACTCTCTGTCTACTGCTTGGTACCTACCCTCCTCCACCGTTACCGACCCGGCTAGTCTGACCACGCTCACTCCTGACTGTCATCCATCCATCCCGCTCGGGACCTGGACTTGTCAGCCTCTTCACATCAGGCTCACCCCTGGCACATACCCTCAGCGGTACCCCTCTACCAGAGTTGGGTGCACTCAGGGGTTGCGACCTGGTTTCAGTCTTGCACCAAGTCCATCCCCACCATCAGGGGCTCTGGTGAAAAGGCAGACTGGGACTTAGGACTTAGAGATCCCGCCGGGCGATGTCTGACAGCGTCACTGCTGGGCACTGACTGGCGGCACTGCTAGGCATTGACTGGCGCAACTGCTGGGCACTGACTGGCACAACCGCTGGGCACTGACTGGCACTGACTGGCAGCATTGCTGGGCTGCACTGCTGGGCACAGGTGGGTGGCACTGCTGGGCACAGGTGGGTGGCACTGCTGGGCACAAGTAGGTGGCACTGCTGGGCACAGGTGTGTGGCACAGGTGGATGGCACTGCTGGGTGGCACTGCTGGGCACAGGTGTGTGGCACAGGTGGATGGCACTGCTGGGTGGCACTGCTGGGCACAGGTGTGTGACACTACTAGGCACTGCTGGGCACAGCTGGGTGGCACTGCTGGGCACTTGTGGGCAGCACTGATGGGCACAGGTGGGCGGAACTGGTGGGTGGCACTGCTGGGCACCGATCATTAGGGCACTGATCATCAGTGCCCTGATGATCGGTGCCAATCCCTGCTCTGACAACTGCCGGTTCTCAGCAGTACATTCCTCACGCTCTGACACTGTAAGGAAAGTGCAGCCGAGAACCGGCAATTGCATTTCCCTGTGATCAGCGTCTCATTTGACACGGCTGATCACGTGGTAAAAGGCCGCTGTGATTGGCCTTTTACCACATCACCAGCTGTGTCCGTAGGAGCTCGCCGGGGGCACGACCCCAGGGGTGCGCAGGAGAGAGCGTTCTGGGAGGACGTCATATGATGCCCACCCAGAACTGGCCGGCTGCAGTGTAGCTGTCATTCGGCTATCTGCGGTCGGCAACTAGTTAATTAGTTCACACTTTTACACGCAGATTTTTTCTTCTTTTCAAAAGATTACATTACATAAATAATATAGTAAAGGTTTGGTACAATAAAAGGACAGTGTGTTTTAAAATGCACAAATGCACTGCATTCCTGGTAACAGGCATGCAAACTATAGGAGACTGAGATGAAGATGCATGCACTTTTTTTTTTTAAGCCTTCTTGAATCCTGTTGATGTGCCAGAAACACAATCTCTTTCTGATTTGTGCTGTGCCTTGACAACAGGCAGTGTTATTATGGACTGAATGATGTTAGTCCTACCCAGTTGTCTCTTGCTAAACTACTCAAACCCTCCCCTATCTTATTCTTTACAACATAAGGACTAATTGTTCTGTACTTGTAGGGCTAATTGTTTTCCTTGAGATAACACAGAAAGTGGTCAGAAGACCGCTCTGAACTTATGACAAGATCAACAGATAATTTTTGCACTTATTTATTTATTTCAGGTACTTATATAGCGCCATCAATGTACGCAGCACTTTACATATATATTGTACATTTACATCAGTCCCTAACCCTCAAGGGGCGTACAATCTAAGGTTATGAAACATATAACAAAACACTCTCAGTGATATATTTAATAAAGCAAAAGGGAGCAAATAAGAGAAGTTCATTGATAGGGATTTACATTGAGTTCAGCTGTGTTCTGCATCAAAATCACTGCTTTTTTGCAGTAATGCAGGCCATAGATGGGTCGAAAATCGGCCGATTTTTCTTTTAAAAAAACAAAAAATCGGTCGTTCAAGTGGCCGACGTTACCACCAATGGTAAAAAAAATCGGCCGATTTTCATCCCGTCTACAGACGGCAAAAAGTTGCCCTGCAGAGAGCTCTGCTATTTCTTTGACAGTTCCTTGACATTTACAGAGGTTGCAACAATGTATCTATTTGTATCCATTTAGGATACAGATGTTTTTATTCGGAAACAAATAGATACAATGTTGCAACCTCTGTAAATGTCAAGGAACTGTCAAAGAAATAGCGGAGCTCTCTGCAGAGACACTTTTTGTCGGACTGGAATTCCTTCTTTTTCATCCTTCTTCTTCTCCTTCTTCATCATCATCCTCTTCTTCTTCATCATCATCCTCTTCTTCTACTTCTTCATTATCATCATCCTCTTCTTCTACTTCTTCATCATCATCATCCTCTTCTTCTTCTACTTCTTCTTCATCATCATCCTCTTCTTCTACTTCATCATCATCATCCTCTTCTTCTACTTCATCATCATCCTCTTCTTCTACTTCTTCATCATCATCATCCTCTTCTTCTTTTTCTTCATCATCATCATCCTCTTCTTCTACTACTTCTTCATCATCATCCTCTTCTTCTTCTTCTTCTACTTCTTCATCATCATCATCCTCCTCTTCTTCTTCTTTTTCTTCATCATCCTCTTCTTCCTCGTCTTCTTCTTCGTCATCATCATCCTCTTCTTCTTCTACTTCATCATCACCATCCTCTTCTTCATCTTCTACTTCTTCATCATCATCCTCTTCTTCTTCTACTACTTCATCATCATCCTCTTCTTCTACTACTTCATCATCATCCTCCTCTTCTTCATCTTCTACTTCTTCATCATCATCCTCTTCTTCTTCTACTTCTTCTTCATCATCATCCTCTTCTTCTTCTTCGTCATCATCATCATCCTCTTCTTCTTCTACTTCTTCATCATCATCCTCTTCTTCATCTTCTACTTCTTCATCATCATCCTCTTCTTCATCTTCTTCTACTTCTTCATCATCATCCTCTTCTTCATCTTCTACTTCTTCATCATCATCCTCTTCTTCATCTTTTTCTACTTCTTCATCATCATCCTCTTTTACTTCTTCATCATCATCCTCTTCTTCTTCTTTTTCTTCATTATCATCATCCTCATCTTCTTCCTCTTCATCATCCTCCTCCTCTTCTTCTTCATCATCATCATCCTCTTCTTCTTCTTCTTCTTCGTCATCCTCCTCCTCTTCTTTTTCATCATCATCATCCTCTTCGTCGTCGTCGTCGTCATCCTCCTCTTCTTCTTCTTCGTCGTCATCATCCTCTTCTTCTTCTTCTACTTCTTCATCATCATCCTCTTTTTCTTCATCATCATCCTCTTTTTCTTCTTCATCATCCTCTTCTTCTTTTTCTTCATCATCATCATCCTCTTCTTCTTCTTCATCATCATCATCATCATCTTCTTCTTCTTCTTCATCCTCTTCTTCCTCTTCTTCTTTTTCTTCTTTTTGTCTTCCTCTTGCAGGTCACTGCTCATGCGCAGATTTTTTATCGGTAAAAAATCGGCCGATTAGCCCATTATTGCCGCGAAAATCGGCCGATCGGCGAAATCGGCCGATTTTTTTCCAACTTTCCTGATTAAAAAAAACGGCCAAAATACCGAAAAACGACCGAACAAATAGCCCACTAACGATCCGAAAATCGGCCAATTTTATTTTCGGCCGAAAAATCGGCCGATTTTCGACCCATCTATGGCCTGCATAAGTCACTGGTTCTGTCTCCAACTTTGTACTGAGAAAAACTAAAGTTTACTTTACTTTTACACTACTGTTTCTGACATCTTATTTAACCGCTTTCCCTCTGCCCTATAGCAGATATACTGCTACAAGGGATGTGCAAAATCACTGCAGTCCTGTTATAAGTTGCTGATCACCGCCATTACTAGTAAAAATTAAAAAAAGAAATGCCAGTATATAAACTGCCATTTGTTTCTATAACTTTCACGTAAACCAATTAATTTACTGTTATTAATTTTTGTTAGCAAAGACATGTACCAGAATACATTTTGGCCTAAATTTATGACAAAATTAGATTTTTAAAATTTTTTTCCTAGACATGTTTAAGAGCAAAAAGTCAAATATAGTTTTTTCTGAAAATTGTTGGTCTTTTTTTTTTTTTTTTTTATAGTGCAAAAAATAAAAACTGCACAGGTAATCAAATACCACTGAAAGAAAGCTCTATTCGTGGGAAAAAAAAGGACGGAAATTTATTTTGGGTGCAGTGTTGCATGACCGCGCAATTGTCAGTTAAATTAACGCAGCGCTGTAACTCAAAAAATGGCCTGGTCAGGAAGGGGGGTAAATTCTCTGGAGGGCAAGTGGATAATGTGTTACTAAATCCACAACAGTAAAATCAGTCTGTATATGCAGTAAAGCATGCTTGTTATGCTCACTGTGGAACCTAAGGGGTTAATCCTCTGCATTGTGTAAAAACGCTGTTTGATCCAGACTTTTGATTCTGATCCTTCCCTTCTTCACTGCACATGCTCAGTTTGGTGTGTATTGTTAGAGAGGTTTTTCATTTTTCTTGGGATAGTACATGTAATCAGCACAGGGCTAACCAGCACGGTCCAGACAGAGGCCAGGGGTTCTGCATCCTCCTAGAGCAAAATGAAAACTCCTACAAGCTTTAACATGTGCTCGGGCTAGACACTGATAGAAGTCACATGACTGCTGTAACTGCTGATGAAAAAAGGTATTTAGCAGTTTATATGTATGAACATAATTGCATTTCAGTGTTCTGTGTAGTGTGGGAGACCATATATAGTAAATGCAGGATCCTGGATTTAGTAACATTTTAAGTTGTCCAGCTATCAAAGTGCAGATCTCAGCCAGGGTAGCAGTCAAAAACTTGCACTGAAGTTTATAATTTAGAGGCTCAAGCCCATCTCTGGGCAACAAAAAGGTTTTCCCATGTAGTTGGGCCGTGCATGCACCACACGGGTCAACTGCTTGCTTTGTCTAGCAGTGAGTAGAAAGCTTATATTCACCTGATCCTTTGTTCCACTGGAATCCAGTACTCCCTCGCGGTCCAACAGTGGACTGTTTCTGGTCTATGGAGCCTGCTCTGGGATCGATGATGTCAGAAACAGTCCACAACTCAAGTCCGCTGGAGCTCGGGGGTTCCAGGACGATCTTGCGCTGAGAAGATCATCTCCCCTCCCTTAGACAAAAACAAGCAATTGACCATGTAGTGTGGGCATGGGAAAACTTTTTTTGCTGGAGATGAGTTTTAAGAATTGGCATTCTCTCTTTATAAAAGTTCTTCCCAACACTGCATGAAGATTGTACTCTTCTGTACTCATATTTTGAAGTTATCAATGGGTCTAATTTGCTTACCAGTTCTTAGATGTGATGGCTGCAGTAATTTTCTTTTTTAGGCTTTCTTTTTTAATTTCACCTGGTGATCGAACTAGAAAATATGTTGTTTTTTTCAGCTGAGCAAGCTGTCCTGCAGATGTAGTAATTAGAAGGATGAGACAAACCATTTAACAGTAGCAGTGGTGCTTACTATGGTCAGCTTTTATTCATTTATGTAAAAACTTTATCCCAAAAGAGACAAAACTCTTTTAACTGCATAAAAAATGTTAGGTAGAGTTTGGCTTCAATTTCAATTGGCTGCTAGTTCAGTATAGTTGTGAATTCCCAGGAGAGTCAGGCCGTCTTGGATGCCAAAGGTAGTCCACCACCATATTAGGCAACCATTTAGTTCTTTACCTGGTGTTTCCATAATTTTGTCCAACCCCTGTACATCTGTCACTCTCCTCTCCCCAGACTGACAGTGCTGCTGTCCAAAGGTGTCTGTTTTTCCACTTCAAGAGTGTACACACTCTAATTCAGGAAGTGTTACTGGCCGGAACACCAGGTGATAACAGATGGAAAAAGCCTAAAAAAGAAAATTAATACAGGCACCGCATCTAATGATTGGTAAGATGCAATATATTACATTTTTGGGTTTAATACCACTTTAATGTGCACCTGACTTTCCTTCAAAAATACACATTTTTGCTTGTACCTTCATCACTTCATCACTACGTATCACCAATGCATATACTAACTTTAACATCTCTACCACTGCAATTTGGAAAAACAATTCAGACCTTCAGCTATGTAACTCAAAAATGTTCACTTGTGTCAGACTTCATGGTATCATATTGATTGTAATATTTATTATTTGACTGGTTTCACAAACTTTAAAATAAACCCCACCATGTTTTTGGATTATCAACATCTGTCTTGACATGTTCCAGGGTAATTGAGTTAGGGTTATAGATTACCCATGTAGCTATAAATGCTAGGGTATGTTCCTGACAGTCATTTGAGCTAACAAAGCTAGTTGTGTGAGTGGTGAAACATTTCCAGTATTACAGATCAAGTTCAGCTATTTGTGATGAACTAATACTAACTACAACATGACCTGGGTGAGTGAGAACCTTTATGGACATGTCTGATGCTAATGGGCTTCAATATGTATAAACCCGTGCTTCTTGCATTTATGACTTAAAGCAGAGCTCCACCCATAAGGGGAAGTTTCGCTTTAATCCTTTGTCCCCGCTCCCCATTAAGGATTGGTACCTTTGGGGAGTGGGGAGGGGGTGCCCGAAATTTGACAAGTACCCGCTCCCACTTCCGCTGCGATCACCTAGGCAGTCGGAAGAGGAAGTTGTCCTCCCTCCCCGTAGCCTTTTGGGACACGTGACTACAGGACCATTCACAAAGCACAGCACTTCTCGCTCATGCACTGAAGATGCCGGCGCCAGGCAGAGAGGACCGCCGGTGAAACCAGTGGTGGTAAGAACACCGCTGGACGGAGGGACAGGTAAGTGTCTGTATTTTAAGAGTCGGCAGCTACAGTTTTTGTAGCTGCTGACTTTTATTTATTTTTTTCAGGTGGAACTCCACTTTAAGCAAGGCATTACAGTGACATGGGGAAAGATGAATTTCCTTTAGAGGGTAGGAAAGAGAAGTAGGGTGAGGTCAAGGCCTTTAATAAAGCAGTGAATGTTCAGTTTTGGAATTAATTTTTTGTATTTCTCATGCAGTAGCACCTTGTAATATTTTTTGTGATAAAATCTAACCTAATTGAGGTGATTTTTTTTAAAACTAAATATATTTATGATGTAGATTAAGAAAATCTCCAAAAATAGGATTTTTTTGGCACTCACAAAGAAACTCGCAACACATGAAAAATAGTTTTAAAATATAATTTATTTGTGCCATAAAAATTGCATATAGACAGCACCCATCAATATAGTCCCTCAAGAAGTTAAAAATAGATAACCTAGATTGTAGCTGATCAACCACCACATGATGCATAGTTTAGAATCATCACAACAGCGTAGCCCTGTATGTCCAGAGGTCTGTGCCTTGTGGCATAGAGATGCTTCTTCAGAACCCAAAATGTACTGGATGTAGTTGGGCTTTGTACTGAGATTTCCATAGGCTGGGGCTTGCATAACTATTACATTATTTGTAATGTGGTGTAGTAAGTTTGTTTGTGAGTGTCAGAATGAGAGTCCTGTTTTCTACGATTTTGGCTCTATTATATTTGGCAAAGCTGGCACCTACAAAAACACAAATTCAGGGGCTTCACCGATCTATAATGTATCTGCAAATTTAAGATGTGTGGTAAAATACAACATGCAGGAATTATAAAAATAATTTTACGTAACTTAATTCAGGTAACATTTATTTTCTCATGTAAATCCTTTTATTTTATGGTTACTAATGGTTCAGAACTACTGATGTACAAGTCTCATAAACTTTCTTAAACTAAACCCATTGATATTTGCTGTTTAATGCATTAATGTTTTAATATCTTGAGGTTCGATGTATTCTTTGTAAGTAATTTTATTTCCTTTTATACTTGAGTTGTAAAGCTTGTTGTAGTAGAATAAAGGATAAGTGTAACTGAATAACAAAATATAACTTTTTTTTAATATTGATTCTCTAAAGATGTCCAGATAAACATCAAGCGTTGTTTGAGCGATGGATGTGATACAAGAATACATGGCCTTCGCGCTGTTGGCTACCAGAAGCTAAAAAAGTCTGTAGTATCCATATCTGATGCATCAGCTATATGGTATCTTTCTCTGCTGACATCGCTTGTCACTACTTCAATGGAAACCAATCCAGCGCTTGCACAGGCTGTCCAGCAGCACACACAGTATGTAGCGATGCAGAAGTTATTGTATTGTCAAATTGCTTAGATCTATTAATTAGTTTTAATATTGTTTTACATTTAAATTACAAAATACAGACGATGCTAGACACAAAAAGAGGAATTTTGACTTCCCTGTTGGTGTAAAGTACAGGACCCAGGCTGAGTTTTCACAGACCCTGGATTATAAGCTCATACATTTCAGGTGATTGGACGTTGGCAAGATTTTGAAAACACACCCTCAGGGTACCCATTCTATGAGTCCTTAGCATGTAATGCGGAGTAACCAAGGAATAGATGGGAGGGGGTCCTGTACTGTACTCCAAAGTATGGAATTTACAAGTAAATCAAAATTCTTCTCATAATTGTTTGGTACAGGACACAGGCTTGAGTATTCATAGACTCTGGGATGTGCCCAAGCGAATGATTAGATGGGTGTATAACAACTAGGTAAACAGAACTTTGCCAACAGGCTCAACAACAATGGTCAATAAGTACCACTGCAAGTACCTTGTTGCCAAAAGCTGCATCTGTAAAAGATTAGATGTCCACCTGGTAGAACTTTCAAATGGTATGAACAGAGGACCAAGTGGTGGGCTTACAAAGCTGTGCTACAGAGGCCTGATGCTGGAAAGCCCAACCTGGTGGAATAGGCATGTAACAGAATTTGCCCTTGAGAGTGTAAGCTTAGTGATCATTTGCGTTATCCATAGAGTGATGGTGCACTTGGAAGCAGGATGAAGTCATAAGAAGAAGACAAATAGGGAATCTGTCTTCCTGATAGAAGCTGTTGCTTTGAAATAGACTCTTTTATGGCTTTGACTATGTCCATTCAATGAAGGGACATTTTCTTTGGATGCTTTAGAGCAGGGCATAAGGATGATAGGACTGGGTCTTCATTGCGGTGGAAGACCTTGAGAAGAAAGGATGGTCTTGGGTGTAAGACCATCTTGTCATTGTGAAGGATGGAGAATGGAGAGAGAGGTCATCAAAGGGGATATCCCTGATGGGTTAAAATGCTGGTTTATTCAGGGCAGAGAGAAAAAACAGAGCTGAAATCCCAAAGGAAACAGAGGTTGCTGCTTGATGTGAGAGATACCTTGAATAAAGGTTTTGGCAAGAAGGAAATCAAAGGTTTTTAAAGAAAATGGACAAGACCAAAACCTGTTCTGCCAGAGTGCTTAAGGCAAAGTTCTGGTCAAGACCCGATTGTAGAAAGGCCAAAATGGGAGGCACAGAGTAGGATTGAATTGCCTGTGTTCACACCAGACCAGGAATGCTTTTCAGTTTGGATAGTAGATCTTTCTGGTAGTAGCTTTTGTTGCCTTTAGTAAGGTAGGAATGATCAACTCAGATACCCCTCTGTCTCTTAAGACCTGGGCTTAAACAGCCATGCCATTACAGCCAGGGACTGAGAATCAGGATGAAACATAGGACTCTGAGATAGCAGGTCTGGCTTTTTTTTGAAGAGGCCAGGAGTTGTCTTCTAGTAGTTTGAATGTGTTTGTATACCAGGTTGTTCTGCGCCAGTTTGCAGAAATGAGAATCATCGTCTTCTTTCCTTGCTCTATTTTGTGGAGCAGATGAGGTAGCATTTACACTGAAGGGAAGGCATAGATTAATCTAAACTGAGACTAGGGGATTATCAAGGCATCTGATGCTAGTGCTAGGGGATACTTTGTCCTGGCCACAAACAGTGATAGTTTGTTGATAAATCTGGAGGCCATGCAGGGCTTTATGGCCTACAATAACCAGTTATTTGCTAACTCTGGTCACAGAAGTGCATTTCTGCACCTTTTTTCCCACAGATTCAATATGCGACTTGCCTATAGCCACAGAGGCTTCAAATTCATCAGCCCCAGTGTCGCTACATTCCCTGACATATGAGTTTGCCCTTGAGGAGTCAGTCTGCTGTCATTACTCACAAAGTTTTGGCTGATTTTGATGCAATGCGCACTATTCTAAAATATGTCAGCTAGTTGCTTCTGCCAGTGACGTTACCGGTCTTGAGTCCTTCTACATGTCCTGAAGCTTCAAAGCATTTTTCCTTGCACAAAGATTTGAACTCCCCCAATAATCTGTTTGGTTCTTCCAATCACTTTTTGGTCCTGTACCTGTTTGGAGGATTTTGAGGAAAAGTGGTCTTTTACCAGCTGTGGATCTTCCTCAATCCTGTTCCTAATAAGGTGCTTAATATTCCTGTAGAGGACATACCTGGTTCCAAGGACCCAACCAAAAAGTAATGTGAGTGCTAGACCCTACCACTGTGCCAGTATAGGCAAATGGCATACAGGGTTCTCAAAGGTACCGTTTGTGAACCCTGCATTTGAGCGGTAGGGCTGCTCTTTTACTGCCCCCATCTCTTTACTCCTTTAGCTGCAGAGGTAGGAGACGGGTGATGCTTTGCCTTGTGGCCACGGCAGGAGCTATACCCCCTTTCGCTTTCGGTAAGCTTAGTGCCCTCTGAACGCGACCCATTCAAATAAATAGGGCCACTCTGCAAGTGTCCTGTAACTGTGGCACACTAGTGTGGGGTTCAGGGGGTTAAAATAGGCAGTGAGTGGGCAATACAACGTTTCCTCACGTCCCGTCAATTGCTGTCTGTAGAGCGATCCAAACGTGGATGGCTTTTTAGAGAGCAAAGCCAGTGTGAACAAGCCCTTAAAGTTGACCTCCAGCCAACCAGCTAAATAGATTGGTGAGATGCATATGGTAGTCCTGTCCATCAAGTTATGAGATTTTCACTGCTCTGCCATAGTTATGAAAATGGAACTGTTCATTCTCTGCTGCAGTTATGTAATAGCCCCTCAGCCAGCCTGTGACTAAGCAGCAGACCAGAGAACATATCTATGTCTCTCTGAATTCTCCTGCTGGCAGCATGATCACTGTTAGAACATGAGCACTGAAACACAGCTGATTGGTTACTTGTGTTGCTTCTGCCTCTCCCAGTTCAAATTATGCTCTGTTGTGGGCTGCAAGAGACTGATAACAAATCAAATTCTGGTAGTTTCACTGCTTGCATTTATAAAATACATGGTTTGTGTTGTTGGTATCCTGGAAGATTAGGATATGGATTAACATAGTGGCTACCCCTATGGTTCTCTTTCAAGCCCACAAGCTTGTATTAATGCACTGGAAAGATCATCTTCTTCCCCCTACTAACCAGCAATGTGTTGATCAAATGAATATGCAATATGTTCAGAGAAGAATATCTACTTGCATCTGGAGACAAAGGCTCGATATCCCTGGCCTTTGAATAGGTCCAAGATGGACTTCATCTCTGAGGAAAGAATCACTTTTTGTGGGTCTAGCTGAATTGCAGACGGTTCTGCTGCTTGCGCATTGGGGAAGGTTGGGGTGGTTGTGGGGGGCTTTTTCATATAGCTTTGTCCTGGTGCACGCCCATTGCTAGTATATATGGGTCAAGGTGTTAAGAGTTCCCTTTGGGGATATTGTACTGTATTATGACTGAAAGCAATAACTTTGACTGTAAATTAAGTTGGAATATATCATGATTTGTCAACCAAATGTTTCACAACACAAGTTGAAAAATAGATGGTTGACACAGTTCTGTACATTTGCAGTGCCCTTAATCTGTATAGCACACCATGCGCTAAAGTGCAGTACACGTGTTGCAGCGTGCCACAACACACATTCATACTCCACATTGAGCTCAGATTGATAAAGGGATAAGCAGCACAAGGAACTAGTCAGTTGTGTTGCAGCATTTACTGTATGTTCTAATAAGTCAGCTGCCTCTCCTTTCACTGTCCATTCACAGACCGGGGGTGGGACAAACCTGAAAGCGTCACATGCAGTAGATACATATCATGTCCTCTGTTAACATGATGTATTAAAGAATTATAATCTGCAAACATCATACAGGTTACAAACCTTGTCAGATCACGAATACAGTATTCGCCCCCATGTAAGTTTATACCACAACGCTATTACTATAGTAGTCTCCTCCAAACTAAATGGCGGCTTGTGTTGTGAATGACATTGGCTGGAGAGCAGCACTGTTATTCACAAAAACACAACCAGAGAGCAGTTTAACCCAGCAGCTCCCGCATTTGTGTGAGGGAAACTAGTTGCCATTTTGTATTACTATTGGCTTGTATTTTTGTGAATGACAGTGCTTCTTTCCAGACACCATCATTTACAGTACAAGCTGTGTGAGTGAAAGTGGTTGCAAAGGCTCAAGGTTGTTTTACCTTCATGAATTCTATGCATGAAGTTAAAAAACCTGTGTGCAGCAGTGCCCCCAGCCCCCTCAATACTTACCTGAGCCCATTGAGATCCAGCGATGTGCACAACAGCCTTGGCTGTCCCGGTTCTCTGGCACCTCATTGGCTGTGACAGCAAGTGTGAGCCATTGACTCTTGCTGCTGTAAATCACAGCCAGTCAGCCAGTGAGGAGAGAGGGGTGGGGCCAAGCCACGGCTCTGTGTTTGAATAGACACACAGAGCAGCGGCTCGGGAACACGCCTGCTTGGATGCCCCCATAGCAAGCACGCGACAGAAAGGAGGAGCCAGGAGATCCTGTTGGGGACCCGAGAAGAGGAGGATCCAGGCTGCTCTTTGCAAAACCAATGCATAGAGCAGGTAAGTATAACATGTTTGTTATTTTACAAAAAAAAATTTTTACTTTAGTATTGCTTTAAGTCTTCTAACAATACAAAGGGAGCAGAGAAGGCACAAGGTTCACCGGCAAGGACTGCTGTGGATGTAGAGAGGAGGCAGGGGCTGTGTGGGCTGTATGTGTTCTGTGTCTATACCAGTCCCTCCTCCTCTGTAAACTGTCACTCAGAAGCTTTTCTCCTTGCTCCTGTGTGGTTGGATAGTGGTGGATAGCAACTGACCATGCATCTCGACAACCCCTGCACAGATGTTATTGGAGAAAATTCTATGTGCACTGTGTCCCTGAGGGATTTAAAAAGCCCCTTTTAAGTTTTTATGATATTTCTTTAATGCTTGTCTTTCTTCATGCCCTGTGACTCAAAAACTTAAGTAAGTTTTTTTTTCTTTTTTAATTTTTTTTTTTAGAAAGGCTTTGCAGCACATGATACCTCTCTCTTTAACACAAGGAACTGCTGAGTTTCCAAATTTTTTATCACCAAATATTCTGGAAGAGGTGAACAGCTTTCTGATGAGGACTGCAAGGTAACTGACTTTTGACTAATATTTTGAGAGCGAAAGTTTATTTTCACACTTATGGCATTTTGTGTTTCTTTTGCAGCTGCTGTCCCACACCAGCAGTGGATTTAAATCTCTTGGCATTTGCTTTGGCCAGAGGGAATATTGCTAAAGTGATCACCTCTCTTTGTACCATTATGGACCATTTGGATTTACAGTACAAAGCTGCCTCCCTTTTAAATTCAATGGAATCTGTTAGAATCAATCTTCTCTATAAATATGGTAATGTTTTTGTGAGTTGCCGAAATGCGTATAATTGTATTTTAGGTGAAGCTGTGTTTACTCGTGTCTTTGTCTCAATTAGCAAGCACAGTACAAGTGTTCATGCTGTCACGTGTGCTTCATATGCATCTCCCCTACCCTTTAGTCAGGCTAAATCATTTATATCATTTTTAAATTATTTATTGATGCCCTTCACTGAGACACCATAGAACTTTGCTACAATAAAATTAGGTGGTAAACCTTGGGGTTTCAAAAACCTTCAGTAATCCTATTCTGTCATAACCACCTGTGAGGCTCATCAAAGTAAAACTTACTTGCAGATAGCCCTATGAGTGTTTGGCACCTGCTGATCACTCGCTGGCACCCGGTGATCGAGGAGCATTACTGACAGAGGGAGAGAACTGTACGTAAAGACTACAGTTCTCTCCCCTGTCAGCTCCTGCACACTGCTATGCATGGCTTTGCATAGCAGAGCCATGCGTAACAGTGTGCTTACAGTGAAGCACAAACACAGCACACAGTTAACCCTTTGATCACCTCACATGTTAACCCCTTCCTGCCCAGTGCCATTAGTACAGTGTCAATGCTTTTTTTTTTTAGCACTGATCACTGTATTGGTGTCACTGGGGATGTCAGTGACACCAAGTCAGTTCCCCCCAGTGTCAGAATGCTCGCCGCATTTGCACTATAAGTCGCTGATCACCGCCATTACTAGTAAACATTGAAAAAAAAAATCCCAGTTTATATACCACCATTTGTAAACGGTATAACTTTCACGTAAACAAAATAGTATACATATCAAATGGTTAAACTGAGAAAATGTACAATTTTAAGAAAAAAAATAAGAATTTTGAAATTGATGGGAACAACACATCTCAAAGTTGGGACAAAGCTATGTTTACCACGGTGTAGCATATACTCTTCTTTTAACAACACTCTGTAAACATCTGGGAACTGAGTAGAGCAGATGCTGGAGTTTTTGAAGAGAGGAAATGTCCCATTCTTGCCCGATCTAGGATTCTAATTGCTCAACAGTCCTGGGTCTTCTTTGTTGTATTTTTTATTTCAAGATGTGACAGATAATTGGTGAAAGGTCTGGACTGCAGCTAGGCCAGTTGAGCACTCAGACTCTTCTATTATGAAGTCATGCTGTTAATGTAGATGCAGCATGTGGTTTAGCACTGTCCTGCTGAAATATGCAAGGCCTTCTCTTAAAATGACGTTGTCTGGATGGGGGCATATAGTGCTCTAAAACCTGGATATAGCTTTCAGTATTGATATTGCCTTTTCAAATGTGAACTAATGCACACCCATAACATCAGATGCAGGCTTTTGAACTGTAAATAAAATATGGGTTTATGAGATTTGCAAATTAATTAATTTTGTTTTTATGTAGATTTTACAGTGCCCCAACCTTTTTGGAATTGTGGTTGTATTTAAAGTATTTGCAATTTTATGTTGAGGAACATTATTCTGAAATTGTTGGACATCTTTACTTCTAAGACACTCTAATGCTGTTTTATACCCAATCGTGTTACTGGCCTGTTGCCAATTAACCTAACTAGTTGCAATATGTTCTTCCAGCTATTTCTTGCTAGTTCCACTTACTTTTCCAGCTTTTTGTTGCCCTGTCCCAACTTTTTTGAGACATGTTGCTGTTATCATGTTGCTGTTAAAATTGCCTTATTTTTTGTTAAAAATTATACATTTTCTCATTTGTTTTGCAAATTCTTTATTTAAAACTGAGTTCCAGTCATGCTGTAAAAAAATACGTCAGCAGCTACAAAAACTGTAGCTGCTGACTTGTAAAAAAATAGCCACTCACCTGTCCCTTGATCCCGCTGTGTCTTCCCCGCAGCACGTTTCACCTGCAGTCCGGTGTTCCTGGTGCTGACATTTTCATTGTGGGCACATGGCTGTGACAGCTTGTGGCTTCACAGCCGGGTGCCCACTATGCATACGTGAGTAGTGCTGTGCCTTGTGAATGGTCCCGTAGTCTTCTGGGACCTGTGATTTGTCCCAGAAGACTACAAGGAGTGGGGGGGTGGACAACTTGCGCTTCTGATTGTTTAGGCCAGAGGTCTCCAACTTTCTAAAGAAAGGGCCAGGGGCAGTTTACTGTCCTTCAAACTTTAGGAGGGCCGGACTCTGGTCAGTGGGAGTGGAAAATGTCCTCGCTTGAGAGTAAATAATGTCCCTTGATTAGTATTAGTGGAAGGAATAGTGCCCCATCACTCGTATCAGTAGGAGGAATTGTGCCCATCATTGGTGTCAGTGGGAGAAATAGTGCCCCATGAATAGTGTCCTGTAATTGGTATCAGTGGAAGGAATAGTGTCCCATCATTGGTGTCAGTGGGAGGAATAGTGTCCCATCATTGGTGTCAGTGGGAGGAATAGTGTCCCATCATTGGTGTCAGTGGGAGGAATAGTGTCCCATCATTGGTGTCAGTGGGAGGAATAGTGTCCCATCATTGGTGTCACTGGGAGGAATAGTGCCCCATCATTGGTGTCACTGGGAGGAATAGTGCCCCATCATTGGTGTCACTGGGAGGAATAGTGCCCCATCATTGGTGTCACTGGGAGCAACAGTGCCCCATCATTGGTATCATTGGGAGGTATAGTGCCTCATCATTGGTGTCATTGGGAGGAATAGTGCTCCCTCATTGGTCTCAGTGGGAGGAATAGTGCTCCATCATTGGTCCCAGTGGGGGGAATAGTGCCCCATCATTGGTGTCACTGGGAGGAATAGTGCCCCATCATTGGTGTCACTGGGAGCAACAGTGCCCCATCATTGGTATCATTGGGAGGTATAGTGCCTCATCATTGGTGTCATTGGGAGGAATAGTGCTCCCTCATTGGTCTCAGTGGGAGGAATAGTGCTCCATCATTGGTCCCAGTGGGAGGAATAGTGCCTAATCATTGGTATCAGTGGGAGGAATAGTGTCCCATCATTGGTGTCAGTGGGAGGAATAGTGTCCCATCATTGATGTCAGTGGGAGAAATTGTGTCCCATCATTGGTGTCAGTGGGAGAAATTGTGTCCCATCATTGGTGTCAGTGGGAGGAATAGTGTCCCATCATTGGTGTCACTGGGAGGAATAGTGCCCCATCATTGGTGTCACTGGGAGCAACAGTGCCCCATTATTGGTATCATTGGGAAGTATAGTGCCTCATCATTGGTGTCATTGGGAGGTATAGTGCCCCATCATTGGTGTCATTGGGAGGAATAGTGCTCCCTTATTGGTCTCAGTGGGAGGAATAGTGCTCCATCATTGGTCTCAGTGGGAGGAATAGTGCTCCATCATTGGTCTCAGTGGGAGGAATAGAGCTATATCATTGGTCTCAGTGGGAGGAATAGTGCTCCATCATTGGTCTCAGTGGGAGGAATAGTGCTATATCATTGATATCAGTGGGAGGAATAGTGCTCCATCATTGGTCTCAGTGGGAGGAGTAGTATCCCATCATTGGTGTCAGTAGGAAGAATAGGGCCCCATTGTTGGTGTTAGTGGCAGGAACTATAGCCCACTGTTGCTGTCGGGGGGAATAATGCCCCAAGGGCCAGATAAAAAGGAAGCAAATGGCCGCAACTGGCCCCCAAGCCACAGTTTGGAGACCACTGGCCTAGGCGATCGAAGTGGGAGTGGGTACCTGGCATTTTTGGGTTACCTGCTCCCCCCTTGTTCCCCAAAGGTGCCACTCCTTAATGGGGAGCAGGGGACCAGTCTTTAAAGTGGTACTTCCCCTTTTGGATGGAGCTCCGCTTTAAAATATACGGCACTCACAGAGCAGCAAAGTACATTGAGGCACACATATCTGAGGTGACCCCTTCAAGAGCTCCAAACCATCAAGAAATACAGCATCAGTTATAGATAACTAAAAGTGTAGGAGTGACCTCATTGGAACACCCAGCAGTAACATAACCAAGTGATTAAAATAGGATGTGGGGGTCTTCCCCAAACTGGAGTGGGCTGCAGCTATGAAGGCAACGGATACAACATTTTTCTCAGAGAGTCTGGAAGAAGGGTAGGCATGAGGGAACATTTTCTCAGTTTAAAAATGTTATAGGTTTTCTATTGTAAATAAAATATGGGTTTATGACATATGCAAACTATTGCATTCTGTTTTTATGTAGATTTTATACAGCTTTCCAACTTTTATGGAATTGGGGTTGTAAGTTCTATATTATTACTATTGTGTGGTTTCATGATTAGGTTGAAGCAAACTTAGACTTTTCAGAAAAAGTGAACAATTTATTTTGGTGTCTAAATGTATGCTTTGTTAATAATTCACATCCGTTTTTATTCCAGGAAGACCACTGCAGTTTACTCTAATAGCGTGTGATGTCAAAGGCAAGGAAGATAAATCGGGACCAGAAAACTTACTGGTGGAACCTTGGACAGGAGATGGTGTGTGCAGCTTTTTACATTTGAATGTTACACATGCCTTTTTTTCTTTTATTCATTCTTGAAGGTTTCTTTGTTAAAAATGAAAACCTAAAAAGTGATTTGTCTACTGATCATTTTTATAAGTGAGACTTTAGTAAACCAGTGCTTACACAGGCAGCAGAATCCCATTGTTATTTGATAATTGGAATTTCGAATCTTATCTTAAAATTTGATTTTTACCCTTTTAAGAATGGACATAGATTATGCAATTTTCTTCAGTGTTGATGGGGGAATCCTTCCTGCTGTGCTATTGGATTCTGACAGTGGGAGGTTTTCCCGACATCAGAATAAAATGAACACTGCAGGCAGCTGTAGCAGACTGGTTGTAGTGAACTGGCCAAATTGTTACCCTTCTATGGTCATCTTAAAGTCTCTATTTTCATTGTTGATCTAAGTACAGGTTAATATAATTTCCATTCATCTTTTGCTTCATTTTTTTCTTTGCTTTCATGTGTTAAAGCAGAGAAGCAATGGGATATATCATAGATGTTTCGTAAATGAACACTATTTACCTTTATATGATTAAAAGCAATGTTTATTTAGCATTCTTCAGATCCAGAGAAGGTTATCCATTTTTGTTGGAACCGGAAATATATTGCTTTAGCCAATTTTGACTGTGTTGTTCTTCTGAAACCTTTGGGTCTTAATTGAGTTCAGTACAACTAGGGTTATGTTTATTCATCCAAAAACTGTATCACTGTTTGGCATCCTATGCCATAATACCTTTTGATCTAGACATGTGAAAAATTAGGTTACTCTTATTTTCAATGTATATTGTGCATTTAAAGAAGATAGTTACCAGCATTCTGATTGTCTGTCCAAATACGTATTTTGTTACCTAAAGGCTTCCTGACAGAAACTGGAAAAACCAGGGCAAGCATAATCCTTTCTTCAGGCACTGAGTCAGCCTTCCAGGTTACACAGATGAGGATAAGGGTAAGTGTACTTTTGTCATAAGCTGTACAGAAACCAAAAAGCATAAACATAACTGAACTCAGTGTTAGTAGTTTAATGAAACTTGAACAGACAGAATCTGGAGCAGCTCTGCATAATTAACCAATCATCTTCTTACTTCGGCTTGTTTGGTTAAGTTTTGAAAATGAAAGTTAGAAGCTGGCTGGTTGCCATGCATAGCTGCTCCAGATTTTGTCTGCTCTGTCAGTAAATTCCTCCCATTCGAATGATTTTTTTATTAAAGGTTTTGTTATTTTGACAAAAAAAAATTAGGTATATGTAAACCAAGGGTGCTGAACCCGTTGCCCACAACCTCATGTTCTGGAATGGCAGATTGGCAAGCCCAGATCACAATCAATGATTTGCTGACTTGCCATCCCAGAGCATCAGAGTCCATGGAGCCAGTGCCGGCAGCGGAGGAAGAAGGAGACGCATAAGCCAATGCTTCCACTGTAGCGCCAGCTTCTGTACCAGGTGGAGTTGATAGCAAGCACACTTCACCTGGGACCTTTCTAGCAGCCATTAGAATGATGCTGATAGAGGAAAATGTCAGTGTATGAAACATCACATACACTGCACATTTGCAATAGGCATATTAGCACTCTTAAAAAATAATTATTAGACTACTTTCACACTGATCCACAGGTGTAGAGCAGTGCACCTGCAGTTTTCCTGTGGGTTAACTACACTGAGCCATAGACTTCCATGATATCCTGCGGGTTTGATGCGCTTTCTGAAAGAGCACCAAAAATCCTGAATGCAGGAGTATTGGTGCGTTTTCAGAAAGTGCACCACACTTGTAAGATATAATAGAAGTCTGTGGCAAAGCAGAGGAAACCTGCATGAAAGCTGCAGGTGCACTGCAATGCACCCATGGTGCAGGTAAACTGCAGCGCATCAGTGTGAATGCAGCCTTATAGGAAGCTGAGGACAGTAGGGGCTCATTTACATTTGTGGTTTGAGAGTGGTAAATCCCCATAGTTCAGGCGTGTTTTTACCACACCTCCAAACCACTGGTGTAGTACCAGGGGTCAGAATGGCGACCCTGCCCCATGCTCCAGGGGGCCCGTGTAGCCCCCCTATCAGATTCTGTTTTACACTTGGACAACAGAGGCGGTATATACAGGAACCAATCATCTCCATCTTCCTCCTGCAACTGCAGAAATCCAGATTCTCCTCCTTTCCCTCCTGCCAGCATTCAGCAGTTGCAGGAGGAAAATGTTTATGATGTTATTCAAAATAAAAAATTCAAAATTCTGACCCATTTAGTTGTCACCCAGGACCAGTTACCAAATCACTTAAGTGGCTCTCGCTCTTTAAAAGGTTGAGCGCCCCTGGTGTAAACAATAGCTGTTATATCCTTACCTCCCCCACCTTCAAAACAGCCTCAAAAGACTAATCACTATCATGTATAAAGTCATTCACATATACAGTACCTTCACAGAGCACAGAGAGTAATGTTAATTACATCTCGCCAATGTCTAGAGCTCAACAAAAAGCATTAGATTTATCCTTTTACTACTAGAGTGATAATACAATAACAGAATCCGTTTCCTGTTCTTGGTGATGTAGTGGTCAGCATCTAAGCCAGCATGTCGCCATAGTTCAATAAAACAATAATAGTTCAATTCCGCTTGTGGTCTGTCCTTCCAGAAAATGTACCTGCCTGTCTAAATGGTGCCCTTACGATTGTCCCGTTTTCATTTGTGGTCATTTACAGTATTTTGCACAGTTCTATAGGACTCTATCATACAGTACCATAGCTTCTTACAGATATTAAAGGATGCTATGTAAAATACATTTACATGTGTTGCTCTCAAGCAAGGCAAACATTTACTTAAAGTGACATT
This sequence comes from Staurois parvus, assembly GCF_062004578.1. Taxonomy (NCBI): domain Eukaryota; kingdom Metazoa; phylum Chordata; class Amphibia; order Anura; family Ranidae; genus Staurois; species Staurois parvus. The sequence goes on from NW_028318635.1 coordinate 4,838,880, forward strand.
AATGCTTTTTTTTTTGTTTTAATAGCAAGCTTTGTTACTTACCTGCTCTGTGCAGTGGTTCTGCACAGAGCAGCCCTGATCCTCTTCTTTTTGGGTCCCCCACCTGGCTCCTCCCCCTTGAGCAGTGCCCCCAGGGAAAGCTCTTGCCCTGGGGGCACCACTATGTGCTTTTCCCAAGCCACTGCTCTATGCTTCCATAAGACACATAGAGCCGTGGCTCGGCCCTGCCCCCACTCTTTCCTCATTGGAGAACTGGCTGTGATTGGCAGCAGTGGGAGCAAGTGGGCTCCTGTCCCCAGACAGCAGAGGCTGTCGAGAACCTTATTGCATTGGAGGGGGCACAGGTAAGGAGGATTGGGGGGTCACTGCACCCAGAAGGTTTTTTACCTTCATGCATAGAATGAAATGTTGCTTAAGAAACTGGATCCTGTGTTTGATGCTCACCTAGGCAAGTAATGCAACACGATGAGTTAGCCACAGGGTGTTATACAGGTCCAGGGCCATGTTTAAGGCCCACCATCCTGCTTCTTGATTGCTGGCCTTAATGGCCTGGCTATTGAAGCACAGGTCCTGAAGGACAGAGACCTATTGGATGTAGTCATTCCATTGCTCCTAAAAACTAGAATATTGTCTTCTTGCATCGACCATAACGGGTCAAATTTTGACCCTAGCCATTCTTTTCCAAACACTGTTTGTTTTTTTTCACTGCATTGATGAAAGCCTATGTGCTGGGTGTCGCTCACATTGTTCCCATTGTATGCGTCCCAGTTTCACTTTGGTACCTCGACTTGATTTTATTGATTCTTCAGAAACTGCCCTACCAGACCAATAAAGATACCCCCATCTGCTCTCATCCACAAGGTTGCCTTCCTTGTGTGTCTTACATGTTATCTTGTCTAAAGCCTCCTTTCTTCCCAAGGTGTTTTCTTCTTTCCACCTTAACCAGGTCATTGATCTACCCACTCTATGTCCTGCCCTTGTTTTCATTGAATAAAAATATAGAAGGCTCTCTCTGAATGGCAGCGGTGCCGAACGCGTGCTATTGTTACCTGGGCCTGTTGGCATTTGCTATGTTGCCCCTTCCCTCATTTGGACATCCCATTATCTAAGACTGAGATCCTTTGTCCAATAATATACAATTAAAAAACAGGGTTTTTGACTTACATGTAAAATCCTCATCTTGAAGTACATTAAAGGACACATGTCCCTCCCCACTGTTTCTTATTGCTTTCTACAAAACTGAGGCTTGCTGACAGTGGGATAGGTTATGTTAGGGCTGTCCTTGTAGCTTTGTTTGCCAGCGTCTAATCACCTGAAGGTAGCTGCATAACCCATGATCTAATACTAAGATCCTGAGTCCTATAATGAGCTCCAAGAAAACCATTATACAGGTAAAATCCTCTTTTTGCACATAATAAAAAAAAAATGTGACAATGTTAAGCAGGCAGTCTACCTAAAATTGACTTTATGGATTTACATATTGTTTGGCCATCCAGTAGAAATCCAGTAGCAAGGTCTGTGCACCTAAGTCTCAAACGCCAGCCACTTTCTCCTGCCATTACCAAGAAAGCGTGTCATACTTTCTGCTTGCTTTTACATTTATTTTACATTACTGAGAATGCCATGCAAAGAATGGTACAAATTTGTGGAACCTTGTTATAGCAGTGGCAGGTGGTATAGTGTGAGGCTGGATTCACACTCTTCTGTTTGTGTTGCAGTATGGGGGATAATGAACACGCACACTGGGGTAAATGGGCCCATATAGTTTTCCTCTACTTCTCACTCTAAACTGCAGTGCATGTGAACCAGCCATAAATAACGGGGTTTCTTTTTGTAACACTTTTTTTTATGCAGAAAACTACTCAAGTATTACTCAATGAAAAGAAAACAAGTATGAATGGACCTTGCGCTGCTAAGGTGGAAGTTTGTGCTGCTAAGGTTCCAGAAATACACAAATTGGTACTGAATGTTTCAGCACGTCATTGCCTATGGCAGGCTTTAACATTGCTGCTGATAAATTTAGTTTATTATAAAGACACATGTTTCTTCAAGTGCTTGTTAATGCATATTTTTTATGCACGGTCTGAATTTAAAGATAAAATTTACCTTGTGTTTTATATTTTATTTTTAAGGTCCGAAGAGGTGCCATTGGTAGTAAATGTGGTTTGGTGTTTGCTTACAATTGCTCAGAAAAGTTCCATGCTGAAGAGCATTTTAAAAGATTTGAACATTTTGACACATGGAAAGTACCTGAATTCAAACAATTTGTGAAAGACCGGTAAGGACTTGATAATTTTTTAAACTAAATCTTATAACCATAAAGTATAATCCAAAATGACCTTGTCAGCACAGGGCACCTTGTATCCAGTAATATGCTGCTAAAATAAGAGGGAAGTTGCTTACATTTCAGAGGTCAGTGTCTTGAAATGTCAGAGCTTTTCTGCACCCCAGCCAAGAATTTCACACTTCTGGTGCAATTTATTTCATGAAGCGCACGCTTTGCCTGTGAAGGTGTCTAATCCCTTACTTTGCTGACATTTAAAGCTTTCTTGCATAAAAATCAGAATACGTTAATACATTGGGAGCACAGTTCATTAAAATATTTTTCATAAAATATTAACAAAACTGTTGTTTTTTTTTTGCTCTTTTATGTGTTCTAGTGATATGTATCAATAGAACACTTTCCCTATGTAGCAATGAATACATAGGAACCATCCATATAGTTTCTCTTTTCATTTCTCGCTCTTTTTAGATATAAGTGTGTGGAAATCTTTTTGTGGCCAAGTTGCCTAATATTTGCTATGCATTTGTAACCAGATATTGCACATCCTTTTTTTTGTAGTTTTATCTATATTGTATTTATACACAAAGTACAAAAATATGCATGAAATAGAATACTAAAAGGCCATATTTTTGCTTATAAAACCATGAAAGGTTTTTTTTTTTATATATCACAAGGTATGTGAAAAAAATTTACAGTAAATTGCACAAATATTGAAAACTGACACAAGGCTATTACACACACTTTTGCAAATAGGTTTGTCCTCAAATATAACACATGCCAACTGCAGCTTTCTCAAGTAATGGAAAAAACTAACTATGGCCTACTGTAGAACACCCCCTAATGCTACAATCCCCTGATTTAGAACACTCAATCCAACTCCTAGGAGAAGACTTTGGTATTACCCTGTCAAACACTTAAAAATATTGATTTTTAAATAGAATTCTCAATATCCACAGAAGATATAAATGCACTTTGTGTGCACCAAACCTTTGCAAACCTGTACAGGACACAGGTATGTTGGAAAATTCGCGGCCGACTTTGCCAATCGTATGATTTTCCTGGCAATGATGGGCAAATCGGCCGATACAAAATCCGCGTATGAGCTGTGACCTGCAAGGGACAGAAGTTATGGGGTTATGGGGTGAACTTTGTGACCTGCAAGGGACAGAAGTTATGGGGTGAACTTTATGATTTTGTCGGGCGATTTTTTTTTTTTTTTTACCGTTCATGGTAACATCGGTAACATGGTAACATGGTAACATCGGCTGAACGAACGACTGATTTTTAATTTTTTTTCCCCCGAAAAATCGGCCGATGTTCGACCCGTCTATGGCGTGCATTAGCTTAACTACTTTATTTTTTTTTTATATTGTCTTTGAATTCTTCTTTCATCTTCTTCATTGCCTTCTAATACCAAAAAAAGGAGCAGTGCATCTGGATCAGAGCAACCTCTGTAAAACCTTGGGAGCCGTACCCAAATCCAACACTGGGAAATGTTTGTAAAAGGTTCTTCAGGTGCTGGATCCTGCAAGGGCGCTTACCTTGGCACTTAGTGCGACACATTGTAGTCAGTCTCAGGGTGCTATACAGGTCCAGGTCTGTGCACCCTCACCCTTAGCTATGGCAGAACAAGGCCAAAGAGAGTCCCATTGCTAAACGTCAGGTGAACATTTGCTTTGGTGAAGGCCTGCACAACACTCAACCTCAATGACTATTTCCGGAATGGCTCTAATCTCCATTCGCATGGCAGAATGTTGTGACTAAAAGCCTGGCTAGCTTAAGCTGTCTGCAAAAAGGGCCTCATATTATGCCTTTTCAAAGCAGTCATCTTTTTAGGAGAGGCACTTGACCAACTTATCAAAGATGTCACAAGAGGGATGGTTTTACCTCTACAACAAAAGATTCCAACGACCAAACCCCCCTACCACCTCAAAACGCAAAGCACCTAATTGCTCTGCACAGCGGTGAACTTCAGAGCCTTTTTGGGCACAAGACTTGGACCACAAAGCCCTCTTTCTAATGAAGGGGTGCCTTTACTCATAAGAGTGGATGGGGGGGCATCTATTACAGTTGATATCTCTCTGGGTCACATCCCAGACCTGTGGGTGGTTTCAAAGGGGTACAAAATAGAGTGCAAAACTTGACCCCCTCACCCCCTTTTTGTTTTCTCAACCAAAAACTGCCCAAGGACAGTCAGATTTGCAGAAAGCCCTGAACCATCTCTTGTCTCAGGGAGTAGTTGTGCCCATAACCCCACATGACAGGTTTTAAGGATTCTATCCAAACCTGTTCATGGTGCCAGAGCCCTATGGAGATGTTCGTCCTATTCTGGTCTTAAAATCCCTCAGCAAATACCTTCAAATTTCAAAATTGGAATTGGCAAAGTCAGTAACTGCCTCCAGGAGACTGGAGGAATACCTGGCATCCATAGACATCCAATATGCCTATCTACATATTGCCATTCATCAACCTCATCAGTGTTTATTGCACTTTGCAGTAGCAAACAGCCATTTCCAGTTTATATCACTACACTTTGGCCTATCATCCGCTCCCGGTGTATTCACGAAGGTCTTACTGTCTCCTTTCCTCTTCTCAGAACTCCAGGTGACAGGTTATCTAGATGACCGTCTCCTTAAGTACTCCTCTCTCTTAGAGCCCTTTTACATGGGCGATCCGATCAGGATCAGTTTATTTGGCAGACCTGAACGGATGGTCCATGCATTCCTATGGACTGACTGGTATAAACTGACTTTTCTCCATTTACACCTGCCTACCTATCAGGCACACCAAAAAAAAAAGGAGGATGACTGAGTCTTCTTCTGTTTGGATGGAGCGGAGCAGAGGCAGCCAGGTGTACATGGACAGCGGAGCCAGTTTACTTCCAGCCGCCCATAGAGCAGTGTGGACTATGTGCTTTTGCTCTGTCGGTAACAACCCATGCATACACAGAAACCAAAACAAATAAGTTCAGAAATTAAATTATGTGTAATAAAATTGAATGATGCAGGGAAAAAGTATTAAACACACTAACTGAAATTTATTTATTACTTCGTACAAAATGCTTTTTAGTAATGACAGCTTCAAGATGTCTCCGGTATGGAGAAACTAGTAGCATGCATTGCACAGGTGTGAAATTGGCCCATTTTCCCACACAGTCTTCAAATCTTGAAGGTTCCATGGGCCTCTTCTATGAACTCTGATCTTTAGTTCTTTCCGTATATTTTCTGTTGGATTCAAGTCAGGTGATTGGCTGGGCCATTCTAGCAGCTTTACTTTCTTTCTTTGAAACCAATTGAGAATTTCCTTGGCTTTTGTTTGAGATCATTGTCTTGCTGATATGTCCACCCTTGTTTCATCTTCATCATCCTGGTGGATGGCAGATTTTTATCCAGCATGTCTTAGTACATTTTTTCCATTCATCCTTCGTTCAATGACATTAAGTTTGCCAGTGCCGTGTGCTGAAACACAGCCCCGCACTGTGGTGTTCCCACCTCCAAACTTCACTGTTGGTGTTTTTGGGGTGATGTGCAGTGTCATTTGACCTAAAAACATAGTGTGTATTATGGCATCCAAAGAGTTAAATTTTGGTTTCATTTGACCAGAATATATTCTCACAGTATTTCACATGCTTGCCTAAATGTGCAGCAAACTTTAAACAAGCTTCAACATGTTTTTTCTTCAGCAATGGAGTCTTGCGTGGTGAGCGTGCATACAGGCCACGGCGGTTGAGTGCATTACTTATTGTTTTCTTTGAAACAATTGTACCTGCTAATTCTAAGTATTTCTGAAGCTCTCCACAAGTGGTTCTTGGCTCTTGGACAACTCTTCTAATAATTCTTTTCACTCTTCTGTCAGAAATCTTGCGAGGAGAGCCTGGTACTTTTGCTTCCAGATCCACTATTTCTGAGTTGTTTTGATAATATATTGTGCAGGCCTATGAGTTGTGAGAGACGTGAGATACAGTGTCTTCTTTTCCTGTTAAAACCCACTCCACTAGGGCAGTGATTGTTTCTTGGTCTTTTCATCATCAGGCCTATGCATCAGTTTGGACTGCTTTTGGATATCCTAGATTCTTATCAAGCTGTGCCCCTCAATGGAAAATAGAGAAAAGGATGTTTGTAGTCAACGTGAAATCCTTTTCCTGGAGTTCATTGAGGGACATGGACTCCTCTCCTCATATGCTGTCGTTCTCTTTGGTCTCTTGAGGAGGTGGGAGGTGCTATAGCCCCAAGGGCCACCAGTTTTCTATGCTTAGTGTCCAGTTCCTCTGCAGGTAGCAGTATATACCTAGATTTCTTATTATCAAGCTGTGTCCCTCAGTGGACTCCTGAGTAAAGATATTTATGGTGTGTACAAACATCTCATTTCTTTTGTTCGCAGAGCTAACCAGTTTGGCACAGAAATAAGTGAGAGTGATCCTGTAGCCTGGTTTGAGCTGGAAGAGGAATGGGACGAAGTAGATATCAGGATGCAGCAATGCAAAACTGCCAAGGTATGTGCAACCTAATGCATCTGGCTAAATATTTTTAAAGGAGAATCCCTGTTTTAAGAGTATGTGAACCGTGCCCAAAAAAGCATGTGGAATGAAAGAAGAACTAGTCATAGACTGTACTAACTGTACGTTCTTTGCAGCTATTTTTACCCATTATGGAGTTACCCTTACCTGTAATTCTCCAGTTACAGATTCCTCTTAAGGCAGCAAACCGTGCTGTAGTGACACCACAAATCTCACTCAAAATATCATAAAGCCAGAAGGCACAGACATACAATATTAGTAGATGTTCTCTAGAGCCAAGCAAATCAGGTTTTACTGAGACCAAAATCTGTGAATCTGCAGATCTTACTGATGAAATGTGACCATATACAATGCTATTCCAAGTATCCAAGTTAATACTTAATAAAAAATATATTAACTGTTTGCCTGTTTTAAAAGAGCAGGCTGTGGTAATGAAACAGGGAAATGCCCATTGCCATCCCCGTTTTTATTATGGTGGTTAAGTGCTTATGCGCAATTTCTGTTTTATGGAGCCTTTGTAACTTAACATTGCTTGCAATAACCCTTTTAGAAGGTAGCATAGCCTATCAGTAACTTTTCCTTGTTTTTATACTGGTGTGATAAAGTGAAGTATGAAATATAGGATGAAATATGATTATGATGGGGCTAGCCTAAATGATATCCATATTAATGAGGATATTTTTATCAAATGTGAGAAAGGCAGGGTCATTTTACCAGTGCGATCTATGACCTAGTAAAAGTTCACACAGAAAAAGCTGCAGCATGAAAGCAGTCCAATAGGTCGAGCTTTGGGCCCCTTTGCGCATTTTCAGTTTCTCCTTACCACATGTTTAAGAAAGTATGTTGTCTATGGAGCTCAATAGCTCAAGCTAAAATTTACAGCTCAAACTGAGATTTCAGTGAGAAATGCTCTCTCTTTATCTTACTTACGATAGGGCATTTGTAACGTATTATATATTTTTTGTAAAGCAAACATTGTGTGTATTAACTTAAAAAAAAAGATTGACCCAAATCATAGTAATATTTTGGTAGAATTTACAGTTCTTATGATCACTAGATTAGTTTGCATATCATAGATACAGTTGTGCTCAAAAGTTTGCATACCCTGGCAGAAATTGTGAAATTTTGGCATTCCTATTGAAAATATGACTGTTTATGCCAAAAAAATGCTCTTTTATTGAAGGATGATGGTCATACGAAGCCATTTATTATCAAATAGTTGTTTGGCTCCTTTTTAAATCATACTGATAACAAAAATCACCCAAATGGCCATGATCAAACTTTTACATACTCTGGAATGTTTGGCCTTGGTACAGACACACAAGGTGACACGCACGAGTTAAAATGCCAATTAGAGGTTAATGTCCCACACCTGTGGCTTTTTAAATTGCAATTAGTGTCAGTGTGTAATTAGTCAATGAGTTTGTTAGCTCTTACGTGGAAGCACTGGCTAGGCTAGATACTGAGCCATGGGGATCACAAAAGAACTGTCAAAAGTCCTGCATAACAAGTTAATGGAACGTTATAAAGATGGAAAAGCACATAAAAAGATGTCCAAAGCCTTGAATATGCCAGTCATCACTTCCACTAAGAAGTAGAAAATTCAGGGACCTCTTGATACCAAGCCAAGTACAGGTAGACCAAGAAAGATTGCAGCCATAACTGACAGAAGAATTGTCTGGGATACAAAGGGAAACCCATAGGTAACCACAAGAAAAATACAAGCTGCTCTGGAAAAAGACAGTGTGGTTGTTTTGAAGGAGCACAATATGATGACACTTGAACAAAAATGAGCTGCATGGTCGAGGTGCCAGAAAGAAGCCTTTACAAAAAGTCCTGGTTAGGCATGTCAAGGTGTTGTCAGGCATATTGTAACCAGGCTTTTTTGTGGTATTGGTACAGTAAAAGCTTCTTTCTGGCACCTCGACCAAACAGCTCATTTTTGTTCAAGTATCACCGTATTGTACTCCTTAAAACAACCACACCATCTTTTTCCAGAGCAGCCTGTATTTCTTTTGAGGTTGCCTGTGGGTTTTTCTTTGAATCCTGGACAATTCTTCTGTCAGTTATGGCTGCAATCTTTCTTGGTCTACCTGACCTTGGCTTGGTATCAAGAGATCCCCGAAAGTTCCACTTCTTAATAGGTGATTTAACTGTACTGATTGGCATATTCAAGTCTTTGGACATCTTTTTATGTGCTTTTCCATCTTTATAAAGTTCCATTACCTTGTTACGCAGGATTTTTGACAGTTCTTTTCTGATCCCCATGGCTCAGTAGTTAGCCTAATCAGTGCTTCCACGTAAGAGTTAACAAACTCATTGACTACTTATACACCGACACTAATTGCAATTTAAAAAGCCACAGATGTGGGACTTTAACCTCTAATTGGCATTTTAACCCGTGTCACCTTGTGTGTCTGTACCAAGGCCAAACATTCCAGGGTATGTAAACTTTTGATGATGGCCATTTGTGTGATTTCTGTTATCATTATGATTTAAAAAGGAGCCAAACAACTATTTGATAATAAATGGCTTCATATGATCATCATCCTTCAATAGAAGAGCATTTTTTGGCATGATCAGTCATATTTTCAATATCAATGCCAAAAATTCACAATTTCTCCCGGGGTATGTAAACGTTTGAGCACAGCTGTATTTCATTAATAATGCTGAACTCTGTTGACTTCGTAATAAATTGTTGGACTGCAGAACATGTTTGAAATATGGAGGATAAAGTCTGTAAACATTTCATCGTATCAATTTTTGATAACGGTTTCATTGATTCACTGTACTAATCTGTGTCAAATTTTCCTTGCTAGTACTGGATGGTGAAGTTCCTCTGCACACGGGAGGAAACTGCAGAGCGCTTAGGTGTGCAAGGTATCAGTGCTTTTGGTTACCGCAGACCATTGGAGGCTAAGATTGACATGAATGTGACATGTCTGAAGTGTAAAGAGTTGGCATCTGATAGTGTGTGTGGAATGACCCTCATTCTAAAAACTCTGCTATTTGTTCAACTGCTGGCACATGATATGGTAAGTCTCCATAATCCCAGGTACAAAAAGACATGCCTTACTTGTAGAACATTATAAACCATTATATCTGGTATGTTGCTGCAGTTCCTAGATGAAGATTAAAGTGTATATTACCCCAACATTTCACATTCCTGATAGGTCTGTTGTATCATGTGCTTGTTTTAAAATGTATCCTCTTCTTTGTATTTCTTCCTTTGTGTGAAATACCTGGTGATCCTGCCAGTCCCCCTATTTTCTAGGTATATAAACAGATCCATCTCAGTGTGATCAGTTTTATTTGGCTGGAAGCACAGCTTTCCTGTCCTCCAATGGCCAAGACTTGTGCAGACAAGCCCTCCCCCCAGAAGATCAATGTATTTCTCCTTCTGTACCTTCTGTTCACATATCCCCTTGCATTTTTACTACCCCGACCTCTTTATGCCCCTTATGCAGCTGTGAGCAGAGGTCACTTAAAAAAAAAAAAGAAATAGGTATTTATAAGTATATACATTTTTACTGTACTTTTTTGGGCACAGCTGATTAGCTGATGTCAGCCACAATCATTGGCTGAAATCAGGTGCCAAACTAGTGCTATGTCCAATCAAAGCACAGGTCGGCAGGGGGCGCGCATGCAAATGCCTGCAGACCTGGAAGAAAGCAATCTCCTATATACAGTGCTCAGCATAAATGAATACACCCTTTTTGTAAAGTAAGATTTTAATCAATATCTCAATGAAAACAAGAACAATTTCCAAAATTTTGACAAAACTGAGTTTTATAGAACATTTGTTTAGCTCATTACATGAAAGTAAGGTTAATAATATAACTTAGATTAGAAAATATTCAATTTTACTCAAATAGTTGATGCAGAAATGAATACACCACACAGAAAAAACTACCATATCTAGTATTTTGTATGACCTCCGTGATTTGTAATATTGCAACATCAGCCTTTTTCCAGTCTTCAAGAATTACCTCTTTTAGAGCCTGGATGCTGCATAAAGAGTGATGCTCAACCTGTCTCTTCAGAATTCCATATAGGTGTTGTTCAGATCAGGAGATATATTTGGCCACTGAATCACTTTCACCCTGTTCTCTAGAAATGCAGCAGTGGCCTCAGATGTGTGTTTTGGACCATTGTCATGTTGGAAAAGTGCATGACAACCAAGAGCACGGAGTGATGGTAACATCTTCTCTTTCTGTATTGAGCAGTACATCTGTGAATTCATGATACCATCAGTGAAATTCAGCTCCCTGACACCAGCAGCACTCATGTAGCCCTAGGAAGGACACTGCCACCACCATGTTTAGGCACCATATATTTTTCTTTGTACTCCTCACCTGTGATACAGTTTGTGATACAGTTTTAAAGCCGTCAGTTCCAAAAACATTTATCTTGGTCTCATCACTCCACAGTACAGAGTCCCAGTAGTTTTCTTCTCTTTCAGCATGGACCCTGGCAAATTCTAGGCAGGCTTTCTTGTACATGGACTTTAGGGAGAGGCTTCCTTCGTGGACGATACCCATGCATGCCATTCCGCAGCAGTTTACGCCATATTGTGTCACAGGAAACCGTCATCCCAGTTTGGCTTTTCTACTTCTTCTTCCATGTGGTGCCATTGCTGACAGCATGAAATGGGAAGGGGTTTTCTTTGTTGACAACGCCCTTTTATAATCAGCTGTCTTCTGGACACCTGTTTAATGAATAATTAGAGTCACCTGTAGTTGAATTCTTGTTAATTAGGATTTTGTTGCCTAATGCAGGCCATAGATGGGTCGAAAATCGGCCGAAAATAAAGTCGGCCGATTTTCGGATCGTTAGTGGGCGATTTGGTCGGCCGTTTTTGTTTTTCGGTAAAGTTGGAAAAAAATCGGCCGATTTTGCCGATCGGCCGATTTTCGCGGCAATTAGTGGGCAAATCGGCCGATTTTTTACCGATAAAAAATCTGCGCATGAGCAGTGACCTGCAAGAGGAAGACAAAAAGAAGAAAAAGAAGAAGAGGAAGAGGATGAAGAAGAGGATGAAGAAGAAGAAGAGGAAGAAGATGAAGAAGAAGAAGAGGATGAGGATGAAGATGAGGATGAAGAAGAAGAAGATGAGGATGAGGAAGAAGAGGATGAGGATGATGATGAAGAAGAGGATGAGGAAGAAGAAGAGGATGAGGAAGAAGAAGAGGATGAGGATGAAGAAGAGGAAGAAGAAGAGGATGAGGATGAAGAAGAGGATGAGGATGAAGAAGATGAAGAAGAAGAGGATGAGGATGATGAAGAAGAAGAAGAAGAAGAAGAAGAAGAGGAGGATGAAGAAGAAGAAGAAGAAGAGGAGGAGGATGAAGAAGAAGAAGAAGAAGAGGAAGAAGAAGAAGAGGAGGAGGATGAAGAAGAAGAAGAAGAAGAGGATGAAGAAGAAGAAGAGGAGGATGAAGAAGAAGAAGAAGAAGAGGAGGAGGATGAAGAAGAAGAAGAAGAGGATGAAGAAGAAGAAGAAGAGGATGATGAAGAAGAAGAAGAAGAAGAAGAGGATGAAGAAGAAGAAGAAGAGGATGAAGAAGAAGAAGAAGAAGAGGATGAGGATGAAGAAGAGGATGAGGATGAAGAAGAAGTAGGATGAAAATAAGAAGAATTCCAGTCCAGCAAAAAGTATCTCTGCAGAGAGCTCCGCTATTTCTGACAGTTCTCTGACAGTTCTTTGACATTTACAGCGGTTGAAACATTGTATCTATTTGTTTCCGAATAAAAACATCTGTATCCTAAATGGAAACAAATAGATACAATGTTTCAACCGCTGTACATGTGAAGGAACTGTCAGAGAACTGTCAGAAATAGCGGAGCTCTCTGCAGGGACACTTTTTGCCAGCTGTAGAAGGGATGAAAATCGGCCGATTTTTTTTACCATTGATGGTAACGTCGGCCGCTTGAACGACCGAATTTTCGTTTTTTAAAAGAAAAATCTGCCGTTTTTTCTCCCCATCTATGGCCTGCATAACATTAAGCTTTGCTCCAAAGACTTTCATTGGGGTGTATTTATTTTTGCAATATGATCTTGAATTAATTTGTTAGGAAAATAATTTTTTGTGTGTGCAAAGTAACAAATCTTGTTTGCAATCAATGGCCCGCATTTGTGGGAGTATTTTGTAGTATAGTGTCAGCATAGAAAATGTTCTGAAGGGAAAGGAAAGGTTTTCTGACAAATCTGTTAGGGTGTACTCATTTAAGCTCAGCACTGTATATGTGACTGTCTGCACCTGATTCCCCGCTGCAGTATATGTACTGTACTGTGATGTAGGTGTCAAGTTGTTAAGCTTTATTGTCAGTTATCTATAGCACATATTCATGATTGTATTGTTGATATTTTGGTAGGCATAATAAATGGCATAGCAAGCTGCTTTTGGCAGACAGAAGCAAGAAATACAGTGAAATAGAGGAGGACCTTTCTGTTTACATGTAGTCTGTATGTTTCCATGACAGGGTTTAATGAAAAAATGTAATCCACACTTACAAGTGGGGAGTTCATTTACAAAAAAAATCAGCGTCACTATTCCCAATCAAAATTTGGCTTCTTTGTCACCATAGGTTTGAAATTGGTCTGAATTGTGACTACGGGGGGGGGGGGGGGGTGAAGGATGGGGTAATGATGTCAGGTTTTTAATGCCTTCTGTGCCTGTAACCATTAACCACTTGGGTTTTTGCTGAAAATTTTGTATTTAAATTTCTTTCCTCATTTTTCCTATACCCTTTGCCAAAAACCTTGGGGGTTTTAATTTTTTCTAAATAGTCATTTTGGGGTAGTTTCTGGTGTCCTGCCACACCTGAGTCACTGTATTTGCAGAGAGTTTCCTTGGCTTTACTGAAATGTCCACCATCGTTTCATCTTCATCATCCCGGTGGATGACAGCAGATTTTTATCAAGAATGTCTTGGTACATTTTTCCATTCATCCTTCCTTCAATGATCTGAAGTTTGCCAGTACTATATGCTGAGAAACATCCACACACCATGATGTTCTCACCTCCAAACTCCACTGTTGGTACGGTGTTTTTGGGGTGATGTGCAGTGCCATTTGACCTCCAAACATGCTGTGAATTTTGACATCCAAAGAGTTCTCTTCTTACCAAACTACAGGTGAAACTCGAAAAATTTGAATATCGTGCAAAAGTTCATTTATTTCAGTAATGCAACTTAAAAGGTGAAACTAATATATGAGATAGACTCATTACATGCAAAGCAAGATAGTTAAAGTCGTGATTTTTCATAATTGTGATGATTATGGCTTACAACTCATGAAAACCCCAAATCCTCAATCTCAGAAAATTTGAATATTGTGAAAAGATGCAATATTCTAGGCTCAAAGTGTCCCACTCTAATCAGCTAATTAAGCCATAACACCTGCAAAGGGTTCCTGAGCCTTTAAATGGTCTCTCAGTCTGGTTCAGTAGTAATCACAATCATGGGAAAGACGCTGACCTGACAGTTGTGCAGAAAACCATCATTGACACCCTCCTTAAGGAGGGAAAGCTTCAAAAGGTAATTGCAAAAGAAGTTGGATGTTCCTAAAGTGCTGTATCAAAGCACATTAATAGAAAGTTATGTGGAAGGGAAAAGTGTGAAAGAAAAGGTGCACAAGCAGCAGGGATGACCACAGCCTGGAGAGGATTGTCAGGAAAAGACCATTCAAAAGTGTTGGGGACTTTCACAAGGAGTGGACTGAGGCTGGAGTCAGTGCATCAAGAGCCACCACACACAGACGAATCCTGGACATGGGCTTCAAATGTCGTATTCCTCTTGTCAAGCCGCTCCTGAACAACAAACAACGTCAGAAGCGTCTTACCTGGGCTAAAGAAAAACAGACCTGGTCTGTTGCTCAGTGGTCCAAAGTCCTCTTTTCTGATGAGAGCAACGTTTGCATCTCATTTGGAAACCAAGGACCCTGAGTATGGAGGAAGAATGGAGAGGCACACACTGCAAGATGCTTGAAGTGCAGTGTGAAGTTTCCACAGTCTGTGTTGATTTGGGGAGCCATGTCATCTGCTGGTGTTGGTCCACTGTGCTTCATTAAGTCCAGGGTCAACGCAGCCATCTACCAGGAGATTTTGGAGCACTTCATGCTTCCTTCCGCAGACGAGCTTTATGGGGATGCTGACTTCATTTTCCAGCAGGACTTGGCACATGCCCACACTGCAAAAAGCACCAAAACTTGGTTCAATGACCGTGGGATTGCTGTGCTTGATTGGCCAGCAAACTCGCCTGACCTGAACCCCATAGAGAATCTATGGGGCATTGCCAAGAGAAAGATGAGACATGAGACCGAACAATGCAGAAGAGCTGAAGGCCACTATTGAAGCATCCTGGTCTTCCATAACACCTCAGCAGTGCCACAGGCTGATAGCTTCCATGCCACGCCGCATTGAGGCAGTAATGGCTGCAAAAGGGGCCCAAACCAAGTACTGAGTACATATGCATGCTTATACTTTTCAGAGGTCCGATATTGTTCTATGTACAATCCTTGTTTTATTGATTGCATGTAATATTCTAATTTTCTGAGATTGTGGATTTGGGGTTTTCATGAGCTGTAAGCCATTATCATCACAATTATGACAACTCTAGGCTTGAACTATCTTGCTTTGCATGTTATGAGTCTATCTCATATATTACTTTCACCTTTTAAGTTGCATTACTGAAATAAATGAACTTTTGCACGATATTCTAATTTTTCGAGTTTCACCTGTATATTGTCCCAGTAATTCACAGGCTTTTTTAAATGTTGTGCAGCAAACTTTAAATGAACTTCAACATGTTTTTTCTTCAGCAATGGAGTCTTGCGTGGTGAATGTGCATACAGGCCATGGCAGTTGATTGCATTACTTATTGTTTTCTTTGAAACAATTGTACCTGCTAATTCCAAGTCTTTTTGAAGCTCTCCACAAGTGGTCATTGGCTCTTGGACAAATCTGATAATTCTTTTTACTCTGTCAGAAATCTTGCGAGAAGCACCTGATCGTGGCTAGTTTATGGTGAAATAATGTTTTTTCCACTTCCATATATGGCCCCAACAGTGTTCACTGGAACATTCAGAAGTTTAGAAATCCTTCTGTAACCAATGACATCAGTATGTTTTGCAACAATAATGTTGCAAAGGTTTTGAGAGAGCTCTTTGCCTTTACCCTTCATGAAATATTTTTTTGTGTGACACTTGGTAATGAGACACCTTTTTTTTAAGCCATCAGTTGAGACTGGACCAACTGATATTAATGTGCACTGACAAGGGGTAGGATTGCTTTCTAATTACTGATAGGTTTCTGCTGGTGTCTATGCCTTTTTGCACCTCCCTTTCTTCATGTGTTCAATATTTCTTCCCTGTGTCATTCCATATTATTACACATAACTTAATTTCTGAACTGTGGTGAAAATTTCATGTCAGTAGGACCTTTAGAAATATACTTATCTGGTGTACTTAATGGTGACGTGTTCAATACTTATTGTACCCGCTGTATATACTGTATATATTACAAATCGAAAAGCAGTACAAAAAGAAAATTCCTCAGCACACTTACCAGCTAGCCTGCAAAAAAAAAAAAAAAAAGCCAAATTGGCACTGTCTAACAATGTATGTTAAAAAAACAGAGGTTTTAATTGCACACATTTGCATATGTATATGTTGAAGCCAGAGTTCCTCTCCCCACAACCCGCTGTCATATTTTGAAAACAGTGCAACTGTGTGGGGCTATGCCCACAGAGCCACATCATTTATTCAGAGGAATCTGTGAATGAAAGAACTAAAAGTCCTGTCCGCCACTGCAGCAGACAGATTTGTAAATTGAATGAACTACAGGTGTATTGATCAGCGTGCCCCATAGTTCATTCACGCTGCCTATGGCTATACAGAGGTACAGGCAACAGAGCTGTAGGCAGTGTGTGCAGAAGCCTGACATTTCACCACCAATCTGCTGACTGCAGGTGCAGTAATTTGCAGGCTCCTGGTTAAAAAAAATAAATAAACAAATGCACATTTTTTTTTTTACCTGCAAAAAGATGTGTATTTATTATTTTTTAATAAAAGGATAAAAGGAGACCTTAGCCTTTACATTTGAGAATCACAAAGTTAAAGCATATACTGTATAGCAGTGGATAAATTAAGGGCAGGTAAGCCTGGACGGAGGGACACATTAGAAGCCCAGCAAGAGCACAATGGGAGTTGGAAAGCGTATAATGTGTCCCCACGCCAAATCCAATGAATAAGTTTTACAAGAATGGCAAACACCCCTGCACTGTACAAACAAGCATAACATTTCCCAGCACACTTACCAGCAAGCCTACAAAAAAAAAAAATTCACACTCAACAATTTTTTTAAAAAAACAGGTTTTAGTTACACACATTTGCTGAAAAATTATATGTTTGTTTGCAATGTGCAATGCCCTTTCGTGTGCACCTTCAAAAGCTTGTTATAAATTGAGGTGGTTGTCATTTTTGTATAAATAGAAGTGCACGCAGGTTGATTTTTGCACCCTTTTAACTTTACACTCTTACACGACGGGCAGTAAGTAGGCCTCCTCTGATTGGCTGAGGTGGAATTTGTGAGGTCATCCGCCTGCCTCTCCACCACAGTTTACCAGTTCATGCAAAAAAATGCAAAACGTTTTGGGAATGGCTGAGAAGTGCTCAGCCCAAATTGATTTTTTTTTTTTGAGAACAGGACAGGAAGTTCCTGTACTGCTGCTGGTATGTAACATTCACTACATACAAATATACAGCACTAACAGCAGGTGCATGTATTAGTGAAGGAAATATTTTGTTAGCACCAGCTTGGTCCAAACAAACTATTTAACCCTGGAATTAGACTCTAGTGTAGCCACCGTTAATGTGAATCTGTTCCTTTTGCCATCCACAGGCAAATCACAGGTTTCTTTTAAAGAGAAACAGCAATGTTTGTGAGAAAAAAAGATGCTCTCCAATTAAGTTATTTAGATGACAAGGATTTTTTGAGATATGGAACAGTAATTTGTAATGTATATTTAAAATGGCTTGTGTAGCTGTGCAACTATACAATATTCTTTTTTTGTGCAGGAAAAAGAAAATCAATCAAGGCATCGATCTCTTCTCGATTTATCGTGCCTAAATTTGGAGCTGCTCTGGAAGTGTTACAAAAAGCTACAAGATATGTAAGTTTTTGAACTTCGCAAAATAATTTTGTATATGATTCCCGTAGTTTGTGTGTCTTTTGTTTACTCTGTAAAGTGTACTTTCTCTAAATGTTCTTTGACAAGGACAGGAAAACTCTGAGCTATATGCTTAGGGCTATAGGAGGCTAGACAAGAACAGTGTTAGTCTTACTATGTATGGGGGAACCCCTACCTTTTACTTGCAGTCATGTGACTGCTCCAGTCTTCTTCCTGACTTTCTTCTCTGTAAGTGGGCGGGCAGCAGGGGTACTCAGTGTCATGAGAGCATATTCCTGCACTGGTATTTTGTGGAAAATAAGCCTTTTTTTGTCATGCAAAGGTCAGCACAGTGGCTAAATGGTTAGCACTTCCGCCTGGCAGTACTAGGGTCGTTGGTTCGAATCCCAGCCACGGCACCACCTGCCTGGAGTTTGCATGTTCTCCCTGTGCCTGCGTGGGTTTCCTCCGGGTACTCCGGTTTCCTCTCACACTTCAAAAGACATGCTGGTAGGTTGATTGGATCTGGTCTAAATTGGCCCTAGTATGCGTATGTATGAATGTGAGTTAAGGACCTTAGATTGTATGCCCCTTGAGGGTTAGGGACTGATGTGAATGTACAATATATATATGTGTAAAGCGCTGCGTAAATTGACGGCGCTATATAAGTACCTGAAATAATAATAATAATTAGGTGAGGTCTTGGGAATGCCCTTTATGCAGAAAATTGTCACCCCTGTAATCGGTAAACCTACAGTCATGAATAGAAAATAGAGGATTGCACTCAGGATGCAATGTGCCATAACTGATACGTACTTAATTGAAATTGAAGTACCATTTTAAAGTCTCCCTGATCTTCTGGGGTCCGGAGCGCAACCTGCGGCCCTTTTGGCATATTCTGTGTGGCCCTCGGGGTCTCTTTGAACATTAGTCTGTTTCCTTTTAGCCCTATTATAACAGTGTGTTTAAATTGTACTATCATAAACAAGTTGCGCTGCAAATAAATAAGTTATATAATAAAAAAATAATAAATACTCGAATCAATGTGATGTATCCTAATCTGACATATAATAAAAAGTCCAAATCATTAAAGTTTTCCCATGAAAAAAGTATCCATCAACTTCAATCCATTGTGAGAAGTGCATCCACCACCAATATAATCAGCCTCCTACCAAATCCCTAGACCCCAAATTATAGGTCGTCTATTTGGCATGACGCTGCATATATCCTTATGGTGTAATTAGTTATTGATGAAATATTCCAATGCCAATTTTCAAGATTTATTGGTGTACTAATTCCTTTATGTCCAACCTTTCATAGGCAGGTATCATGCCTGAGAGATGTGCCCTGTTGCCCAGTGAGCTAAAAAAAAAACCCAAAATATTTATTGCAGTATTTCAAATGTCAACCGGTACAATGCACCAAGGAAACCTTTTATAGGAAAATATGGAGGCTGTCATTGCTGTAATATTTAGTAAACTTGAGACCAAACCATACAACTGTAACATGAGGTTGAGTCCATGGATTCAAAAGATTCGTTTGTGTTGTTATTTAACTTGCAAGATCTTTTTTTTTTTTTTTTTTTTTTTTTTTATCCTGAAGTAAATCTAATCAATCTATAGACTAAAAAGCACAATTATGTAAAAATCTTTACATAATTTGGGGATCTTTATTTTGATTCATTCAAATTAAATATAGGTTTTATTTTCCCTGAAGGCAAAGAGAGGAATGCATCTGTGCTCAGACTATCCTGCTTCAGTTACTCCAGAGTTGCTTCAGTGTACTGACAACAGGAAATCCTGCTCCTAATAATCCGAGCCAAGCCCAGTCTGCTCAGGAACTGTACACACACTTGTGTGATGGTAAGAAAAAAAAACTTTCATGTTTTATAATACACCTGTCATCTGTTCTACGTGCACCAGACTAGGTCTGGTACAAGTGATCATATTGCCCCTATCCTGGTGTCCTAGCACTGGCTACCAATCAGGTTTCACATAGACTTTAAAATCCTCTTGGTCACCTATAAGGCTCTTCATGGCTTGGCACCCCATTATCTCTCTGAACTTTTATCAACTTGCGACCCCCCTCATACCCTCAGCTCCTCAAATTCTGGTCTTCTGTTTGTCCGCCCTACTCACCTACACTCGATGGGAGATGCAGCCTTCTCCTGCTATGCTGTAAAACTCTGGAATTCACTTCTAGAGAACCTGAGAGGGTCATTCTCTAAACTCATTCAAATCAAATCTAAAAACGTTTTCTTTAGATAAGCTTTCACGTAATTGTCCCTTTTTTCCTTTATTTTATCCTGTGTATTGCTTGTGTTTTCTTTGTAAAGTGCTTTGAGAAGTTACCTTTTAAAGGCGCTATATAAAATAAAGTTTATTATTATTATAGATTTTAGATGTTTTTCAGCTGTGTATTGTCCAATTTAACCTTAGCATGCATGTTCCTATTCATATTCAAAATATTCAAAATACTATAAATAATAACATTGTGTATCTGTTAGAAAATAATGAAATGTAATCAACAAGTAGATAATGGTTTCCAATAGCTGAACACAGACTTTTTGCTTTAAATGTTGGTGAGGGTATACTGGATTATTTATGTAGATTTTCGTTAAGAAAATCGTAGCAGACCAAAGACAAATGCACCAGTTTTATTAGCACTTTTCTCTCACAATCTGTATTGCAGTTTAACCGTCTCTGGTATCCCTTACAAACTGGTGGGCAAAGCATGGGCTTTAGGTGTCCTTATAGCACCTATTACTGACTGGCCAACCGGGTACTCCAGAGTCACGGTCAAGAGTTTCTAAAAGTTCAACAGATATTCAACATATGTGGCTTTGTAATAATGTTTGTAATAGGCACATGACAAGAGAGAGTTTAACTACGGGGAAATACCTGCAGGGATCTTGTAAATGGTTAGACTACATTCACATGGTTGTAAAAATTTTGCTGATCTTATTATGAATGTTTGTTTTTTTCCCAGCACAAAAGTTCATGTATAATGATCAGAAAATACCTGTGTAAAACTGTCTTTTTTTTTTTTTTTTTATCCATTCCAATGCCTGCTTCAGGCATACATATATGTCCTCAGGCGCAGATTTTTGGATTTTGTGTTACAGATCTGAATGCAGTGCATGTTTAAGAACCTGTGTGAATCTCTACATTTAAAAGAATGCAGCTTCTTTCAGATCTGTAAATACAAATGCTTGTAAATGCATTGTTTACGGCACTGTCAATAAGTCCTAAAGAGGTTTATGTAGGGCCACAAACCTAAAATAATATCATAGGAAGTATATGCCTGATTTGTATTATATTTCAGCTATGGACAACATGGACACGTCAACTCTGTATTCTAAAGCCCTTAAAGAGGAAATTACAAACACTTTACTGAACGGAGCTGCTATTTTTTTTCCTGATCGCATGGCTAGACGTGATCGCCTGTTCTCCTTAATGGTATGAATATGTTTTGTTCTTAGCAAGTGAGCACATTTGTTTTTGCTGAAACAAGATCACAAGGTGAACTCTCCTTTGTTGCTATAGGAAATGGCACATCTTACTTTTTTTAACACTAAAAAATAGATTGTTTCATGTGTAAGTGAAAGCTGACATCTACAAAGTGATTTAGATTAACTATGCTATAAAACCCATAAACCTAAAATAGATCCCATTAGTATACACCACCTTTAAAATGACACACCATAGTCCTCATTGGTGCAGCCAATTCTTTTCACGTTAGTCACATTACTGGTGAAATGGAGGCCAACTGTGTGTAGCCATGCATTTTGAAGTGAATGTTCTATAAATACATGTGTATCCAAAAGGTTGGGGATGAGTACCAGAACCATTTAAAAACCACTGAATATATTTTGGAGTACAAATAAATCTGTAAGTAGTAGTGTATGGCACAGCTGTAGATCTGCCAAAAACAGGCTATCCACCATAAGTGATTGACAGGTAAGTATTTACAGGTTCTGGAAAAGCCCCCATTCACCTCTGTATCTGTAAGCATTTTGAAGAAAGTAATTTTCAGGCCCTATGTTTTTCTATTAGAACGGATATTTGTAACCTGAGAGCTCTGTAAAAACACAGCAGGTGTTTTTAGGTTGTTAGATAATACTGAAAGCCAACCTTAGCATCTTTGTGAGGATAACACACAGAGGCTACTCTGTTGCTAATGATTCTTTACTAATGTTAAGTTTAATGTTCATAATATGAGCACACGTCCAGTGGTGGTGGCAGAATTATGCTGTGAAGATGCTTCTTTTTAGTAGACCCTGAAACACCTGTAATGGTAGAGGGTAGAATGGATAAAGCAAAACACATGATGTCCTAATTACACAGTACAAGACACAGGCGTGTGATATCCATAGACCTTGGGTTATAGGTTAGTATTTTCAGGTGATTTGCCCCTGAACTTTTCCCAATAGCCCTACCCCACTCTGTGTGAGTCCTTTGTTTTTTGCTAGTGTCCTAAGGTGCTAGATCTCTTCTCCCTAGATGGAGAAATAACTCTTCGCTTAACTAGGGTATTTTTTTTATCTTGAATTGTTCAAGCAATTTTTCTAATACAATAGAAGCAGTGCATCCGGATTGCTGAAACCTTGGTAAAACCATATGAGCCATATCGGGACCCTACACTGTGCGGACGGTCTGTAATGTTGCTTTGGGCACTGGATCCTGCTTGGTTGCTCTCCTTGGCACTTGGTGCAACGTGTGTAGTTACCCACAGGGTGCTATACAGGTCCAGAGTCATGGTCCATCACTATAGAATGCAAACCACGAAGACCCGTTTTGCATGTGGTCATCTCGCGGCTTCAAAAACTGCTTTTTTTTTATTCTATCAGGAATATTCCCTTTTTCACCTTTTCTCACAAGTTGTTTTTCTTGTTACCTTCACCTCTCCAAGGTGTGTCTCATGTACTTCAAAGCCACAGGTTGTGTTGAGGCCCAGAGCCCTTTCCTTTCTGTGGTGGTTTTTGCTTTACCCCTCAACCAGACATGGTATTCCTATCTTTCTGTTCAGCTCCAGTGTGTTTGCAAATTGCAGTGTTCAAAATTAAAGCTGATAGAGGCCCCATCTATAGTCAAGTAATTTCTGCCAAACTTATTTCCCTTGTAAATAATGTAAACCACTTTTCAGAGATGTCTTTTTACTTTGATGTAAAAGAGGATACTTCTGTTGATCATAGAGAAAAAAGGATTGTCTACTGAGTAAATGTTGGTTGACAGTGAAGTTTGAAAACTTCCAAGGGGGAAAGTTTTTAGAGGTGCTATATAATAAATATATATTCTTTATTTGACTGATTTTTTTTTTTTTTTTTGCTCATGTGTTTTTTAGAAGAGGATCACAGAAGAGAAGCAACCACAGTCAGTTCTCATTACCTTCCAATCACTCTGTACTTATTTCAGGTAAGATCTGATTGAATCTGAGGTATAGATAAATATATATTTTTTCAGACTTTGCTATCAAAATTAGCTTAAGCTGGCCATACATGTCTTGCATTTTATCAAATCCTTGCTGAATTGGCAGAAATTTAAGTTGTGAGTGGCCCTTTCGGCATCCCATTTCTTGATGAAATCTTTAAAATTGTCTCCTGAACAAGGACTGTATTGAGTCAGATGTCACTGTGCAGATATTTAGCAGAGACAGGTCCTGTCTACTGCAGAATACAATAGCTGGCAGCTAATAGTCCACTCTGTTTAGTGCGTTTTGAGGAATCTGTTCGAAGTCTATATTTGTTTGGCTAGCCTCAGGTTTTCTTTTACATGATAGAAAAAGATAGGAGTGAAAAATTAAGTATGAAATAATCGATTGTAATATTGTATTATTCAACATCTGCTGCAACTTGAGGTATGGTGTCATATACTAAGAAGCATTCTGAAATATGTATAGTATGGCAGTATTCAGCCAAGTGTAGTTTTTTTTTTTCTCATTTGAAAAAAGCACAACATTTGGAAAGCATCTACTATCGGAACATGGATATCGCTTAAGTGTTTAAACCCCCCCCCAAAAAAAACCCCATATATTTAAAGAGAAACTGCAATTTTTTTAAGACTTTACACATGTGACTTTTTGGCACTGGGTAGACCACATCAGACCTGTTCTTATATTTTACATTTTGTTCAGACGTGAGCTGCAGGTTTTGTTTTTTTTTTTGTTGTTTTTTTTTTTGCTTGTTTTATAGTATTACAAGAAGTAACACATTTTTATTCCCATTTGTTGAGGGACACAGGAAGGCATATACTGTCACCTGTAGAAGAATTGGACTTGAACAACTTGTGAGCCAGTCTAGGATAATTCCTCTTACTGTGTGTGTGTGTTTGTTTATTTTCATGTGTGTGTATATGTATGTCTGTATGTTACTGTTAGGCTTCATTCACATGGGTGTACATAAACCTATACCTGTGCGGGGGCCATGTTTGCACACATGGAAGTACACAGGTGTTCAGTGAATACCCATGCAGGCAGTCCATTCATGTCAGGGGGGACACAATGGCTGCACAGTCACAATCTCTGCTTTCCAGTCTGACATGTATGTGAGTATGGGTCCCTGAACGTACATTATCTGCGGTTTGGGACCCACACCCATGTGAATGTCAAATTAGGAGCAGCAGCTGTGTCTGTGAAGCCACTGCATCTTATTTGACATGAATGGGGCTGCTTGCAAAACTTCACGTACATGCACACATACATACTTACTGCACATAAGCTCAAATTCATACATACAATATACACTTAAATACACACATACATAAACTCACATACATACATACACACTCGCATACAGCCTTTTGAAAAAATGCAGCTTTCTAAACCTGGCTGATGCCAGCATCTGCGTTTGGCACCCTCACTGCTGAGTAAAGATGTTTGTGTACACATTACTGCATGTAAAATTGAGAAATTGTTTTGGCCCTTATTAATTTGGTACTCACCACTTTTGAAACTAGAGGATCAGCCTGTTGCCTCTACCAATTCTGTCCTCAGTCAAGGATCCTTTAGAGTACCTGAAACCACCAAGACCTTCCCAGTGCACCCATTTTCTCAGTCTTCCTTTATGAATACTGGAAACATCCAAACAAGATGTTTCCACCAAGATGTATCTGCCAAGCATCTATCAGTTATTTAATCGTTTGAGGAGGACTTTTTTAAAAAGTGGTCTGAACCCTCTGTGGATCCAGCAGTGTCCCATCTTAATGTGTCCACTATACCAGTGGAGGATGCACCTGTCTTTAAGAACCCCATGCACGGGCATGGAGAAGACCCTTTCTGGAGCCTTGTTCTCTCTGGCAGGCCCAGCTGTGACCATGATCTGTCAAACTGTGATTGACTGGTCTAAGGCTAAGTTATCTGATCCTTTGATCAGAAAACTTTTAGAGTTCATGCCTTCAGATTTAAGCTACAACTTGGAAGGGGTGTTGCAGGTGTCCTGTCTCATTTCCTTTATTCTCTCCTGTCTAGGGATGCACTGATACCCTTTTTTTATACCGATTACTGATGCTTTGTGGTGCGATTTGAGGCTTTACAGAATGTATGGATGCAAATTGCACCTTAACGAATAGCATGCAGTTTGAGCAAGAATGTGATTCCTGTCCAAATATCATGTGGTTTCTCCATTGCTCCTGTTTAAACCCAGGCTTGTCATAGCCTGGGTTCACACAGGAGTGGTGCAGGGAGGTTTCCCACAGCACAGAGTGGGAGAGTGGGCGTGTAGGTATGTATACCTGGTGGCAGATGCTCCGTATTCTCAGTGGTAGGAGAGGTATGCAGGTATGACAGTTGGGGCTACTTGCAAAAAAATTGTGCATTTATTATTTTTTGTTAAAAGGTGAACTTGTCCTTTAAAAAAAATATCTTAAAACAAGCAGTGTTGATTTACTTTAAAATCATCTAAAATTGTCAACGCAATTTTGATATATTGCACCAAACTTCAGATTGTAGCACCACTGTAAGAAGAACGTTATTTAGAATATTTATCCTCCAAGGGCAAAATTGAATGTAAATGTGTTAGCAGCACATGTGTAATCATTCAAGGACAGCCCCAGCACTTGCTAATGGAGAGTCTCAGCATACACAGGGTGATTGGAAGTGTAAGCACATTTAAATTGCTGGGTGCATTAGTATGAAAGCTGTGGCCAGTGCAGACAGTCCTGGTGATAGCTTATGACGAAGCAAGTATTTAAGTTTTTGGTCTTAGACTGTGCTTAGCTCTTACTAGGGATGAGATTCACTGGTGAAATTTAATAGACACAGGTAGCCCCCTGTGTTATTTAACCTATTCTAGAGAAGGCTTGTGAATATTGATATGCCACACTTTTTTCATCACGAAGTTGGGCTTAACAACCAAACAATGAATTTATACGTATTATGCTTTTAATTGTAAGTTACGTAAACTCAGTGTTATGTTTTGAACGCTTGTTTTAAACAAATTACGTATGTATGTATTTGTAAATTAAGCTTTTTATTTATCTTGTTTTAGTGAACAAGATCCAAGTGGACTTTTGTTTCTACCGGATGCAGACATTCCCCCTGATTTTGAAATCAGCCAAGTTCTCTCAGTCATGGAGAAGCTTCTGGCAATGGCCATTAGAGAGGTAGCTTTCTGACATATTCTGTAGCTGTCACTTGATAGCATTGAGTTGTGGGTGTAAAAAAAAATAGGCTTTAATTGACTTTCAGATTACAAGCATGATCTGACTACTTAGTGGTCTATGTTGATCTTTTTAATTGTAAAATGTTTATATTCGCTTGATACATTAACATGTACAGTAAGTTTAAAGTCCTATTTTCAACAGCCCCTCATTTAAAAACTGTCTTTGATGTTTAACCCCTTCCCACCAACAGTATGCTTATATTGAACTGGACTTTTATCTTGGTTCTGGGTCACCTGATCACTGTGATAGCCTCTGATTGGTTATCACAGTGATCAGTCGTGGTGCAGCCTGCCCCTGTGTTTACATTCTCTCCAAATGAAGTGAGAAAGCTATGTAAACAAATATGTGTGATAACCGCATCCCGTTTGCCCTGTAGCAGAAGCACTGCTACAGGGCGGCATGGGTGCACAAAATCATGTATATATATGTGATTTTGCAGTTCCGGGAAGGGGGCCAACATAGGATCCTTTGTTACATTTTCTGCACCGGATAAGGTACACAACACTGGAGGTGCAGCTGTATGATCCGGAGATATTAGACTGTGCAACCAAATCAATCCATCCAAAAGTGTCAGACACTCAAAAGGGATCTTTAATATCTCCGGATCATACAGCTGCACCTCCAGTAATGTTGTGTACCTTATCCGGTGCAGAAAATGTAACAAAGGATCCTATGTTGGTGAAAGAGGACAGAAGTTACAAACAAGGATGAATTTGCACAGACATACCATCAAGGAACATAAAGAAGATGACTTTTGCACACCTGTGGGACAGCATTTCGCACAACCAGACCACACTATGGAAGACCTCAATATTTTAGTTCTTAAAGGAAATTTCAAATCCATCCAGGAAAGAAAAACGTTCGAACTAAGAATGATAATTCTATTTGACACAAGAGATAACGGCCTGAATTTGGACATGGGATTCCTCACTCATTATCCAACAGTTCTATCACCTCAAGCATTACTGCCTCTGTGAGTGTAGTCTCCCCCCTCCCCAAACTTTGCTTTTTCTGTGTCTTATCTTACCTGTTCTCCTTTTTTTTTTTTTTTCCTTCCAACTCCAAAAACATCTCTTCTAACCCTTTGTGATCAGTACTGCTTTGACCTGAAGAAGAGGACACTCCCCGAAAGCTTGTCCTTAAAATTGTTTGTTAGTGCAAATAAAAAAAAGTATCACGGACAGTACTCAATTGAGGTTTTAGGTAACACAACCTGGCCCACGCAGGAGCTGGCTCAGCCAGTTACAATACACAAAGCCATAGCCAAAAACAATTACAGACAGAAAAATAGCATACGAAACTAAAACATATGCTGTGTGTGTGTGTCCCATGCTATACTCAAAGTATACATTCACAGGACCAACTCGCTGCAAAACCCAGTGTGAGGGTGGATGTTTTAATTTTCAAAGAATTAGTATTTCAGTAATGTATACTATTATCTGTTATTGGGATGTCTTTTTGTTGCAGTGTAAAATGCTGGTTTTACGTGATGCCCAAGGAGAATGTGGCACAATCCTCCATTCATTGTTTTGGGCAGTGCAAGGCAGTCTTCTATCTTGGTGCTTTTGTCAGTTAAAGAGGGAAGATGCCGTGTCCCAGCTAATGGCAAGAGAATTGGTGGTTAAATGTGAGTTTTTGATCTATCTTCTAAAAGTAAACCATTAATGTATTAAAATTTGATTGAACTGCATTATTGCACCTCTTGCTACTTTAATGATTTATTTTAAAGTGTACATTTACTCAAAAATATGTCAATATGATGTGCTGATATTATTTTTTTAATTCTTGACTAAACTTGGGTTTTTAGGCTCTAAACACTGTTAATATTTCTATATTTTTTTTTTTCATTGCATTTACCCTTTGCTTGACAATCCTTTGCCTTTTAGTCTTGAAAATAGAGAGAATTGATTTTCAAGATTTGCCTTCCATTTATTTCAATAGGATTAACATTCAAGTTGTCAATGTGTGGATTTTCGGGTGTATTCTCAGAATGTGTCTGCAAATCGACCACAAGCAGATTCGCCCATGATAACAACTATGACTTGATGATCACATTTGTCATTTTGTCAGCCTTTGTGTTCTTTAAAAAGACAGAAACACATATTAGGTAGGCAAAAAAGTGATGGTTGTTGTCAGGTTAACCAAGTCATGTTTCTATTAAATTTGATCTGGGCATTTTTGCATCGGTGATCTCTGCTTATTAAAAGGTTAGGCTAGAGCAGGCCTTAAATGATGTGATACTTCCAAAATGTTGTCCCTTACCACTTCCTATTCTATTTCAGTAGTTGTCTATTGTCAATAAACACCCAGTTTGTTTTATTTGGTAATTCCAAGTAAAACTATGGTCCCTATCTATTTCCATAACCATAATCATTTATGTTGTGATTGTTGGTAAAAACCTGGTTGAGTTTGTTATGACAGGTGACTTTCCTATTCAAAGTTTTCAACCCTGAGTTCACATTCTTCCATGTTGCTCTTATAGTAAGCCTTTTGCTTCTAGTTTCTGCTCTGGAAGCCACCCCACATGACTCTTTTTGTCAGTTTGCCATTTCACTCCAGAGTGATCACCAACATCTCCTCCTCTCAAGCCCATTTGACAATCTGACTTTGATTGCGGTGCAGCTTCAGCAGGAATAATTGATACTCTTCTTCCTGCTAGCTGCCCTCTTACGTGACACACATATCCGGGGCTTGCATAGCTGCCCCCTGAGGGTGATTGGCAGCAGTTCCTTTACCAAGCCCTAAGTTCTTTGCATCCAGGGGAAATTAAGAAGACTTCCTGCAGTGACATCTGCAGGCTGCGTAATAGCTTTCCTGCTTGCTGTGCCCACACTTCTCTTAATGCAGTGCAAGGCAAATTGCTGAATTTAAGTTTATAGAGAGATTTAGAGACTGTTCTTATGTTTCTTATTGTCTTATACAGGCTTGTTGTGTTGCATTTACTGATATTTATAAGAATAGCTGATATAATTTTCTTAGCTGAATACACCACTGTATCGTGCTGTGATTTTACATTTCTTCCAACAGCACTATTGCTTGTGTATTTTGACATTAATTTGTAATTAGTTAATTGTTTCTTTCTAGATATTGACCTTTTCCTGTCAGAAACTAAAAATGTTCTGGAGTATCTGCTGAGTAATTGTAGTGGGAAGGAGATCACTGAAAAGTTGAGTGATTCTGTATTTGCCATGGCAACACGTCAGCTGGTAAGACTAATTGTAATCTTACTTATTAATTGTATGATGATTTACTCACATCATTTAAATACTACATTTCTTTGACAGATGACCTACATGCTGGAGTTTTGTGCTCTTGATATTCCTCATTGTTCATTACTTCAGAGTTTCAGCAAATTAACCAAGTTGTTGAAGAAACTATGTGGTGATCCCACAGAAAGTGCAAACAAGGTAACTTATTTACTTTACTAAAAACCCATTTGAGCATGTGGCTTTTGTGTGTCCCCATTGAAGTACATCATTTTCCCAGTGGCTTTTAGGGAAATATGCTTTTAGTTTACTTCACCGTAAGAACGCTCATTTAATATATGCCCCATTAGCCACAAAGGTTATGAATTTAATTTTGTCTGTACCAATTGCCTTTGCATACCCAGATATAACCTTGTAAAGGTAGCAGTGGCATAAGTTATTTATAGCTCTTGGTGGTATCATGAGCTTTACTACTAAATGTTTAGAAGGAGAAATAAACAGTTTGAGAAGCTGCATAAAAGTGTTTTGTTGTTTTTTTAAATGGAGAAACGCAGTTATTCTTTAACCACTTGTCTACAGGGCACTTATACCCCCTTCCTGCCCAGGCCAATTTTCAGCTTTCAGCGCTGTCACACTTTGAATGACAATTACACGGTCATGGAACACTGTACCCATATGAAATTTTTATATTTTTTTTTAGACAGATAGAGATTTCTTTTGGTGGTATTTAATCACCTCTGGGTTTTTTATTTTTTGCTAAACAAACCAAAAACAACTGAAAATTTTGAATAAAAAAGTTTTTTCTTAGTTCTTGTTATAACATTTTGTAAATAAGTTATTTTTCTCCTTCACTGATGTGCGCTAATGAGGCTACAGTGATGGGCACTGATAGGCTGCACTGATGTGCACTGATGAGGCACTGGTAAGGTGGTACTGATGGGCATTGACAGGCATCACTGATGGGCACTGAAGGTCAGCACTCATATATGGCACTGATAGGTGGCACTGACTGCCACTGATAGGTGGCACTGACTGGCCCTGATAGGCAGCACTGACTGGCACTGATAAGCATCACTGACTGCCATTGTTAAGCGGCACTCACACGCACTGACAGACGGCACTGACATGCACTGATAGGCGGCACTGGCTGGCACTAATAGGTGGCACTGATTGGCAGCACTGATAGGTGGCACTGACTGACATTGATAGGTGGCACTGACTGGCATTGATAGGTGGCACTGAAAGGCAGCTCAGATGGGCACTGATATGTGGCATTGATACGCACTGGTAGGCACTGATATGTGGCATTGATGTGGCACTGATGGGCATTGGCAGGTGGCATTGAGCACTGACAGCTGGCATTGATGGACACTGACAGGTGGCACTGCTGGGGCTACACTGATCATCAGGGCACACTGATAATCAGTGCCTTGATGATCAGTGTACATGTCCCCTCTTAGGAATGCTGATTTACCGGCTCTCCTCTCCTCTGTCAACGTGACAGCTGGTGTGGAGAGAAATACCGATAACCAGCATTTCCTTATTTACATGCGATCAGCTGTGATTGGACACAGCTGATCACATGACCAAGCCGACGTCTTCGGCTCTTTCCGTTGATCGGTGATCTGCTGTGTCTGAGGGACACAGCACACCACCGATCACCGTGCTGCACACCCCCTGAGCCATGCACGCGCAGTTAGAGTGGGAGGACGTCATATGACGTCCTCCCAGAACAAGAGAAACGCCTTGCGCCCATCATTTCCTTATATGGCGGGCGGGAGGCGATTAAAACAAACTTGTGCTTTGACCATGCACTGCAATACAAATTGTTTTATTTCCCTGTTCCCAGCACGTTTCTTCTTTCTTCCCTGCCTTGCTACTCCATTCAGCCACCAGGAGCAAAGGGCCAGTGCTGTCACAAAGGATGAAGGGGAGTGCGTCAAATGTTAGTCCATACTTTGAAGTGCTGGGTATTTTCTACCAAGGGAAAGAAATTTTAGTATGTGCTGCTGAGGCGAAGCCTTCAAATACCCTGCATTACGTTTGACTGAACCTCATTCATGTGTCCCTGTTTTGCATCAGATATCAGCTAAACATTAAATGCATTGTTTTAAATTGTCAAAGATTTTTTTGAGAAGGTGCGGTAAAGCCCAGCTTTTGTGTAGTATGCCAAATCAGGGAGTAGCAAATATGGCTGTCCTATATACACAGAGAAAAATTAAGGAGAAAAAAAACAAAAAAAAACAAACTCATGGTTACAGCTGCAGCAATGAGGTCCTTTTAACCACTTTATAGTCAGGATGTTTTAAACCTCCCTAAGTGGTTAAATGGATCCCCAACACTCTACTACAACACTGGACGTTGTGTTAGGAAAGAGGGTCAGTTGCAATTTTAGGATTTTTAGGCAGCCTATTCAAAATAAATGGGCTACCTTAAAGTGTTAATAAACCCAGGGACCCTGTATTCACTCTATCTTGTCTCCCACAGTACACAGAACATGGAAATGCAACTATTTTAGTAAATATAAACTGCTAAATACCTTTTCTCATCAGCAGTTAGAGTAGTCTTGTGACTTCTGTCAGTGGCCAGCAGAGCACTGGTTACAGATGTAAGAGTTTTTATTCTCCTGTAGCAGGATGCAGGATTCTGACCTCTGGAGAGTGCTGATTGGCCCTGTACTGATCACATGCACTCTCCCAAGAAAAAAAAATGTTTTGGCAATACACACCAGACTGAGAATTTGCAGATTGCCCTTAGCCTCTGTTCTATCAGGAGATATTTGGGAGATACTGGAAGAAGGGGAAGATCAGAGAAGAGAGGAACAAACATCCTTTTTACACAATGTGAAAGATTAACTCCTTAGGTTCCACAGTGAATATAACAAGCATGCTTTACTGCATATACAGACTGATTTTACTGTTGTGGGTTTAGTAACACTTTAACGCAGTGCATGTTGCCGTGCTTCACAGGTGTAATTGGATACTAATACAATTTTCTATCTTAATCACACAGTACAGTACACAGGCATTCATACACAGAGTATTCATAGACTCTGGGTTATGCGTTTGTAGTTTTAGGTGATTGATCACTGGCAAGCTTTTGAGGACACACCCCCTGGATGCCTCCCTTTTAACCCTACCCTACTCTGAATCTTCAGGTTTTTTTTCTAGTGTCTTAAGGTGTTGGACTAGGTTATTATATCTTTGGATTCTTCAATCATCTCTTTAATCAACTCCTTCATCCAGATGGGGACTACCTTGGCAAAACATTGGAAGCTGTATTTAGACTCAAATATGTTCACTTTATAGTGTAACCTTTCCAGACTTGGTGCTAAAAATTCAACCACTCACAGCTTAGTCTCAGGTGGATGACTAGGTACATCACACCACTAGCTACAAACTTTGCCACCATTTCCAATAGAGCCCTTATAAGGTGCTCAAGTCACTCTTTTTCACTAATTCACTACAGGCTGGTCCTGCTTGCTGCTTTTGGACACACTTTCTCTATATTCTGCATCTTACTCTGCGAGTACCCCACAGGGGAATACCCTCACCCCTAGTTATGGCAAAAACCAGATGAGCATTTGCTCTGCTGAAGAACCGCAGAACACTCAACCTCAGAAATGACGATGCTTCCTACTAGAGCAAGACCTGATATCAATATTGGTCTTAATATCCAATTTTAGTTTATCTCAGGCATGCCACAAGCAGTCCTACCTATCAAAAGCAGGTTTTTCTGCATCAATGTATAATTTCTTAAACAGTGGCAAAGAAGGGAATGATGAGGACATAGTCAGTGTTAGAGGAGGCTGCAGAGAATTTCTCACCCCCCACACTTCTTTACACCTAAAGCTGCAGCTTCATGTAACATGCTTGCTAATGTGGATAATCTTACTTCCGCTCTGTGCAAAAGCCTCGGCGTTAACGAACTTGATTTCCACCGTCTCAATATGCCCCTTTAGTTACAAAGTTACAAAGAGACTTGCAAAATCTGTAAATACATTCCCCTTTCATGAATAAATAGAATTCTTTGAAGATTGGATCACTCCAGAAAAGATTTTCCAATCTTCAGAAATCTTGAACTCTGTCTTTTGGAAAGAGTTCACTAAAAATTAATTGGTTCCAGTAGTTGATCCTGCTGTCTCAATTTTTAATGGATAAGTTCACATTTTAACAAAAAATAATACATTTGCAGGTAAAAAAAATGTGCATTTACTATTTTTTGTTTTAGGAGCCTGGAAAGCATGGCACCAGCGATCAGGAGATCGCTGGTGCCATGCAGGTCTCCTACAAACTGTCAGTGTAAACTGCCTGCTCAATTTTCATACGAGCAGACAGTTTTACACTGACAGGAAGAATCAGTCAACAGAGCCATGGATTCCCCACTAGCTGTCACATCGGGAGGTGCAGGGGCTGGTACAATTGTTACATGTTACACCCTGAATATGGGTGTAACATGTTACAAAAGGTGGACGTATCCTTTAAACAAACATCTAACTGTACCAATTGAAGATGTTTCTTCATTCAAAGATTGACAGATACTAAGTTTGAGTCATTCTTAAAAACTCTTTACTTTTGCAGGCCCATACGTCACTGCAATTTCAGTATGTCAAACTGCAGCTAACTGGACTAGGATAACCACTTAGGATAGGGTCACACCTGTGGGGGCCGCAATTTGCACAGACACAAGAGCCCATTCATGTGAATGGGATGCCATGACATGCA
Organism: Staurois parvus; assembly: GCF_062004578.1. Taxonomy (NCBI): domain Eukaryota; kingdom Metazoa; phylum Chordata; class Amphibia; order Anura; family Ranidae; genus Staurois; species Staurois parvus. Next base: position 4,873,435 of record NW_028318635.1, read on the forward strand.
CGAAAGAAGTTCCTGCACTGTTTTTTAAATCGAAACCCACACGGGAACGGAGGTTCCCAGTACAGGTGCGATTTCCAGTGCGAGTTACGTGCCATTAGGAGCAGACCATTTTTTTAAAATATTCACACTGTGCTACTTTAACTAGCAATTGCACGGTCATACAATACTGTACGCAAATGAAATGTATATAATTTTTTTCACACAAATAGAGATTTCTTTTGGTGTTATTTGATCACCACTGGGTATTTTATTTTTTTATTATACGAACGAAAAAAGAAAAAAATTGGGGAAGAAAAAGATATTTTCTGTTATAAAACATGTCCAAAAAAAAAATCTAATTTCTTCATAAATTTAGCCCAAAATGTATTCTGCTACATGTCTTTGGTGAAAAAAAATTCCACTAAGTGCATATTTTAATTGGTTTGACTAAACGTTATAGCGTCTACAAACTGTGGTACACACAGTGGGTAAAATAAGTATTGAACACGTCACCATTTTTCTAGGTAAATATATTTCTAAAGGTGCTATTGACATGACATTTTCACCACATTTCAATAATAACCCATGCAACCTATACATACAAAGAAATCAAAACAATTTCAGAAGTTAAGTTATGTGTAATAAAATGGAATGACACATGAAAAAAATATTGAACACATGAAGAAAGAGAGGTGCAAGAAAGCATGGAAAGCCAAGACACCAGCTGAAATCTATCAGTAATTAGAAAGCAATCCTGCCCCGTCAGAGCAAATTATTATCAGCTGGTTCAGTCTCAACTGAAGGCCTGTAAAAAGGTGTCTTATTACCAAGGTGTCTCTCTTGATGGGTAAAAGCTCTCTCAAGACCTTCGCAACCTTATTGTTGCAAAACTTACTGATGGCATTGGTAACAGAAGGATTTATAAACTTCTGAATGTTCCTGTGAGCACTGTTGGGACCATATTCCGGAAGTGGAGAGAACATCATTGCACCATAAACCGGCCACATCCAGGTGCTCCTTCAAGATTTCTGACAGAGGAGTGAAAAAAATTATCAGAGTCATCCAAGAGCTTCAGAAATTCTGAATTAGCAGGTTCAGTTGTTTCAAAGAAAACATTAAGTAATGCACTCCATTGCTGAAGAAAAAGAATGTTGAAGCTCGTTTAAAGTTTTCTGCACAACATTTAGACAGGCCTGTGAAATACTGGGAGAATATAGTCTGGTCAGATGAGACCAAAATTGGACTCTTTGGATGCCATAATACACACCCTGTTTGGAGGTCAAATGACACTGCACATCACCCCCAAAGCACCATACCAATAGTGTAGTTTGGAGGTAGGAACATCATGGTGTGGGGCTGTTTTTCAGCATACAGTACTGGCAAACTTCATATCATTGAAGAATGAATGGAAAAATGTAACAAGACATTCTTGATAAAAATCTGCTGCCATCTGCCAGACTGATGAAGATGAAGCAAGGGTGGACATTTCAGCAAGACAACGATCCCAAACACAAAGTCAAGGAGACTCTCAATTGGTTTCAAAGAAGGGAAATAAAGCTGCTAGAATGGCCCAGCCATTCACCTGACTTGAATCCAATAGAAAATCTATGGAGAGAACTAAAGATCAGAGTTCATAGAAGAGGCCCATGGAACCTTCAAGATTTGAAGACTGTTTGTGTGGAAGAGTGGGCCAAAATCACACCTGAGCAATTCATGACACTAGTTTCTCCATACAGGAGGCGTCTTTAACCACTAGCCTACAGGGCACTTATACCCCCATCCAGCCCATACCAATTTCCAGCTTTCAGCGCTGTCACACTTTGAATGAAAATTGCGCGGTCAAACAACACTGTACCCATATGAAATTTTTATCATTTTTTGTGACCGATAGAGCTTTATTTTGGTGGTATTTAATCACCTCCTTCTTAAACCAAAAACCACTGAAAAGTTTGAAAAAAAATGTATTTTCTTAGTTTTTGTTATAAAATTTTGTAAATAAGTGATTGTTCTCCTTCACTGATGTGCGCTAATGGGGCTGCACTGATGGGCACTGATAGGCTGCACTGATGGACACTGATAGGTGGCACTGATGGGCACTGATGAGGAGGCACTGGTAGGTGGCACTGATGGGCATTGACAGGCATCACTGATGGACACTGAAAGGCAGCACTGATACATGGCACTGATATATGGCACTGATAGGCAGCACTGATAGGCGGCACTGACTGGCACTAATAGGTGGCACTGACTGGCACTGTTAAGCGGCACTGACTGGCACTAATAGGCGGCACTGACAGGCACTGATAGGCGGCACTTATGCACACTGATAGGCAGCACTGACTGGCACTGATATGTGGCACTGATTGGCAATGATAGGTGGCAATGACTGGCACTGATGGGTGACACTGAAAGGCAGCTCAGATGGGCACTGATATGTGGCATTGTGCACTGGTAGGCACTGATATGTAGCACTGATAGGCACTGGCACGAGGCACTGATGAGCACTGACATAAAGCACTGATACACTGACAGGTGACACTGCTGGGGCTACACTGATCATCAGTGCCCTGATGATCAGTGTACATGTCGCCTCCGCGGAAAGCCGATTACCGGCTCTCCTCTCGAGCTGTCAGCGTGACAGCTCGAGAGAAGAGAAATGCCGATAACCGGCATTTCCCTGTTTACATGTGATCAGCTGTGATTGAACACAGCTGATCACATGACCGAGCCGACATCTTCGGCTCTTTCCATGATCAGTGATCCGCTGTGTCCGAGGGCATGCGCAGTGAGAATGGGATGACGTAATATGACATCCTCTCAGAACGAGAGAACCAGGTGGTTAAGCTGCCATTACCAACAAAGGATTTTGTACGAAGTATTAAATACATTTCAGTTAGTGTGTTCAGTACTTTTTCCCCGTGTCATTCTATTTTATTATGCATAACCTAATTTCTGAACCTATTTTGGTTTCTTTGTATGTATAGATTGCATTGGATTTTACAGACATGTGGTGAAAATTTAATGTCAATAGTACCTTTAGAAATACAGTTGCAAGAAAAAGTATGTGAACCCCTTGGGATTACATGGAGTTTTGCATGAATTGGGCATAAAATGTGCTCTGAACGTCATCTAAGTCACAACAATAGAAGAACACAGTTTGCTGAACATAATACTACACAAACATTAGATGTTGCCATTTTTTAATTGCACATAACATGTAAACATTCACAGTGCATTGAGGAAAAAGTATGTGAGGCCCTAGCTTAATGAGTTCTCCCAGAGCTAATTGGAGCCAGGAGTGAGCCAACCTTGACTCCAATCACTGTGATGATATTGGATGTGTTGCTGACAGCTGTCCTGTCCTTAAAAAACACACACCTGTTTTGGGTTTACTGGTTTCAAGAAGCACTGTCTGATGTGAACCATGCCTCACAGAAAAGAGCTCTCAGAAGACCTACGATCAAGAATTGTTGACTTGCATGAAGCTGGAAAGGGTTACAAAAGTATCTCCAAAAGCCTTGATGTTCATGTGTCCACGGTAAGACAGACTGTCTACAAATGGAGAAAGTTTAGCACTGTTGCTACTCTCCCTAGGCGTGGTCGTCCTGTAAAAATGACTGCAAGAGCACAGCGCAGAATGCTGCATGAGGTAAAGAAGAATCCCAGAGTGTCAGCTAAAGACCTACAGAAATCTCTGGCACATGCTAACATTTTTGTTGACATATCTACAATAAGGAAAACATTAAACAAGAATGGAGTACATGGGAGGACACCACGGAGGAAGCCATTGCTGTCCAAAAAGAATATTGCAGCACGTTTGAAGTTTGCAAAAGAGCACCTGGATGTTCCACAGCACTACTGGCAAAATATACTGTGGACAGATGAAACCAAGATTGAGTTGTTTGGGAAGAACACACAACACTATGTGTGGAGAAAAAAAGGCACAGCATACCAACATCAAAACCTCATCCCCACTGTAAAACATGGCGGAGGGAGCATCATGGTTTGGGGCTGCTTTGCTGCCTCAGGGCCTGGACGGATTGTTGTCATTGATGGGAAAATGAATTCCAGAGTTTATCAAGACATTTTGCAGGAAAACGTACGACCATCTGTCCGCCAACTGAAGCTCCGCAGAGGATGGATGATGCAACAGGACAATGACCCAAAGCATACAAGTAATTCAACAAAACAATGGCTGCAACAGCACAGAATACGCCTTCTGGAGTGGCCCAGTCAGAGTCCTGACCTCAACCCAATTGAAATGCTGTGGCATGACCTTAAGAGAGCGATTCACACCAGACATCCCAAGAATATTGCTACACTGAAACAGTTTTGTGAAGAGGAGTGGTCCAAAATTACTCCAGATCGTTGTGCAGGTCTGATCTGCAGCTACAGGAAACGTTTGGTGGAGGTTATTGCTGCCAAAGGAGGGTCAACCAGTTATTAAGTCCAAAGGTTCACATACTTTTTCCTCCCTGCACTGTGAATGTTTACATGTTATGTGCAATTAAACCATGGCAACATCTAATGTTTGTGTAGTATTATGTTCAGCAGACTGTGTTCTTCTATTGTTGTGACTTAGATAACGTTCAGAGCACATTTTATGCCCAATTCATGCAAAACTCCACGTAATCCCAAGGGGTTCACATACTTTTTCTTGCAACTGTATATTTACTTAGAAAAATGGTGACGTGTTCAATACCTTTTACCCGCTGTATATATTTAAAAAATAATCAGTTCTGATATACTGATGGCCTGTCTCATTTCTTGAGAGCCATAAAGTGCCATGACAGTACAAATACCCCCCAAATGACCCTTTTTGGAAAGTAGACAGTCTGAGGTATTTAGTAAGAGGCATAGCAAGTTTTTTGAAGTTGTAATTTTTTGGAAAATTAAGAAATAAAATTCTTTTGTTTACATACGGTCACCGGCGCAGTAAAGCGCCATCATATGAGTCGTGTAGTGGCGATCAGGGATACTGACTGGTGACAGTATGTTAAAAAAAAAATGTAAAAAAATAAAGAATTTTAAAATTTTTAATCAGTTTTACATATTTTTGACCATTGTAAAATAAATTTTGTTCTACTTACTTTCATCAGAGTAGTTTGGTGTCATCATAGTAACACTGTACTACTCTGGGGGGGTTGAGCAGGTATTTTTTTCTAACACTTTGATTGCTGTTACAGTGAAGATCATTGTACCAGCAATGCTTTGAACTGTCATGAGTTTCATTCAGCTGTGATTACTAGTGCTCTCTGATTGGCTACAGCTAATCACATGGTACACGGTCAAAACCCATTGTGTCACGCTCCACTAATATTACAATTAAATATACATATACATATAAATATATGAATAATATAAATTAAATTAGATGAATAAAGTACAACAAATTATATCAAGTGACTGAGTCTTGATATATTTCCACAGCTTGATATAACAATCACGCTAGTATTGCATGCATATCTTTGAAAAGTCCATGATCCTATGGTGTCTTCTAATGGTGTATTACAAAACAAATATATTCCACCAATTCATATTTATTGTGCTCCTTCACCAGTTGTGCTCTCAGCTGACGTATATAACCAAACTGTTAAGTGAGGTCATACAAGTTTGTGTCCCTTTAACTGGGCTCAGAGGTGGACAAATGGATAAATCCCTGCATGATCCTTAATATATTTGCCACACTCCAATATACTTGCTGTGTGGTTGCCTTTAAGACCCCCTAGTGGGAATTGAATTAATAATAATTGCTATAAATATTGGGCAACTGGATAAGATTAACCTATATAAGTCAATATGCGCTGTGCCGTCCAATCAGTTTCCTCTGATGAAGCCACATGACCCAGTGGCGTAACGTGTAGGGAAGGGGCTCTGACGTCACAACGCTTAAAGGCAACCACATAGCAAGTATATTGGAGTGTGGCAAATATATTAAGGATCATGCAAAATTGTTAATTACATGGTATAAATACACATGGCGGAAAAAGTTTGAAAGGAATCAAGAGACCCCCTAGTGGGAAGAGGGATAACTCCATCCATCCACCTCCAGGAAAAAGATCCCTAGGAAACAGCGAGACCTCCTGCTGAGAAAAAGGAAAAACTCCATTCATCCATCCATCTGGGATACAGGGATTTATCCATTTGTCCACCTCTGATCCCAATTAAAGGGACACAAGCTTGTATGACCTCACTTAACAGTTTGGTTATATACGTCAGGTGAGAGCACAACTGGTGAAGGAGCACAATATATATGAATTGGTGGACTATATTTTTTTTGTAATGCACCATTAGAAGACACCATAGGATCATGGACTTTTCAAAGATATGCATGCATAACTAGTGTGATTGTTTCATCAAGCTGTGGAAATATATCAGGACTCAGTCACTTGATATAATTTTGTTGCAATTTATTAATCTAATTTAATTTATATTATTCATATATTTATATGTATATTTAATTGTACTGATAGTGGAGAGCGACACCACGGGTTTTGATTTGTTTAGACACACTGGTATGAATATGTGTATAGTGTAGGCAACCCACATATTTATTTTATTTAATTATTTATTTATATACTTAATAATTTGTGTACTAGATTAATTGATTCATTGCTCATATATCAAACACACGGTGATATATTAAATAATCTGGTAGATTTCCTATACATATATTCACTTAAAGTATACGCCATAGTAGCTCACAAGAATCACATTTATTAACAGGGTACAAGGTGCTGTGATTGGCCCAGGTACCATGTGATAGCTGTGGGCTAATCACAGCTCACTAGTATAGGAAGCAGAATTGTTATGAATGGAATTCATTCATAACAGCTTTGTTGATACTGTGATCATGTGCATAGTGATCTCCTAATCCCTAGGCCGCTAAATGTGCCCCAGTTGCGTGAGCCGCAAATCGCTGTGTCCTGTGACACAGTGCTTGCGGAAAGAAAGGGGGGAGGGTTTAAATGGGAAAGTTTTACTTCCACAGTGGAAGATTTTTTTGTGGAAGCTCCTTGGGAGCTTCCTCCTCTTCCAAATGGAGAACACCTAACCACTCTACTCAGGCTTCAACTTCAAAACCGAAATTCAGCCTTTCCTTTAGGCACAAGACTTTTGCTCACAAAATCCACCAAGTTTTCCCCAAAGCCCTCTTCCCAGTGAAGGGAACTCTTTAACAGTGGGGGACATCTATTAAAATTGCCTCTCTCTGGGTCACAGATCATTCAGACCTTTGGGTTTAATCTCTGCCTCCTCACTGGTTTCTTCTCTCAAATCAACAAAAACTGTCAATGGACAGTCAGATTTGCAGAATGCCCTGGATTATCTCTTGTCCCAGGGAGTATTTGTGCCAGTACTCCCACAAGACAGGTTCAAAGGTTTTATTCAACCTTTTCCCAGAACCAAAGCCCAAAAGGTGTATTTGTCCTATTCTGGACTTAAAAACCCTCAATCTAACACCTTCAAATTCCACAAATTCACATTGAATCCGCAAGATTGATTATTGCCTCTCTGAAACTGGACCTTCTGTCCGTAGACAGTGAAGATGCCTATCTGCATATTCCCTTTTATCCACCTCATCAGCTTTTTCTGTGCTTTGTTGTGGCAGACTGTCATTTCCAGTTTCATGGAATGAGAAGTCTCTCCATCTTACACTGCTTTCTGTATTAAGCACAAGACAGCCTGCACCCTTACATTGCTGTGAGACACCGGATTATTTTAGAGCACCTTGAGCAGCACTACAAGTGGTTAGAAAGTAATTTCCAGTTTGTCTCACTGCATTTTGGCCTATCCTCCCAAAATATTCACAACGGTCCTCGTGCCTCTCCTTGCCCTTCTCAGAACTCAGGCATCCTGCCACAGGTTATCTGGACCAGCTTCTCCTGAATGACTTGTCTTCTTTCCAGCTGTCTGTAAGCATCCACAGGACAGGTTTTGATCCAGTGATCCAATTCAAGAAATCTGCTTTCCATCTTTCTCTTCACACAAAATACGTAGGTCTGGTTCATCACACACCCAAGCAAAAGTTTTCCTTCACGCTTGAGAATTGAGGTCTCTCCTGCTTTCTGGGTGTTCTTTCTTAGCGGAAACAGCTCTTGGCTCCAGCAGCCTTAGTCTCTAGGGGCTATTACCTGTACTAACAGAAGAACACTTCAAGATGTCTACTCAAACCTTCTTTACTGTTACCAAACCAAATAGAGGAGTCCTACCCATTCTGGATATAAAGATTTACAACTTGTCCCTATGGGTGAAAAAATTCTGCATGCCCTCTGTGGGGGACTTCGTTTTCAACATTCTGAGGCTCAGAGTGATTTGGTTGTTCTTTCAGTGCTTGACTACTCCTATTACACCTGACAAGAATCTAATGAGACAATGCCACAGCTGTAGCCTACATCAAGCATCAAGGTGTCACCAGAAGCCACACCTCTCAAAAGGAAGCAGAATGGACTCTTTCTTGGGAAGAATGGCACTTTCTGGTTTTGTCCGCCACCCACATCCCAGTTATGACTTTCTCAGTCCCCAGTGTCTGGACCTGGAGGAATGTGTCCCCATCTGGAGGTGTTTCAAGCTCTTTGTCACAGGTGGGGTACATCCAGCGTGGATCTTCTGGCGTTCAACAACAAACTGAACAAGTTTGTCGCCAGGTCCAGCAACTTTTGCCTTAGATGCTCTGGTGACCTCCATAGATCAACCTGATATACAGTGCCTTGAAAAAGTATTCTTACCCCTTGAAATTTTCCACATTTTGTCATGTTACAACCAAAAACATAAATGTATTTTATTGGGTGGGATTTGATGTGATAGACCAACACAAAGTGGCACATAATTGTGAAGTGGAAAGAAAATGATAAATGGTTTTCAAAATGTTTTACAAATAAATATCTGAAAAGTCTGGCATGCATTTGTATTCAGCCCTCTTTACTCTAATACCCCTAACTAAAATCTAGTGTAACCAATTGCCTCCAGAAGTCACCAAATTAGTAAATAGAGTCCACCTGTGTGTAATTTGATCTCCGTATAAATACAACTGTTCTGTGAAGTCCTCAGAGGTTTGTTAGAGTACATTAGTGAACATACAGCATCATGAAGGCCAAGGAACACACCAGACAGGGATAAAGTTGTGGAGAAGTTTAAAACAAGGTTAGGTTATAAAAAAAAATATCCCAGTCTTTGAACATCTCACAGAGGACTATCCAATCTATCATCCTAAAATGGAAAAAGTATTGCACAACTGCAAACCTACCAAGACATGGCCGTCCACCTAAACTGACAGGCCTGGCAAGGAGAACATTAATCAGAGAAGCAGCCAAGAGGCCCATGGTAACTCTGCAGGGGCTGCAGAGATCCACAGCTCAGGTGGGAGAATCTATGCACAGGTCAACTATTATTCGAGCACTCCACAAATCTGGCCTTTATGGAAGTGTGGCAAGAAGAAAGCCATTGTTGAAAGAAAGCCATAAGAAGTCCCGTTTGCAGTTTGTGAGAAGCCATATGGGGGACACAACAAACATGTGAAAGAAGATGCTCTGGTCAGATGAGACCAAAATTGAACTTATTGGCCTAAAAGCAAAACGATGTGTGGTGGAAAACGAACAGTGCACATCACCCTTAACACACAATCCCTACCATGAAATGGTGGAGCATCATGTTGTGGGGATGCTTTTCTTCAGCAGGGACAGGGAAGCTGGTCAGAATTGATGGATGGAGCCAAATACAGGGCAATATTAGAAGAAAACCTGTTGGAGTCTGCAAAAGACTTGAGAATGGGGCGGAGGTTCACCTTCCAGTAGGACAACAAAGCCAAACATACAGCCAGAGCTACAATGGAATAGTTTAGATCAAAGCATATTCATGTGTTAGAATGGCCCAGTCAAAGTCCCCACCCTAAATGCAATTGAAAATCTGTGGCAAGACTTGAAAATTGCTGTTCACAGACGCTCTTCATCCAATCTGACAGAGCTTGAGCTATTTTGCAAAGAAGAATGGGCAAATATTTCCATCTCTAGATGTGCAAAGCTGGTAGAAACATCCCCAAAAAGACTTGCAGCTGAAATTGCTGCAAAAGGTGGTTCTACAAAGTATTGACTCAGGGAGGCTGAATACAAATGCATTCCACACTTTTCAGATATTTATTTGTAAAAAATTTTGAAAGTAATTTATCATTTTCCTTCCAGTTCACAATTATGTGTCATTTTGTGTTGGTCTATCACATAAAATCCCAATAAAATACATTTACGTTTTTGGTTGTAACATGACAAAATGTGGAAAATTTCAAGGGTTTTGAATACTCCTTCAAGGCACTGTGTAATTTGTTTTGCCACTCCAGGTTATTACTCATCCTCTGTGCAGGATCTAGATGAAGGGCAATCTATTGATTCTGATTGCACTAAATTGGCCCAAGAGGACATGTACTTCGACATAGGCAGTCTCTCGGTGGTCCCTTGCGAATCCTGTGAATCATCTGTCCCAGGGCCCACTGTTCCATCCTGCTTCTTGGTTCTTGGCTTTATTGACATGGCTGTTGAAGCCACAGCCTTGAGAGACAGGGGTCTGTCAGTAGATCATTCATAAACTTTTGAAGGCTAGGATATCGACTTCATGTACTATCTATTGCACCCAAAAGACCGAATTTTACTTGGTATGAGACGGGGAACTATTATCTTAGAAAGTTCTCTGTTGGACAGATTCTGTTCTTCCTCCAGTCTGGTCAAGATCAGCATACCATCAAAGGATAGATTTTGGCTTTGGCTGTTTTGTTTCAGAGACCCTGGCCTCTCACTTTCTAGTTAAAACATTTGTTCAGAAATTCACACATATATCTCCCCCTGTAAACTTTCCTGTTTTTTTTTAGAGCTTATTCTGGTACTCTTGCCACCTCAGATGAACTTGAACTTATTAGGAATATTCTTTTGTCTGACCTCACCTCCAGGGTTGCATTTCTTGATGCTGTTATCTCTGTGTGGAGTGATTTGAGTTGGCGACCTTATCTTGTATGGAGCTCTCATTATTGTTTCATAAAAACTAGGTTGTGGTTGTCTTGAGGCCCAAAGCTTTCTTTCTCCCAAAGGTGGTCTCTTCTTTCCACCCCAACCAGGATATTATCCTTATAAAATGTGTAGTGCAGCGCTATAAAATTCTAAAACCTATAAATGCAAAATGCCTGAGGCTAAAGTGCACAAGAAAATGTCCAATATAGAATAGAATAAAATACCACAATGGTGACAAATGGTGTCCGTATCCAATGTGAGATAATAATACCCAACAAACATACACTATATCTGACAAAATTGCAACAATATTGAATGTCCAATAAGTGATGAGAGTGGTGGAGGTACAGGAAAATGATAAGTTGAACAGGTGACTTCTCTATTCCCAGTGACACATGTGATCCGGTGACGTGCAGGGAAACCAGTAAAATTGCACACTCACCAGAGGCGCAATATAAATGTGCATTTACATCAAATACACCAGAGGTTCCCTCTGTCCTGGGAAGGATGTAGCCTGGAGTGGATGCCTCTTCTGTGGATAGTGATGATGGAAAGGCACTTCTAGAGGTCCCCTTTAAAGGCTGGCTACAGTCGGGGTCTGCTTTAAACTTTCTCTCCTCTGGGCCCTGGGAGGGTCACCTGGGGATCCTGTGGGATTAAGTGCTCGGTGTGGAGCAAAAAATAGTAGTACCCATAGTGTAGTAATTATTCATGAGAAAATACATTTATTGTAATGAATTTAAAAATAGCAAATGAACACACTTAGGTAAAAATGTATATAAATTCCCATGGGCAAAGTTGAATCTATGTGAATTAGGTATATGCAGCATAAAGCTGCTCTGTGCACTGACCAGCTGGATATTAAAGATGGCCGGCGGCATGACGTCACGGCGTGCAGGGGTTCCTCCTTAACGCGTTTCATAACACATACAGTCTCAAAAGGGGTATGCGCCATAGCAGCTGGACGTCAATGTGGTTCTATTTATAGCAAGGGCGCTCATGCCAATTAAGCAGGCGCCATCTTGCCGGTTATCAGCACGAGGTGCGCATACGTGGAAACATGGGTGCCATTTTCCCGTGGATCGTTGCATGAAATGAACAGAGAAAAACCAACAGCCCACAATAACGTAATAAAAGAGTAACAATAAGTAGTTACAAGGCAATGTGATGTGTGCTTGCTCCTACATTAAAGCCAATGACATAAGGGATATAAAAGTGTGGAAATGTGGTCGACGATCTCCTTAAAACTGCGCATGCGCGGGAACCATAAGCGCCATATTCTCGTAGATCTCCTCGTGCTCGAAGATACTTACAAGCCTAGTTAATCTAAAAGAAAAAGTGTTTCATAAAAACTAGGTTGTCGTTGTCTTGAGGCCCAAAGATTTCTTTCTCCCAAAGGTGGTCTCTTCTTTCCACCCCAACCAGGATATTATCCTTCCTTTATGTCCTGCCCTGAAACATCTAAAAGAAGTTTCTTTCTCCCATCTTACCATGGTACACTCTATGAAAACGTACTTCTGAGCTTCTGCCTTTTTGTGTACTTTCCTATGGGTTCCCGCAGGGGTCTCCCTTCTTTGTGCTCCCCCATTGCTAGGTGGATCATACAAGTTTCCATTTGAGTTTATCGTTCAAAGGATTGGCTTCCACCCATGTCAGTGCATCATGGATTTTGCAACACCAGGCAGTGGCTTCTCAGAATTGCAAGGCTGCCACCTGGGCTTCTGTTCACACATTTTTTGTGCTCTATGTCAGGGAATTCCTGAATTATTAATTCAGTCAGCTAAATCGAACGAACAACAGTGTCTCCAATATGAAAATAATTTATAAAAATGAGCTGACTTATTTTGAGTTATTTTGCCAAGCAGAATTCTTTAAATACCCATTCGAGATTGGTGTAAGTATTGACTGCACAGTATTAAAAAAAAAAACCTTATATTTATTTACAATAAGTCACTTACAAACACCACTAACAGTTTGATTAATAGGTGGACACAGACACTCTATTTTACAATGAGGATCAAAAATTAATTATTACTGTAAAGTATATACCTATGACATTGAATTCAGTAATGATTGTCCCCTTCTGTAGCTATCCTAACTGATTGGATAAAATTTGGCAGGTAGTAATCTGTGTTTGATTAACTTGACCCGTGAATCCGCTGCAGTAAAATTACCGGCTGAAGTTCATCTGAAGTCATGCCAATTAAGGCAAATTAAAATTACCAAATTTTTGTGCTATTAGGAGAACTAATGTGGTAGCAAATCAACTAGCATAAAATACGTGCATACAGAAAAATCAGTTATAAAAGCGAAAGATATAGTTACCCTTTTTAAATGGCTATTTGGACAGACTCTCCTAAAATGGCTGTAGACTAATGGGTAGAGTTGATCTTCCCCCAAAATGGCTTCTAGGTAGGCTGGAGCTGGGTGCTCTGGCTTCAGTGAGGTGTCAGATCTAAATGAGGCAGTGAAGACTTTCTGTCACCTGATTTGCTTTCTTATTGAGTGACAGACAAAACATTTATAAAATGGTAATAAACCTGGCTCAGAAGGTGTAACCTTCTCTATGATTGGTGGGTCAGTCTAATTATCAACCCTGTGTTTGCTTATATATTAACTCAATTGGTTGCCATATGGCACCCTAGGACCAGCAGTGACTATTTTAGTTTTCCAGTGGAAATGGATCTTAAAAAATATTCTGTTATAGGACAAATTAATATTTTACTATAACAAGTTGGACCAGGTGATTCTATTTAAAATATATAGAATACCTAGGAGAGTCTGGTGATATTTAATTTATGATCATTACTCTTTTAGTGTAACAGTATTCAAATGGAAACTTCAAACTACGGAGATGGCATGATTTCATAATTAAATATTAATGATATTAGTAAAAATTCCCACACTATAAAGCGGTAGCGCTTTTGTTAATGAATGGGTGACCGCCGGCGTCATTAACAACCAGTGAATAGCTGGTTGTTAGGAGAGGGCCGGAAAGCCAGCTGCAGTGTCCTTAACCACAAAGGACTTGGCTGTCAGCAGTGCTCCCCACTGACAGCTGCAAGTAAAGCAAACAATTGCAATAAAAAATTGAGGAAAAAAAAAGAAAAGTGTGGGTGCCCCCCTTCCCAACCCATATCAGGCCCTTTCAGCTCTGGTATGGATTTTAAAGGGAATTCCACACAAAAAATAAATAGAACAGTGCAGGCCCCCCCCCCCCCCCCCAATCCATACCAGACTCTTAGGTTGTTCAACTTACATGTAGCTATCAATGGGGAACCCCACTGACAGCTGATGAGGCATCTGTTGTTAAACGTTCGGTGGCCAACTTGCCGGCCGGCTTCTTAACAACTAGCTATACGCTGGTTGTTGTCACCAGCGGCGCTGGCTAAGAAAAAGGCAACACTGGAAACTGGTGTTTAGCAGCTGTTAACAGTGTTTAGGAGTTTCTAGGAACTGTTTGCGTTTTTTTCTGCTGGTATATTGCTCCAAAGAACACAAAAGAAAGGTGTTTTTTTTCTGCTCCTAAAAGCTGAAGCTTGAAAAACACATCTAGCCTAAAATAGTGTGCATGGACACATAGGATAACACAATTAGCTTCTAGGAGCAGAAAAAAATGCTAGTGTGCATGGAGCCTAAAGCTTTGAAAACACTACATGTACATTTGAAAGGATATCTGCATCATACCCTGTAATGCAAATATGTTTTTCTTTTTTTTCAATAGGTAGAAATGGAAAGTTGGAACCAGGTGCAACAGCCCGTTGTTCTGCAGACCTGGAATATGGAATCGCCACACAATTATGAAAATAACTGTAGGGACACAACGGTTTTCCTTTGCCCAGGTGTAACATACTTTGAGGTGGAATTTGATGACAAATGTGAAACAGAAAAAAGGTAGTAATCCACTGTAGTATTTTATTGAGACATTGTTTTATTATCTTTGTAATAATTCAAGTTACATATTCTTACTCAGGTATGACTATTTGGAGTTTACAGATGCCAGAGGTGGTAAAGCACGGTATGACCACAAAGTTGGTACAGAAAAGTGGCCAAAGGTGAGTTCTGTGAAAAAGTATTATGATCGATGAAGATATCAGTTTAAAATATACTGAAGTTACTGCTAAGGGACATGCTGTGTCTGGCCTGTTTGAGAACATGAGCAGATTAATATATGCTACATTGATAGATCTTTGAGTAAATGTGCTGTGGTTGTTTGTTAGCCATCACACTTAAAGCACTTTATCTGATTATGGCTTCCTCCTTCTTTTATCAGTAAACTGTACAACTGTTAGTGACTGATCTGTAAACGTTAGTGCAGCCCACGATTCAAAGCTTGACATTTTAAGTACATGTAACATAGTAGGCATGTACCTTACCTTGTTCTTAGCAAGTATACTTTTAAGTGTCAGATGGGGAAAACCACTCTAAAATCCATTGGCGATGAGTTATTTGGGATACTAAACAGAACAGAGGGTATAAGCCTTGCCTGGAAGAGGTTTGACACAAAGAAAGGAAATTGCTTCTCTTTGCTGACCTATAGTGCTTCACCATGCACAACTATGTTTGGTAGCACGACAGTGAAAGTAGAAAACCAAAGAGGAACAATTGAAGAGTAGAGAAAAATTTATGTTGAGTACAGAAAAAAAGTCCCCAAAAATCTGTGGCCACCTGCAAAACGTGGTTTGGGTCATGAGTGCTTAAGGATAGACAAGCTGAACCTGAAAGAAGGGGTCAGAAGAATACAAAATGGAGCTGGCAAAACACAAGCAAACTAGCAGGGATTACCTTATCCACACAGTTATGGTTTCTTGCCTTAGAGACAAACATTTAGGGGATGATGACTAAGAACAGAAGTGTTACTTCGTTTGCTCTGTGCCACAAAAAGATAACCTGCAAAAAAGGAGTAGGTTTGTACAAACCTCAAGGACCATATTAGAACAAAAAAACACCTTAAAAAAAGATGAGAGCAAAAAACCTCTATTTATATCTGTCCGTGAAAGATAGATACAGCTGTGAGCAAACCCCAGAAATGGTGTGAAAATTTCCCCAGAAAGTAAAGTATCTCAACAATCATCCAAGGATTGACTGAATTCAGGGTTGCTGTGACTTGAGGAGGAGCCTGTACAATCATTGGAAGCAAGAGGTAAGAACTATCACAACAAGATTTCTCTTGATTGAATTATATCCCAAGTAGAGAGATAGAGAGAGATACAAAATGTGAAAATACTTGGCTAACAAATTTACCAAATGAAGCAAGTGAAAATCACGCTCCTTGTACTTTACATTAGCCTAGCTAATTGTTGACGAAAACATTTAAATTGGCAGTAAAATATCTAGCACCTTGGCAATGATGTGTTGTGTGACCGAAGTTTACAAATGATCTAGTCACAGAAGAAGATGAGAAAACAAACTTCCTGTGGTGTTCCACATGATGAACTAAAAGATGAAAGAATAAATGGTCAAAAGAAGAAATTCCACAAGTGTGGCTGCATCAGAGATGATAAAAGAGCTTTCATTTGAGAAGGAGGATATAGATTTCAGGATTATCTCTAGTAAGGAGAGATGTAGTAGATATATAAATGGATCTCCATTGTGCAGCCATTGCTTGCTTGCTTGAAATGAAGGATAGGGGTAAGAACTGTCCTAAAGTAACACTGTTGCCATGGTATGGCAAATAGAACATCCTAGACTAGAGTATCAGTCACTAATGCTCCATGCACACTAGCATTTTTTATAAGCTCAAAAAACGCTAATAATCGCAAAAAATGAAAACCACTGATAATAGTGCCGGCTTGTAGTAGCGTTTCAGTAGTGTTTAGGAGCACTGTCGTTTTATTAGTGCTTTTTACAGTACATGAATAAAAAAAAAAACGCTTGAAAAAAGCAGTTAGGAGTGGTTTTTTTTTTGCTTTTAAATGCTTTTAGGAGTGTTCCATGTTTTTTTCAGCCGGGAAAATGGTCCCAAAATCTTTTTTTTTTTAATCTGCTCCTAAACTCTGAAGCTTTAAAAATGCTTCTAGCATAAGATAGTGTGCATGGGTACATACAGTAGGATAACACTATTAGCTTCTAGGAGCAGAAAACAAAAAATGTTCATAATAGCTTCTAGGAGTTTAAAAAAACACTAGTGTGCATGGAGCCTTAATATGATCCAGTTTGACTCAGTTGACAATATGGGTAAAAATAAAAGAAGTGTCCCAGGAGCATGAGGGCTCTGAAAGTCCTGTCGTAGGGGTCTAAAATGTAGTAATCGACAACCTGTTGCTGCAAGATGTCACAGCAGGGATAGCTACAACCTGTTCAGTGGAAAGGAAAGCAAAGCAAGTATTTATCTGGGTGGGTGTGGCCCCAGGGTAGGGGGTACTCTTATGCCCCGTAGACACGATGAGAATATTGGATGAATGATCATCCGTTTTTTTTTTCAATGCTAGTCTAATATCTAAAATGAAGAGTTTACTAAGTTACGAAAATTATGGTATGACAGAATACAACTTTGGAAGTGAAGTAGTGTATTGTAATGTATTCTTTTGGTTCTTAGCATGCGTAGTCTTGGTCTTCCAATTTTTTTTTTTTTGACTACAACTGTTCTCATTAAATGAAAGTTTTTCATTCTGGTATCATACAAGAAAAATGTTTGCGTTTTGTCACTTATGATATTGTCGCATGAACTGTCATAATGGCCCCCGAAAGCTGTGTACTAACAATCAGATTTCCAGACAATCGCTCTTCGTATGGAATTTCATACGATTTTCTTATCGTGTGTACAGGGCATTAACAAATCTCTAGATCTCAAGGTCTGGTCTGTTGCTGAGTGAGGGCTAATAAAAGCAAGTAAATATGCAAAAAGCAAAGGGGCTGCTAAGCTCTGAGAATCAACAAGGTTGGGGGGGAACCTTTTTTTTTTCTGTCTTCATTGAACAGGAAAGTAAAAAAAAAATAAATGCATTCCACTGTGCCTACTTTCTGGAGACACTAGGCCAAGACTAAGGAGCTTGTGCATGAGGAAGGGGTGTGTCTCATGAAGGAGAGCCCTTTGTGACCTTTGCAGATACATGCTTAAAGCGGAGCTCCACCCAAAAGGGGAAGTTCTTCTTTAAGGACTGGTTCCTCACTCCCCGTTAAGGATTGGCACATTTGAGGAGTGGGGGGTAGCGGGTACCCGAAATTGACAGATTCCCGCTGCGATCGCCTGGTCCTTTGTAGCTACTGACTTTTATATTATTATAGTTTCACGGGAACTCTGCTTGAAAGTTGTTCTAAAGGCTTTTTTTTTCTTAACATGTCTATACTTACCTGCTTTGTACAGTGGTTTGCATAGAGCAGCCCAGATCCTCCTCTTCTTGGGTCCCCCACTGGCGCTTCTGGCCCCATCCTCCTGTTGGGTGCCCCCACAGCAAGCAGCTTGCTATGGGGGCACCCGCTGCTCCATGTGTCCATTCACACACGGAGCCATGGCTCATCTCCGTTCCCTTTCTTCTCATTGGCTCATTGACTTTGATAGCAGTGGGAGCCAATGGCTCCTGCTTCTCAGCCAATGAGGAAAGGTGGTTCGGGATAGCCAGGACTCCAGTGCACATCGCTAAATCGAGAGGGTGCTTAGGTGAGTATTAGGGGGGCTGGGGGGGATGCTGCACAGAGAAGGTTTTTTGCCTTCATGCATAGAATGCATGAAGGTAAAAATCCTTGAGCCATTCAAACCACTTTAATGCCAGTTCTAACTGCATTAGTCAGCATCTATAGGGATGATGTTGACCAAGGACAACTTGAGCTTGAAGTTACCAGGCCATGTACTCCAGTTCATCCAGGCAACTTGATCCTGTATTATTTAGTTAACGTTAGTCATTGCTTTTCATTTTTGCAAAGACTTCCTTTTAGTTTTAGTAATATTTTGTACATTCACTCTTTTTTTTCTGCAGAAAGTAACCTTTAAGGCTGGGCCACAACTTCAGTTTTTGTTCTTCTCAGATGGAAGCAACAATGATTGGGGGTTTAAGTTTACTGTGACAGCATTTGGCCTGCCAGATATTGCCCTTTCTTGGAGCTCTGATTTGCAGCTACTTGTTGCACGTTTACTGGGTCGTCTAGCATCAAGATCTATGGCCATGAAATCCACATGTGGTGAGATTTTTTAATTTTTTTTATGTATGCACACTGCAAGAGAAGCACTGAGATTCTGTTAGGAGTCTACATCACTCTGATTGCTCTCCATTGTATGCTGATATTACAAGTGTTAAGTGAAAGTTATGGAGGCTTCCATTGCTGATCTATTGGAGTATGCTAGGTTTCCAACTGTCATGCTGATGCTCTAGCATTAAGACTTTGAGTCAATGACCAAGAATAAGGATAGAGATAGAGAATACTGATTCTTTTCTGACAGTCATTTTACAGCATGCTTATTACAGGTGAGGAACTCAAAGTAGTTAAGCCAAAGACAGCTGGTCAATTAGCATTTCTTGATCATACAATACAGACCACAGGCAGGTTCTTAGACGACTCTATCATATGTTGCTATCTTCACGTTATTGGACACTGACTAACAAAACTGTAGTGCCCCCATATATAACTCCTCCAGCTAACTGTTATCCCCAGCTTTTTGCTAGTGTCCTTGGGTGATAAATCGTTCTTTTTTTTTTTTTTTCCTCTTCTGATATATTTTTTATATATATATATATTTTTTTTTTTTTTCCACTCCAACTTGATGACGTACCAGTACTTCTGGTCACTTACGCAGCTTCTGGATCGGTATCCTAGGCACTCCACTTGGATTGTATCCGGACTCTGCCAAAATGAAGTATGTGGGCCCAGCCTGTAAAGTCGCCTTGGGCACTGGATCCTGTGTTAGGCATCCTCGGCACCTTGTGCAGGATGTGGAATTATACAGGCCATAGACGGTTCGTTTATCGGCCGATTTTTCGTCCGAAAAGCGAAAAATCAGTCGTTCTGTTGCCATCAATGATTATGAAAATTGTCAGTTTTTCATAAATTTTCTAGCATGACCGATAAAAGAAATGAGGAGGAAAAATCGGCCAATAAACGAACCGTCTATGGCCTGCATTAGCTGCAGAGTACTATACAGGTGCAGAACAGTGGGGGGCCGCACAGGTGTGACCCAATCCCTGAAGACCCCTTCAAGGGTATACTCTTCCATAGCGAGTGAAGCGGGGATGCTGCGTTCCCCCTTAAATTGTCCATGTTTTATTTTCCTTTTCATCTACTGATTTTTTTTTTCTTTTTATATTTTCTAATTGACTACGTACCAGTACTTCTGGTGACTTACACAGCTTCTGGATCAGTATCCTAGGCACTCCACTTGGATTGTATCCGGACTCTGCCAAATGAAGTATGTGGGCCTGGCCTGTAAAGTCGCTTCTGGCACTGGATCCTGTGTTAGGCACTCCTCCCCGGAATGTTTTGCAGGGCGTGGAGTTAGCTGCAGACTGCTATACAGGTACAAGACAGTGGCGAGCTACACAGGTGTGACCCAATCCCTGAACACCCCTTCGAGGGTATAACTTCCAAAGAGTAAAGCTGGGGTGCCACATTCCCCCTTTTATTTTGTGGCCGTGTTTTTTTTTCCAGGTTGGTGAGTAATGATGCATAAAACCTGCCCTTTTGTTTCCCATTCCCTTCCAGCCTATATCAGGGATCCCAGAAATCCCAGAAAGTGCCTCTTTTTTATAACAGAGGATACTCCTGACGGTCACTGACTTTCCTCACGACAAAGCTGTTTTTTTTTTATTCTGCCTGTGCTGGCTGTCAGCCAAGCTTGCACTGCTCGTTTTCTCTGGGCAGCTCTTTGACAGCACCTCAGTTCTACCAATGGAGGCACCATTTCAAGATGATTTAAATACTGCTGTGATCACTGTGTTTTTGCAGCTTGTTTTTTTTTTTTCCCTCAGGAGGGCTCATTACTACAAAACTCCTTCAGGGCAGTTTTAAACTCTCTGTTTGCTGCACTACTGTGAATACCGGGGGGAACTTATTCTATAAAAAAGTAGAGGTTAGTAAATGGATGATGGATGGATGTAAGGGGCATTCAGGCAAACCTTCTCTTAGTGGGTCCATGAAGAGTGGTTTTCTTTCTCTAATGATCCTTCTTTGGACAGTGGAGGCATTTGTCCTTCTGCCTTACCATTAGATGCTTCCTATTCCTACTATTTGAACAGGGAGGAATTTTCCACCTCTCTGCCAGATTTTATGGGAAAATGCATCACCGTGTTGGAAGCCCCTAACCTCTGGAAACCACAAGAGGCTTCCTTCATTTCCCTTCCTTTGTCTTCTGCAGAACAGAATTTATCTTCACTCTCTGCTGATGCGACCACCTGTAGAATAGAGTTATTATTATTATTATACAGTATTTATAAAGCGCCAATAGTTCGCTCAGCGCTGTACATTACAAAGGGGGACAGAACATGTGACAGAACAATGCCAATACAATGCAAAACATGAGGGGATTGAGGGCCCTGCTCTTTCGAGCTTACAATCTAGGAGTTCCACATCCTTACTGCCCTAACAGTAAAGAACCCCTTACACAGTTTAAGATTTAACCGCTTCCCTTCCACTTTCATTGAGATTAGTTTCCTCCCAATGCTAGTCATCTTTTTTTTTTTTTCTCTCCTTTTTTTTTGCACACGTTTAAAAAAATTATTTTAGTCCTGAAGATTACATAAAACCCCCAGACATATATTTTCTGAATGCAGATGCACTAGGCAATAATGTAGTGGTAGATCCAGCAGCAGTTTGAGAAACTCAGATTTTCAGTAAGGAACACACTAGAATAAGTCTTAGGGCACACAAAAGCAATAACTTACCCAAAATTGCATGCACCTATGAAATGGTGACAAACTTCAGTACCCTATATTTATCATAGGCGATGCTTTAAAAGCCCCTGCAGGTGCTGAGTCCGATTTTTGCTCCATGGCTTACAAGTGTGGGACTCGGTACGTTACTCCAGTGGCCTGATGTCACCTTTCTTGCCTTTGCTCCCAATTACTAACAACCCTCTCTTTCCACTGGGTTTAGATCAACCAAGGGCGTTTTCTTGGTGGGTGGCCAATGGTTTGTCACAGGTACAACACTTTTTGACTTCCCGGTCCTTCTCTACCTGGAATTTTCTTCGGGAGTCACAGGATATCCCTCCGGCTGAATTTTTTCGTTACCTTCAATTGCGGCATTAGCAGATCTCATTGCGGGGCACTTCTGCTTTCCCGTACCAGAAATCTGCCTTTGAATTGCTTTGCCAACAGCGTCCGGGCACCCTGGGCCTTATTTCCTTTCTTTATGCAGCTTTCTTTTTTCATCATATTGGAGATAAAAAAAGTCCCTTTTGTGATGATTTTTTGGTGACAGATTATCTTTAATAGGACACTGGGTAAATAAAAGACCCTTGATGTCTTACCTACCCCCCACTGAAGCTGAAGGGATTCAGATTGCATTCCATAAGCTTCTGCTATAGCCATACAGGTTGGGGAAAGTGAAAAGGGGGCCAGCAAGAAGAGGAGGAGAGCAGACAGATATTTGCTCAGCTCCTTCCTCTCTACCCAGCAGCACCTGCCATGCTGGTATCGGCTGTACCAGTGGGCACAGGAAGCCCAGGCTATGTGGCAGGGACGTGCCATCTATATATCTGTACTTCAGGAATGGTTGAAACTTCTTCTGAAGGAATTTTGGTTTGTGTGGATTGGCTTGAGGATTCTTTCCAACTGATGTCCAGTCCTGGCCTTCTGTTTGTTCAGATGCACTGGATTTTTTTTCTTTTTGCTTAAATATTGTTCTGCTGAGCCAGCCTGTAAAATGCCTTCTGGTGGTCTCTTTGGTAAACTTGTAGACTCTTTATTAAGGTACTCACTGGTAGAGCACGCCTTTAGGAAAAAAGGTTAGCAGCTGATTAGAGTAAACTGCAAAAAACAACTGTATTTTGAAATGCAATGCAGGGTAAACCATAAACATCAATAGTAGATGCAAATAATTACTTTATTTTGATCATAAAGATCTTTTGAAAGGATGGGCATTAGACATGGTGAACACAGTCAATCACAAAAATAAAAACACTGAATATAAAAACAAAAAAACATCCTGTGCATTCACTTAGCTGCATTAATTAAATGGCTGGGAAACCGTTGTTTGGATGAGAAGTAATCTTCATATATGAGAGATAATAATGATGGATGGAGAGTCAACTTTCATAGTATTCTGAATGATTCAATCTTCACAGTTTCAAGTTCCTGTTGTTTTCCAATATTGATATATCTTTAGGTAAATACTTCTTAAATAGGCACTCCTTAAATAGGCCGTCTTCCATTCGTCACCTTCACGAATTCTCACTAGATTGTAAGCGACCCTCAGATCCAATTTTGAGAAGAAACATGCCTTTGGAATAACTCAGGAATTAGAGGAAGGGGATAACGATTCTTGACCGTTATCTTGTTTAGGTCACGGTAGTCCACACAAGGTCTAAGGGTGTGATCCTTCTTCTCAACAAAGAAGATGCCAGCTCCTGCTGGTGATGTAGAAGGCTGAATAAACCCTTTTTCCAGACTCTCATTCTGTCTTTCCCGAATCCGATGGTCAGTGTGGATCGTCAGATCTATCAGGTTCTCCAACCTGGTTGGTACCCCCACTCGGGCAAGCTCATCCTTCAGGGTGTCAGAAAGACCAAGACGGAACTGGTAGCGGAGAGCAGACTCGTTCCACTGAGTATCGGAACTCCAGATGCGGAAATCAGTAACACATTCTTCCACAGGCCTTTGGCCTTGCTGTAGCTTGCTAAGCATAGATTCTGCGGTTTGACACAGGAAAGGACAGCATAGATTTGTGCCATTGCTGTAAAAAAAGAGTCCACTGAAGTTAGAGCTGGATCATGTTGTTCACAAAGGTGGTATGCCCAGGATTGCAGTTCATTCCTAAGAAGTGTGACGATAAATCCCACTTTGGTGCTTGGTGATGTAAAGGTCCTTGGAAGCAGCAAAAAATATAGCTCCCAGTAGTTACGAAAAGTTCTGAACTTCCTGCGGTCTCCTGTAAAAAAACTCAGGCGTAGGCACCCGGGGTTCTGGTAGGGAAGGGGTTCCAAAGATCAAACTGGGCTCTGTTTGAGTGGTTGCATCTAAGGCTGCAGTGAGGTCCGTGTCTGTGGGGTCATTAGACTCGGTTAGCAGTTGACTCTCCAGATGCTCAAAGTTTCTCTGCAAATCTTGTGCCAAGATAAACAAGGCAGATACTGATTGGCAAATGTCCCACAATGGAGAGGCCTCCCTTTCAGACTCCATCATTGGCTGACTTTGACTCTCCATACATCATTATTATCTCCCATATATGAAGATTACTTTTCATCCAAACGGTTTCCCAGCCATTTAATTAATGCAGCTAAGTGAATGCGCAGGATGGTTTTTGTTTTCATATTCACTGTTTTTATTTTTGTGATTGACTGTGTGTTCACTATGTCTAATGCCCATCCTTTCAAAAGATCTTTATGATCAAAATAAAGTAATTGTTTGCATCCATGTTTATGGTTTACTCTGCATTGGATTTCAAAATACTGTTCTTTTTTGCAGTTTGCTCTAGCCAGCTGCTAACCTTTTTTCCTATAAGCTTTATTCGATTAAGAATCCACACCCCAAAATAGGGTGAGTCAGAGAGATCCTTTTGATGGGTGGTCACACTCTTATTGATGGCATTTTTTCTTTTTGTATAGAGCATGCCTTTGCCTTGCAAAAAGAAAGCTAGGGCTCCTGTGAACATATTTTTTTCTTCCGGGTTTAGAAAGAGTTCCTTTTACCCCTGCCAGACTTCTTTCTCCAAGTCTAAGCCCAGCACCTCCTTTCACCACAAGCTCTGGACTTTCAAGCAGGTTAAGCTCGACTCCCCACGCTCCCCTCTGTGATGGGACACCCCATTTTATCATGTGGGGGGGATATCTGTTGGCTTTCTTGAACGCCTGGATTCAAGACTTTACAGAACTCTGTGTCAGGAATGTTGTTTCTAGGGATACCAGCTGGAGTTTCTCTCTCCCTCCACCCTAATTCCTGCACTCAAATTTGCCACCTTCTCCAGGGGCTTGGAGGCTCTGCATGCTGCTCTTCAGCAGTTGCTCACCTTGCAGGTAATTGTTCCTGTGGCTGCAAGGGAAAGGTTTTAGGGTTTTCACTCCAACCTGTTCTAAGCTGCCCGTTTGCAAATTCCCATTTTTCCCCACAACAGCATTTTTATATTTTGTGCTGCGACTATCATTTTCAGCTTGTGGCCCTGACATTTGGTCTATCCACAGACTCCCACAGGGGATGTTCTGCTTATTGTTCTACCATCGCTAGGTGGATTAATCGGGTTATTGTTCAAACCTTTTCTTTTTGGTGCTAAGGTCCACTCTGCCAGTTCTGTGGAAGTTTCCTAGACCTTTCAGCATCGAGCACCTCTTTTGTAGGTTTCTAAGCCGCCACATGGTCCTCTGTTCACATGTGTGCTAGGTTTTACCATGAGGATGTTCAAGCCTCTGCTGATGCTGGCTTGGGCCATAAAGTTGTATAAGCTGCTGTTTAGTTAGTCTTATACCATTGTTTGTTTTGTTTGTAGGTTTGTTGGCAGTTTGTTTGCTGTGTTGCCCACCCCTCTTTTTTGCTTTGCTTTTGGACATCCCAGTTGTCTAAGAATGTGTCTTTGTCCTGTACAGCACGATCTAGAAAGATTTTTGATTTGCCTATAAAATTAGTTTTTTGGTCAAAAAACCCCGCACTGGAATCACAGCCCAGGCATAACCCCTCCCAGCGTTACAAAGTTTCCTTAAGTGATGGATATGCCTACAGATGTCTCTCTGAATACTTATTTTGTGGGCTTTATTTCTCCCAGCACTTGGCCTATTCCTAACATGACTTATAGGGCACAGGAGGGTTTTGTCTCGATTAGTTGCAATGACCAGCAAGTCAAAAGGAAATTGCACCCAGGCCCCGCATGCATGAGCAAGGATGGCTTTTAATGCTGGGGGTCGGTGCTGGATACTGCAGGCAGTGATCTCCAGGGTACAGTGTATAAGCAGAACTTTTTGGCAGGGTGCTTTACAGGTCCAGGGCAGTGATTCCCTGATGCGGAGTCAAGTCCCTGAATGTGCGTCCTGAATTGGTGAGTAAAAAAAAAATAAAAACCGTTTATTGCAGAAAATAAGACAAATATTGTACTCAAAAGGCAAGTGAGCTAAAAGCATATAACTGCATAAGCACACATTGTAGACTGCTCTCCACCTCCAGATGGAGACAAGATGGTGATAATCTCTGACACGATTTGGGGACCCTATCCCCTTTCTCTGAGCAAAGGCTGATGTCTCCTAGAATTCAAATTCCTAAATTACATGAATTGATCCAACAACCCATCTACCATCAGGGGGCGGAGGGAGAGGAGAGAGAGTTCTGTTAAAGGGGACACCGCCTCCTAATTGTACTCTATGCACTTAAACAAATATTTTTTCGTCCAAGTATAATATTATGTAGATTATATATGTCATTAATAAAAATAAATATACATATTAAAATGTATACATATATTAAAAAGGAATGTGAAGATTGCAGTTTTTTTTTTTTGGGTGTGGGGTTAGAATTTGTACTTTTTCATTATTTTATCAAACATTTTTTGCATCAAGATTTTCAGTTATAATAAAGAATATCGTACTGGTGTGAAATTACTTTTCTGCTTGATATGAACGTTTAGCTATTCAAGCCCATGATCGTGTTATATTTCAGGAGTCATTATGTTATCACCGCCTTGCATAGTTCTTTCTTCTACTTGCGTTATTAAAAAACTTATAGAATTTCACTTTTCATGTCGGCCTTAACCTAGCGATTTTTTTTTTTTTATTTTTAGTAGCAGATATGTGCAATAATGTTTGTGATATGTCCCGTAAGTTCAAAATGCTGCAACCTTGATTATATATATACTTGCAGTAGTTTTAGCAGATCTTTGCAATACAACATTTTGTTAAATGAAACCAAAATCTGAATAATGTGTAACACGTAGAACTGAATCTAATGCTTGGGTCAGGCATTTGTGAACTGGGGCTTATATATTTCGTTTATTTGCTCTTGCATATGTTGGTAACCTCATCTCTGTTTACCCTAGAACTGGGACCTATCGCTGAAATACCATCTGCAAAGGTCTCATCCGTTGTAAGCTCTCCATTGTGGAAACCTGTGTTCAGACACCAGATGTACACAGAGTTTGGCTCAATAACAAAAAGTGGATGTACAGAGGTATCAAGTATTTTCTTATTGCTGACTATAAATTAGTTCTAGTATTTTTTTAAGGATTGTCTGATCTGCAAGTAGGGGCAGCTACCCTCTAGCTTAAAAAGTTCCCTTTTAGTTGCTCCTTAAAAGGTTACTTGTTCACCCACCTTTCAAGTTCTGCCATGCCAGTGTGATCCATGGTGCAGCAGTAGAGCTCCCATTTTCTGTTTGGTTGGCTGCATAGGTTACTTTTAAACCGATAGGGTTAATTCCTAAATGGGGAGGAGTTATTTTAGTTGCATATTGAAAGTAGTTGTTAAATAAGGACTAGCGCCTGTTTCAAGACAGCTTGGCCTAAAAATTAGTAAATTTTGCAGCCTGATGGGGAAACATTTAAACTATTAAGGTGGTGCTAAAGTCCTAAGTTTTTTTTACCTTAATGTATTCTATGCATAAGGGAAAAAACCTTTTAGGCTCCCTCCCTGAAAAAGCGAGAAACATGTCACCAGCACACCAAGGATCTCCAGAATGGGTCCAAAGCTTTATTCAGCAATCACATCTTAAATACATCACAGATCCTCACATGACCACTTCATTAGGCATTAGAGATCCTTGGTGTGCTAGTGACATATTTCTCGCTTCCTATGGTGGCACACGCAGAAGAGGCATCTAGGACATCGACAGGGAACCCCAGAGGAGGAGGTTGAGGGGCTGGTCTGTGCAATACTATTGCACAGGGCAGGTAAGTATAACATACTTTTTTATTTTGGGAAAAATATTAACTTTACAGTTGTATTTTTTTTTTCAATTATGGAGCTGTTTTGTTATAAATCCGTTTTCAATTGCAATCACTTGGTCACATTACATTTTGCTATAGACAGAATTTATGTTTCTTGTGCAATGTGTTTGTGTAATCTATAGTTAAGGGACATTCCATCCAGAACTGATATTTAAATAAAAGGTTGATATTGGTGGGCTTAATTATCCTACTGTTTCTTTTATCTCTTGGGTACTTAATTTGATTTGTCCATATAGTCCCCTAGAGTCATATTACTCTAATGCAAAAGAAAAAAAATTAACAAGGAGAATAAAATCTTTCCTTTTTACCGCCTTAACTTGGAGAAGGCTAATTTCTAGAGACCACAAGAGATACAAGAAGCTGGTAGGTGAATAATGACATAATACGCTGTTAAGAACTTCACAGTTGCATTATCTTAAGCCAGCCATAGATGGTCAGAATCTCAGCCAGTTAAGTATGGAACGGCCAAGATTCGAGCTGTCTGTGGGCAGAATGATTGTACCCAAATCGATTGTTGTACGACTTGGGTACAACCAACCTGTTGGATTTTTCATGAAATTATTGACAACACTGACTGTGTTGATGGGGGAATTGAATGGCTTGCAGGAAAGAAAATTGAATCATCTATGGCCGGATTTACTGTTCTTGAATGTAGACTTCAAAGTCAGTGTTAGCACTTGTTCTTCTATATTTGCAGGAATTGTATTTGATATCATATCTCCAGAGTGTGTGATAGAAATAGAAACTCCTATTTGGTGTGTGGTGGGATTAAAAGTTTGATACTAAAACTTTTGTTTTGTCTACTTGCTTTTTGTCAGCAAGGAGCAAGCCAATAATGCCTGTTTTACTAACCTGTCTTCTACAGGCATATATATTTTCTCAGAAAGCAGTATAAATGATTAACAACTGGAAAGTGTAGATCATCACTGCAGTAGGTACAGGGAAAAATGGTGCATGTGTGTGTCATATTTTATGTTAGGTTTCCTTCTTGTTTCTAATGTTCCCCTGTGTTTATGGGGAGGTGCAGTCTCCACTTCAAGAAAAATGTATCACAAGCCTAAAGTGGAAGTTCAGTCAAAAGCTAAGGCTAAACCTACTCCCACTCCCATTCTAAGCCTGTCCTATCTAACCCTGTAAAGAAAACATCTGTTTACTTGCCTATTCTGAAGTTGCTCCATTCCTGACCCAGGGTCTTCTGTCAGCAGCAGCTTCAGTGTAGAGGAGGGATATCTGACAACAAATGTCCCATAGTAAGCCTATGGATGATGACATCTCCCAGGCATTAGCAGCCTTTGTCTGAGATCTCTCCTCTTCACTGAAGCCACAGCTGGAGAGATCATGGGACTGGATCGGAGCGGCTTCAGAATAAGTAAGTATACAGATCTTTTCTTTATAGGATTAGATAGAATGGGGGTGGGAGTAGGTTTAGCCTTGGTTAGCTTTTAACTGCACTTCCACGTTAAGCATTTTAAATTGAGCATTTGATGAAATGTTGGATAAACAGAGGTTACCTTTAGTTAAAGCCATATGTCAAATAATTAGTAACTCCAGAGATATAGGTGGCTGAATTTCTGAATTTATATGCCTCTCAGGTCCAATTTCAGCTTGTTCTGCAATCTTCTACCTCCTAAGCCTCTCTTCTAGCCCATTCCTTGATGGGATGCCCTCACTCACTGACCAACAGAGAAGATTGGGAGCTGGAAGTAAAGCTTCTTTTTTTTCTTTTATTTCTTTTTTTTCTTTTTCCTACTCACTTAAAGCAGTAGTAGTCACCGCTTAGGGACTTGTACTTACAGTTAAACCTATAATAAAGCATACCTCTATGTACAAGGAATATCTCCTAAATGTGCACCATTTAGGAACTATTCACTGTTTCTGCATACTGAGTCTTATCCCTTTAGAGCACTGTGCCAGGATTGTTGCGTTATTGCAAATCAGCCATTCAAACAGCCTGAGCCCGCAAACTCAGAAGGAAGGAAGACCGGGTGAAAATAAAAAGCCCTGTCAGTGATGACAGCGCACCGCTGGAGGGCTTTGTTTTAAGTACTTTCATAATGTGCTAGTATGCAATGCATACTAGCATATTGTGACATTAACTTGTAGGGAGAAGGATTTTTTCACACTTTCTTATTACTTTAAGATGACCTCTGCTTTTCTGCATTTTTTCATATAGTCTCAATTTAATTGCCCAGCTTTACTTTCAATATAATCTCACTTGACAGTCGGTATGCACTACACATTGCTGTCCAATGCAGATGCATTGCTTACACCATTGCCCCTGCAGCCTTATAGTGTGTTTTCTATGTTAAATAGACAAGATATTACATTGTTTAGAATATGAAAGTAATAACTGTTAAAACTACAAGTGTTGAAACATTAGTGTTACATTGGAACCTAATACTATGTAAATGCTTTTTTACATTATTATTTTATTTGCAGACTAAGAACTCTCATGCAGATGACTGTCGTAACTTTCTCCTTGACTTTGCAAACTCAGATCCTACCCAGGATTACTGTGGCCCTAACTCTGAACTTCTCAAAGGACTGGTGCAAGCGATTAAAAAACAGCCGACAAAGAATGATATAGTGGCTGGTTCTGCTGTGGATCAAGCTGTGAACTGTACCTTTGCTGCTCTCATATACCTTACACCACAGTTATTTGGAAAATTACAAAAATATGGTAATTATCTAAAAGCAATATATCCTGATGAATCAAATTCTAGACATGTGGTATTGATTGATTAGGGCTGTGTTTCTCAGCTCTGATTTTCAGGTACCCTATGTAACATGAATATTCGGCTAATTTGGGATTATAAAGAAACGCTGGATTAGGTCTGTATTGTTTAGAGAATATGATGGATGCTTTGCATTCAGAGCTGGAAACTCCAGGGAGCACTGCCACTTGCCATAACTGCTGAAACAATACAGCTAGAAGTCCCATTTTGAAGCCATTTTACTTTGTAGTGGGAGGCATGTTCATAAACTAAGAATTATACACATATCACCTGCTTTCCCAGAGCAAGTACAGTATGTGTTCTTTGTATTCTCTATAGCTCTTAGACTCAGATTTTAGTTCCTGATGAACTGGACAAAGTTCCCTCAGTGAGTGGCCCTGTCAGCTGCCTCCATTCCAACAACCCTATATTGGAAAATTGACAGCCAAACAGCACCTGTATTCAGTTTGATGCAGGCACGGTGTAGATATTTTGACAGCTTTGCACTGTGTAGCATAGATGGAGGAATTTTTAGATTTTTTTTTCAGGCTGAACTGAAAAAATCTTTGTGTGGCCAGCTTTTCTTAGTAAAGCATGGAGCAGATGGTGAGCAGAGTAGTCATTTACAGTGTTCACCAAATGGTGGTGACCGATTCTGCACCAATTCGGATCACATGGTTAAGTCGCCATCCTATAAATCCTTACTTTATTGAGACATCTATACATCTAGTCTCTGGTTCAACAAGAAAATATTTTCTTTCTCCCAGTGGGTAAAGCCCTGAATGTTAAGATATTGTTAATAGGTGCTCTGTACAAATGTCATACCTTATTCATTTACATAGACATAACTACAGTACAGTTCTTGCCACAGGCGAAAGGGAGAATTAATGCTTATTTTTGTTTAGAACAGGGGTGTCTAACCTTTTGACTTTCTGGGCCACATTGGAAAAATAGGAGTTGTCTTGGACCACACATAAAATACACTAACCGTAAGGATAGCTGATGAGCAGACAATGTCTGGCAGATCACAAATTAATGATCACTAACATAGATAATGTACCTGAGTAATAAAACTTTGTTGTTTTTTTTTTATTTATTTATAAAAGAGGGCAACTTAAAACTAGTGCAGTATTTGACGTTGTTATTAACCACTTGCCTACCAGCCACTTATACCCCCTTCCTTACCAGGCCAATTTTCAGCTTTCAGCACTGCCGCACTTTGATTGACAATTGCGCGGTCATGCAACATTGTACCCATATGAAATTTTGATAATTTTTTTCTCACAAATAGAGCTTTCTTTTGGTGGTATTTAATCGCCACTGGGCGCTTTACTTTTTGCGCTATAAATTAAAAAAGTGCAAACAATTTGAAAAAAAAAAAAAGTTTCTTTGTTTCTATTATAAAATTTTTCAAACAGGTAATTTTTCTCCTTCACTGATGTGCGTTGATGAGGCAGCACTGATGGGCACTGATAGGCGGCACTGATGGGCACTGATAGGCAGCACTAAAGGGCACTGATAGGCAGTACTAATGAGGTGGCACGGATAGGCGTCACTGATAGACAGCACTAATGAGGTGTCACGGATAGGCGGCACTAATATGCAGCACTGATAGGCGGCACTGATAGGTGACACTGATGATGGATACTGATAGACGGCACTGACTGGCATCACTGCTGGGCACTGACTGGCGGCACTGACTGGCACAACCGCTGGGCACTGACTGGCAGCACTGCTGGGCTGCACTGGTGGGTGGCACTGGTGGGCAGCACTGGTGGGTGGGCACAGGTGGGTGGCACTGGTGGGCACAGGTGGGTGGGCACAGGTGGGTGGCACTGCTGGGCACAGGTTGGTGGCACTTCTGGGCACAGGTGTGTGACACTGCAGAGTGGCACAGGTGGGTGCACTGCTGGGCACAGGTGGGTGCACTGCTGGGCACAGGTGGGTGATCTGCTGGGCACAGGTGGGCGGAGCTAGTGGGCGCACTGCTGGGCACAGGTGGGCGGAACTTGTGGGTGGCACTGCTGGGCACCGATCATCAGGGCACTGATGATCGGTGCCGATCCCCGCTCTGACAACTGCTGGTTCTCGGCAGTACTTTCCTCACGATCTGACAGCGTGAGGAAAGTGCAGCCGAGAACCGACACTTGCATTTCCCTCTGATCAGCGTGTCATTGGATACGGCTGATCACGTGGTAAAAGGCCAGTATGATTGGCCTTTTACTACATCTCACCGGGTGGGGCGCCCCTGGGGCGCGCAGGAGAGCGCGTTCTGGGAGGACGTCATATGACGTCCACCCAGAACTGGCCGGCCGCAGTGCAGCCGTCATTCAGCTATCTGCGGTCGGCAACTAGTTAATAAACTAACGCATCAGTATCTGGTTCGATAGATGTAGTAGCAATTCTGAATGAATTCTCAAGGTGCTCATCAGAAATTTTGGTTCAAATTTTGCCCTCTGTGTGCTTCATCCTTGAAAATAGTTGCTCATAAATAAAGTGCTGCTGAAAACTGATGACATGAGTAAGACATGATTGTGAAGAGTGGAATATTAGCTTTTGGGAAGATAAAACTTATAAACGTCCAGTAAAGAGACTCTGTCAAACTTTTCTTTGGCTGCGTCTGTTTGCTAAGTGTAAACACATTTTTACAAAAATCCCCCCCCCCCCCCCCCACAAGAAATCCACATTTTTAGGTAAGTTTACAATTTTGTATTGGGCTGCAATTCATAGCTATCTTGGGCCGCATGTGGCCCATAGGCCGCAAGTTGCATAACCCTGGTTTAGAACCTCTTCACCCATTCTTACAGCCTCCGGCTGACTGCTGTAGTCGCTCATTCTCCGGAGCTGTCCTTAGCAGCACCTCGTTGTGTATTTTGTAGGCTATCTGGATTTAAGTACAGGCATTGCTTTAGTCCTTGTAATAATTATTGAAGGCAGAGGGTTAGTTTTACAGCCAGCAAATCTGTTTTTTCACAAGGAGACCAGAAATGACAGCCTGTGCTTCTTTCCAGACAGGTTTCCTTTTAAAATCATCCATCCCTCACAAAGCCTCCTTGTAAACAATTGGGTACCAAAGCCAAACGGTTACAGTGCTTTTCATAGTGATCCCCTGCATCTGTGTTGTTCTATTGGTCAATTTCGTATATACCAGACTCCGTAGAGATGTTCATAACTGGTCATAAGTCATGTAAAAAAGAATTTGTATACCCATGGAAATTACTGCCGTTTTAACATATTTTGACAGGTAAATATTAAGATTGGTATAGCCAACACTCGTCTTTCAGAATAATAACTTTTGAGTAAAATTTGCATTTAAAATGGCTTACACGATTTGGCAATAAGCCTTAATCATGGCTATGAAATACGAAAGCCATTTTATATGCACATTTTACTCGCTTCAAAAAGTTTATTATTCAGGAAGACGAGTGTTGGCCAGGGGCGGACTGACTATTTGGAAGCTCGGGCACTACCCGAGGGCCTGGGGTCAGTAGGGGGCCCCATGAGATGCCCCTGGTACCTTTTTCATAGGCTTTTTTGAGTTTGGGCAAGGACACAGAGGCCCCATGATCCCCTATGGCCGGGGGCCCCATGAGTTGTCAGTCCGCCCCTGGTGCTGGCTATACCAATCCTCATCATTCAGTTGTATTGGTGCTGGGAAGACACACAGAGCCAGAACACCGACATTCCTCCTTGGGGATTATCTCTGGGCGTAGCACCTACTTGTTCAAGGTAAATATTAGATCTTCATTCAGACAGTGCTCACAGATACTTACATTAAAATTAACATGGTGTATTCATTCGCAATATCTAAATTAGCAAAACTGCCAATTTGTGACATGGAAAGAGTCATTAAACCCTCATATTTATCACTAGTTCAAATCCATGAAGTTAGTATTTGGTATTCCAGATTAGGTGCCCATTACTATTACTTTCTTGGAGTATGCTGACAGAACATCTTATTTAAACCTCAAGATATCTAGGGTCTGACATTCTTTGCTATGTTATCATGGTCAAGATCAAAAGAGCTCTCTAAGCTGGGAAGGAATTTAATCCTTTTGCTTCCTGAGCCTCAACCCCCCCCCCCTCCCCCCCTCTCAACACGCGCGCACACACACACACCACAATCTAAATAACCTAAAGTGGAACTTCACTTTCTCACTCAACATTGACTATTTTGAATCCTTATGCTGCTAGTATTAGTAAAAGATAGAAAGGTATATTGTCTTTACTTGTTTTTAAACTTTTTTTTTATTAATGGATTTTTTTTCCGCTACTTCCTGGTTTCCAGGGCTAGGCAAATGATGTCATCCATTCCAGGAGTCTTCAGTAGGGGCTTTCTCAGCTAAGCATACCTTCCTGCCTGCCTGCCTGAGCTAAGGGAGGCTAGACTACAGGAAGCAAATGCTACATGAATCATTACTCAAGATGGCCCCAGCTAGAAGTGTGTGTGTGTGTGTGTGTGTGTGTGTGTGTGTGGGGGGGGGGTTGCAAAGTGATTTCTCAGCAAACTAAAACATAGGGACATAGATGGATGGGGGAGTTTGCTTTGAATATTACAAATCAAATAGCATTTTTTATTTGTGGTGCTCAGATACAGTGTAGTTCTGCTTTAATTGTACAGTAGAGGACTAGTAGTCAAAGCATGGATTGTATGATGTTACCGTAATGTAATTGCTTTGCTGGGAATGCCCTCAGTGTGCCTTCATGTAACCTCACCCAATCCATGAGACTTCAGTTTCCTCAGTGTCCTTAGGTGATGGACAGTTTCTCGTATGGAGAAGTACTGTATCTAGAATATTCTTTATTTTTCTTCCCTGGTTCAACTGACACTTCTATCAAGAGACCACTGCTTATTGTCTCAGAGCTTACTAGCAGTTTCCTTATTGTTTTCCCTCATTGTACTGTAGTTCTTGGGAACTGTACCCAGGCCTAGCAGCAGCTGGGTCAACCTGTAATGTTTAAATTAAAATATAGTGCAGTGCTAAAATATATCTCAAATACAAGTGACAATTGTATAAATAAGTTCGTAGCCGGTGTCAAAAAACATGAATCCTTATTCCAACCAGAAACTGGTGTTTGTGCAGTCAGAAGTGATAAGAATGCACACTCACCAGAGCGCATAATCAAATGCGCATTTGTATATAAATATCCTGAAGTCACTAAGGAGCATCAAGGTCTGGTCAGGAATGGAGATGAATCGCTCACTGAATACGCCTGGATCTTGTAACCTCTGGTGTGTGATGACGAAGTAACCGGGGACCTTTTAGGGATGGACAGGTCAGCTCACCGGGTGTATGGGAATCCTTACTGCGAGTCCTGTGAATTTGTGAAGTAATCCTCCCCAAGGGAGTTTAAAGCAGAAGAAACTCCATAGTGTAGTATGTTAAGGCATTTATTTAGGCATAAAACATCCAGAAGGTGGCAGGTTTCCAGGTGGAAAATACAAATAGCAGTGCAACTAGGACTAACCGTCCTGGCGAATAAATGGCTGCCGGAGCTCCACGTTGCTCCGGCGGCGTAACGTCACGGCGTTATTGACTCCTCCTACGCGTTTCGTGTAACACACACGTCGTCTGGGTGGATCGTCAATAACGCCAAACCGTGCGCCAATGGTTTAAATAGACAATGGCGCATGCGTATACGCATGCGCCATTGCCTATATAAACCATTGGCGCACGGTTTGGCGTTATTGACGATCCACCCAGACGACGTGTGTGTTACACGAAACGCGTAGGAGAAGTCAATAACGCCGTGACGTCACACCGCCGGAGCAACGTGTAGCTCCGGCGGCCATCTATTCACCAGGACGGTTAGTCCTAGTTGCACTGCTATTTGTATTTTCCACCTGGAAACCTGCCACCTTCTGGATGTTTTATGCCTAAATAAATGCCTTAACATACTACACTATGGAGTTTCTTCTGCTTTAAACTCCCTTGGGGAGGATTACTTCACAAATTCACAGGACTCGCAGTAAGGATTCCCATACACCCGGTGAGCTGACCTGTCCATCCCTAAAAGGTCCCCGGTTACTTCGTCATCACACACCAGAGGTTACAAGATCCAGGCGTATTCAGTGAGCGATTCATCTCCATTCCTGACCAGACCTTGATGCTCCTTAGTGACTTCAGGATATTTATATACAAATGTGCGTTTGATTATGCGCTCTGGTGAGTGCGCATTCTTATCACTTCTGACTGCACAAACACCAG
Organism: Staurois parvus; assembly: GCF_062004578.1. Lineage (NCBI taxonomy): Eukaryota > Metazoa > Chordata > Amphibia > Anura > Ranidae > Staurois > Staurois parvus. The sequence goes on from NW_028318635.1 coordinate 4,910,332, forward strand.
TTTCTCGTTGGAATAAGGATTCATGTTTTCTGACACTGGCTACGAACTTATTTATACAATTGTCACTTGTATCTGTGATATATTTTAGTGCTGCACTATATTTTAATTTGTCTGTTTGAGGTTTTTTTGGTTACCTGAGTGCCTAGCAGCTTTTTAGTGCACTCGCAACTACACATTATCTGTCAACCTGTAATGTTAGCTTTGGGAACTGGATCCCTTGTTCAGCGCTCACCTTGGCACATGGTGCAATGAGTGTAGTTCGCCGCAAGGTGCAATTTACTGTGCTTTCTATGAGAATGAGGGAAAGACTTCCTGTTTCTGTTGAGGATTTCCATCCTTTAAAGACTCTGTTGATTGATACTTAAAGATCCTTTTGAAGGCAACTGTTGCTCTCATTTGTCCTACTTAGCATTGTCAGTTTGTCAAACAGCCGCTAGGTGGATTGGGCAGATGAATAGAGTACACAATTCTGTCTGAGGACCCTGTTCTGCTGGAATAACTGCAGCTCATGCCCTTGGTGTTGGTGTTTTGTGTTTGTTGCCCTAGAGAATGTACTTTTCTATCTTTAAAATGACACTGCTTTCTCCAAATGTGTGCAGAATGTGGCACGAAAGCACATCTATCTCAGCATGGTCAGCTTTCTGGCTGTTCTAGGAGCGCAGCCTGCTTGTCCTCCAATGGCCAAGACTTGTGCTGACATCACCCCCTGCACAGCCATTCACTGGGAAGATCAGTGTACTGTTGTTTCTCCACCCCTAGCTCTCTAAGCACCTTATTCAGCTAAGAACAGAGATTATGTGATCACTGGAATAGAAACTCCACCCTTTTTTCTTGGCATGGAAGGATAGCACCAGTTAAAATGACTATTTTACCTATATTGTTGTATTATGTTAGAGAACTTCTAGAACTGATACCTTTACGTGTTCTACAATCTTTATAGGCCAAATTCCTTGCATTTATTTTGGGCAATACTAGACCAAGTTTTGCTAGACGAACACTGTTCAGACCAAAATTACAAGGAGGTCTTAGCATCCCTCCTATAATTAGCTACTTCCAAACTGCACAGATATCTCAATTGACTTTCCTTCATGCCTAACTAATCACCCCCTTTTGGGTTAGCTTGGTAAACTAGCGAGTATAACCTATCTTCTCAGGCTCCTTATGGCTTACCCTGTTATACCATAGATGTTTTTTCAGTTCTACCACCTTCCATTCTTTTAAGGTGTGGGAAAGTGTAAAATATTCAGGTTAACTTCTATCCCTTCATCACCCCCTCTCCTCTTTCCTAGGTGACCCATTGTTCGTCCTAGGTTGGGACTGCCCTAATTGTTTCTCCTGGTGGAAGCATTCTCCTCTACTCTGAATGTACAATCTCTTATGCCGCTCTGGCTTAGGGTGTTTTGACTCTCTCAAAGTCTCACATACCATAACACCAAAAAAAATCTTTAAATATATTCAAATTAGGCACTATGCTTCTTCCTTATTGCAAAATGCTGATGCCCCTATGTAGTTTATGGCTTTTGAGCATATTTGCAACACAGATCACAATGCCCCAGGGATTGTTTCCATCGATAGTGTTATCATGGATAAATATTTATTAATTAAAAAAATAAATAAATAAATAAATATATATATATATATATATAGTGTTGTCATGTTCCCCTTGGGCACCCAAGTATACAATAAGTTAGGCATGGGATCTTGAGACCTGCCCAGGACCTCAAGCAGCAAAGCAACCACAAATGACAGATTGTAAGCTCAAAAGAGCAGGGCCCTCGCACCCCTTGTATATTGTTTTGTTATTGTATTGTCTCGTGTACTGTCCCCCACTATAATGTACAGCGCTCAGCAAACTTTTTGGCGCTATATAAATACTGTATAATAATAATATAATTTCAACCACCATGCTGCACAGTTATGAGGTTCTTCCTCTGAAATGCAGTTCACAGCATATTGTTTTAGAGGGACTTGTGTTTGCATAAATGTTCAATGACGAGCTCTAATCTTGCTATAACATTCTTTTCGGACAGCTAAGGCTTATTCCTGACACACCACCCATGGAGGTTACATGTATGAAAATTATTTATTTTAATAGATGTATGTACTTTGAACCTAGCTGTTGCAAGTGTAACTGAAACACCCTGCAATTATATTTTGGGGTTTTTGAAGACCTCTGTTAGCATCAGTCAACTCTTGAGTTAAATTTGCAGGGCTGGCCTATTATGGAAAAATTTTAAGTTGTTTGACCTTTGTGCCACTTTGGCACAGATTCTTTTCCATGCAGTGGAATAATTGACAATATTTTTACCTTTTACTGCCACTAATATAACTACTATGCAAGCAGGAGTAGCAGCATGTAAACAAACTCACAGCTGCAAAACATCTGTAAGTTCATTTATTTTTGAAAGCAGGCAAGCCATATTGTATAAGCAATCCAACAGCTACACAGCCAACCTATTGCTTCTACAGTGCTTTTGAATGTGCTGATTGCTTCTACAGTGCTCATCAGCCCCCTTATGATAACGTTAATTGGAAAAAAAAGTAAAATGAAGAAACATATTATGAAAATTTTTAAAAAGTGCACAAGGAGGCGCGTACAACTTTCAGTTTATTACCTGTGAGGCTTTTAAAGTATAGACAACTTTGGGTATAGTAGTTTGTCACCCTGTCACAGGTGCACACAGTGTCCACTGGAGGCCGGCCCTCCTATTGCAGTAACCAAGAATAAAGAAGGTTCTACTTTCGAAATGCGTAAGGGTAAAGGAGAACAGAGCACTATAGTATTGTCTGAATTGGTTACACGTGGTTACTGCAATAGGAGAGCCGGTTTCCAGAGGACTGACCTAGAGAGATTACCTGTTCTGATAAGCCTATAATACAGTTCCTACAGTACTTTTAAGTACAGTGATGTTGAGCCAACAATGAATTTTGCATCTTATTAAAGTGTTTTAGACAGAAATGTGTGGTTTAAGTTGAGCCACAAATAAATATTTCAACCCAGCACACTAGCAATTACAAAAAAAAAAGGGAATAATTTGAACTAAAAGATTGTAAATCAGTGTGGCACATGCTTCCATTCCATCATATATTAATTGTAAAATGGGAAAATTCGATACCACAATCTGTGTTCCAGCTCTTTCAAGTGTAAAAATAAAAGTAAAATATTAATCTCAATGGTCATATGTGTACTTCCTGATAAACAGACCTCTTATCCCTCAAATAATCAAATACCAATAAAATATATATATATTAGTGCAGTTGCTGTGAAGACATTGAACCCAGAGTCCCAGTGCTCCAACAGAAAAACATAAAGAGTTAAAAGTCTACTGATGCTTCACCATATAATATTTAAACTTTATCCACTGTAGTTTCACAGTTCAAAACTTTTCTTTATCTGTGCAAAGATGAGACGACTTTACCTTCAATCATGTTACTATATCTCCAACATCATGTAATTTGTGCTTCACCTGTGTATATTATTATTTTTATTATACAGGATTTATATAGCACCAACAGTTTGCTCAGCGCTTTACAATATAGAGAGAGACAATACAGCAACAATACAGTTCAATACAAGAGGATAGGAGGGCCCTGCTCCTTGGAGCTTACAATCTAGGTGAACCTTTTTCCTGACCTATACAGGTCTAGTTTCACTTTATGGTATGGCCAGGTCAGCTTCACTTCCCTGTCAGGTTTTCTACTCTTTCTGCACACCTTTACCGCATTTCCTCAATTTACGGCATTATGTAGGGTAAAAAAACTGTCTTCATAGTGTAATACTGACTTAAAATAATGTATTGTATGAAAGAAAGACACTCACATAAAGTTTACATTCATAGGCGAGTGTAACAACGCATTGTAAAACATCAAACGCTTTCTTTTTCGAAGTTCTGGTTTTGGCTGCGACCAGAAGTGACGTCACCTGGCTCCGTCCAACATGTTGCGTCACAAATCATGTGACTTCCTCAGGGATCAAGGAAGACTGAGACTGTCATATAAAATTTTCATATTTTACTATTAATCTATGATGGAGTGGGAGTATGCGCTGCACTGATTTACAGTCTTTTATTTTGTTTTATGTGGGGAGCATTGGCAGCTTTTTCTGAAGTATAGGTTGGTGCACTTTTTTTTTAATTTTTTTTTTCTAATTTTTTTAATTTGTGTTGGTGAGTGGTAGTGCACAAGTTATCTGCATATAATTTTTAATAATTGGAACTATTTACTGACCTAGGTCCTATTACAATTTTGTAGGGAGACTTTGAAATGGGCATGTCATGCAAGGAAACCCACGAAGGTCTTGCAACTGTATAAATTTTGAATGGGGAAGTGGTAAAATATTTCAGTAAGTTAATATCAAAAGGCCGATAAGAAGTTATGTAAAACACTTACAAGAAGTAGTTTCTGCTAAAGGGGCCAAAACCTGCTTTTGAGGCCAAGGGTGTAATTTTTTTCTCCCCACAGTACACTATAGCATCTATTGATATTTTTGACAAATTGTTTAAAAGGTAAATTTCTATGGGGTGTACTTATATTATTCATATGGCTGTTGGTGCTTTCTACAGGTGAAACTCGAAAAATTAGAATATCATGCAAACGTTCATTTATTTCAGTAATGCAACTTAAAAGTTTATTAGTTTCACTAATATATGAGATACTCATTACATGCAAAGCAAGATAGTTCAAGCCGTGATTTGTAATAATTGTGATGATTATGGCTTACAGCTCATGAAAACCCCAAATCCACAATCTCAGAAAATTAGAATATTACATGCAATCAATAAAACAAGGATTGTAAATAGAACAATATCGGACCTCTGAAAAGTATAAGCATGCATATGTACTCAGTACTTGGTTTGGGCCCCTTTTGCAGCAATTACTGCCTCAATGCGGCGTGGCATGGAAGCTATCAGCCTGTGGCACTGCTGAGGTGTTATGGAAGACCAGGATGCTTCAATAGCGGCCTTCAGCTCTTCGGCATTGTTCGGTCTCATGTCTCTCATCTTTCTCTTGGCAATGCCCCATAGATTCTCTATGGGGTTCAGGTCAGGCGAGTTTGCTGGCCAATGAAGCACAGTAATCTCACGGTCATTGAACCAGATTTTGGTGTTTTTGGCAGTGTGGGCAGGTGCCAAGTCCTGCTGGAAAATGAAGTCAGCATCCCCATAAAGCTCATCTGCTGGTAGATGGCTGCGTTGACCCTGGACTTAATGAAGCACAGTGGACCAACACCAGCAGATGACATGGCTCCCCAAATCAACACAGACTGTGGAAACTTCGCACTGGGCTTCAAGCATCTTGCAGTGTGTGCCTCTCCATTCTTCCTCCATATTCTGGGTCCTTGGTTTCCAAATGAGATGCAAAGGTTGCTCTCATCAGAAAAGAGGACTTTGGACCACTGAGCAACAGACCAGGTCTGTTTTTCTTTAGCCCAGGTAAGACGCTTCTGACGTTCTTTGTTGTTTAGGAGCGGCTTGAAAAGAGGAATACGACATTTGAAGCCCATGTCCAGGATCTGTCTGTGTGTGGTGGCTCTTGATGCACTGACTCCAGCCTCAGTCCACTCCTTGTGAAAGTCCCCAACGACTTTTGAATGGCCTTTTCCTGACAATCCTCTCCAGGCTGCGGTCATCCCTGCTGCTTGTGCACCTTTTTCTTCCACACTTTTCCCTTCTACATAACTTTCTATTAATGTGCTTTGATACAGCACTTTGGGAACATCCAACTTCTTTTACAATTGCTTTTTGAGGCTTTCCCTCCTTATGGAGGGTGTCAATGATGGTTTTCTGAACAACTGTCAGGTCAGCAGTCTTTCCCATGATTGTGATTCCTACTGAACCAGACTAAGAGACCATTTAAAGGCTCAGGGACCCTTTGCAGGTGTTATGGCTTAATTAGCTGATTAGAGTGGGACACTTAATTTTCTGAGATTGTGGATTTGGGGTTTTCATGAGCTGTAAGCCATATTCATCACAATTATGACAAATCACGGCTTGAACTATCTTGCTTTGCATGTAATGAGTCTATCTCATATATTCGTTTCACCTTTTAAGTTGCATTACTGAAATAAATGAACTTTTGCACGATATTCTAATTTTTCGAGTTTCACCTGTATATTTAACTAGAATCATGGTAGCTGGTCCAGACTTCTGCCTTTTATGATCAAATGAATAAAATAATTTTATAAAGAAAAAAAGGCATAAGGGACTAACCATCAAGGCCAGAGGGAGTGTCATTCTCCCATTGAAGAATACAGTTAATTACTAGAACAGTATATTTACTATAATTTTATAGTAGAATCTGAATACCTGGCAGTGCAAGGAAACAGTGGTGATATTAGGATACCTGTATATGGAGACATTTGTAAAATTGTATCACAAATTATTCTGTACATGTGCTGTTGCTGCTGCATTTTAATATATGTATGTTATTTTTAATCTGTATCTATTAATCGCGTATTCTATATTTTTATACAAGTTCGATCTTTATTGCATTTTTAAAAGTCCCATTTACTTGTTCTTGTTTTGGTTATTTGATTAAAATAATTACATGGAGTTTTCGAAAGTTGAAGGTGAAAGAAAATTTAAAATTGTATCCTAAAACTTTATATTCATGCATTACAGTTTACTTTGCATTCCCATAAGGCAACAGCAGTTTGTACATTGGGCTTGCTGTTAGGAAAGTAATAACATTAAGTCTGCAATCACACCGGAGCAACTTGGAAATGTACGTTCCGCTTGTGCCCCAAACATGAGTAGTAGTTGCACAGCTTCTGCATGACAAAATGTGTGAAAAACTTGTGTTGCCTAATGCACTTGGCTAAGTGCCAAAAATTATACTTGAGCTGTTTTGGTGCACAGGCAGTCTGTTCTTGTCAGTGGGCTTTTATGCGACTAATGCACATGATGCGAAAAGCGAAGCATAGCTAAGGTGTGAATGCAGCCAAAAGTGGAAGCCCAGCCAAGCATGGGGGAGTTTTATAACCCATGTTTTTTTTTTTTTATATTGCTATCTCAGGTTCCTTTTGAAATATTTCTTTCTGTACTGGTGAGTCTGATTTCAACAGGCAAGAAGTTAGTGCAAATCTTCAACAAGGACATTGACTTTACGTAAAAGCTAACAAGGGGTTTACCCTACCCTACTTTTTTTTTTAAACATCTTTATATCTGTGTTTCTGTAGCAGGTTTCCTCTCATTTCATGTTTGGTAAAAACAGTTTTCACTGGGAGAATACATAAGGAAAAACTTCTCTAACAGAACCACGGATAGCAGTAAAAACACTTCAGGGTTTCTTATGCTTTCCTATTCTATCCAAAACTAAAAAGGTTAGATTTAACATTTGCATTAGAGATTCAAAATGAAACTTTTAACATGTTTCCTACCCCCTTCCCCCCAGTGCTAACAGGAGGAAATCTCACTTTATCTGAGGAGTTTTCTCAGGTTTATGCTTTGGCCGATGGCATTAGAATATGGATGGTAAGTGTTTTTCTATTATTTTTTGCTATAGTATCACATTTAATGCAACTATCTAGCAGCACCTTTGTAATCGTAACCATTTTACATTGGTCTTGTATTGTGTTCCCTGCAGCTTGAAATGAAGCAGAAGTGCTTGCATACAGGTGGAAATGATAAACTTGTGGTTGATGGAGCAGAAATGAATCCAGACATGCTGGGTGAGCAATGCAGAAGCATTACTTTACTGATAACAAATGGTTTTATACTACGTAATATTCTATATAAATTTGTAACGAATAGAGCACACTTTATTCTGCTCATGGAACATTGTATGTCGCTAAATGCCATATATTCAAATTATTGTCATTTTAAAAACTAAATGTTGTCAAATAAGGAAGTTAATGAGGGATACAGAAATTCAGAAACATTTGGGTTATACTACCACCTACAGGAGGAACAAAACAAACAGAGGGCTCACCGGCCTAGTGCATTACCCTAAAAAATGTATTTAATGATAAAAGTAGGTATTGTACTCACAAAAAGACAATACAGTCAAAGGCACATCATGAAAGAACAACTCTGTCCAATCCGCACTATGTGTCTGTTAGCATTGTGGACTTCCAACAGGCTAACGCGTTTTGAGGACGTGTCTTTTCCTCAGAGCCCCTGAGGAAGAGTAGCAAAAAGAGGCCTGGTCATTAAGGGGGGTAAATCCTCAGGAGGGCAAGTGGTTAAGGTAATGCACTAGGCCGGTGCACCCTCTGTTTGTTTTTTTTTTCATTCAGTACATTTGGACTTCCCCAGTCTATTGAGGGCAGCAAGGTGTGCAGGACATTCGTGATGAGGTCCTAATCTATACTGTGTCCATCCCTAAGCGCAGGAGTGTTTGGGTTTGCTGTTTCACCACCTACAGGAGGTTGGGACACTGCTAAAGAGAATAGTTGTAAGCTACATTACCTATATTATCCCTCCACTACCCAGCATTCCTCAGTTTACTGGTGTCCTGGGAGGTTGGATGCCTTTTTCTTACACTGTCCATCATTCAGTTAAGTTTCCTTGCTATACTGCTTGAGCTGGGTTGCCAGGGTCTATCTGTATTGGTGTTTCTCAGCAATAGCTTTTGAGGCTATACCCAAATCTCGCTGCGCAATGTGGTGAGGCTAACCTGGAGTGTGACCTTCAGGCACCCAGCTTTGCATAGTGAATCCAATTAGTGGAGTGCTGTATGTGTGTGCTCTGCACAGTCTTTGTCTATTCAGCCTGCAGTCTAGAGCCTCCATGTCTACGTTGGAGTTTCTTTCTGTTTGTTCCCAGTGACTGCAGCAGTCCACCCGTACTCACAGTGGCTGTAAGGTAATAAAACAGTCCACAATGTCCGGTGTCTAACTTGTGTATCAATAGCCCACACACACAATGAAAAACTGCATGCTCCTGTGCCGGTGCAGGTGGTGAGTATTGCTCCTATATGGCAGGCATGCCCGCTCACCTTCCCCCTGCGACCCAGAGGGGCCAAAAAGCCTTATGGATCACCCAGGATCCTACACGATCTCTCCACACAAGGATAGGCTCCACCACCTTCAGTAAGCTTTCCTCCACCTTCCACTATTCCTCCATGGCCAGGTAGTAGTATGAACGCTCATAAATAGACATGATGTTTGGGAATCATACAATAGAAACCCAGAGATCCTTCATAGGTGTGACACAGTATGTAAAGCTTTAATATAAAGAAAACCGCCAAGCACGAACTCACATTTCAGCTGCAGTACAAAATGCCTGTGTCACCTCACATGGGTGTACTAAGAACTCTCTGGTGTACCAAGATGACGCTGGAACGGAAATACGTCATACGTCACCACGTCTACGCGTTACGCCACGCCCCTCGTAGCTTCATCAGGATAGCGTTGTGGTGATTTGTCTGGTATTTATAGGGGGATCTGGATGCTGATTGGCTTATTATATATGCTAATTATTGCGGCCATTTTGTTGAAGTCCCAATAATCTGGTACACTTTTCCACCGCCATTTTCTTGCTGTTTTTCCCTATTCATATGGTTTACTGTATTAAACCTTGCGGCCATTTCCTTGTAGTTTTTCTGGGAAAGTATATACAGCGACCATTTTTTCATAGCTCCGATTTGTATATATTGTATTACTGTACACCGCCAAAGGACCACCTTTTAAGTGTGCTTTTATTTTAGTCGCACCTAGAGTCCTGCTTCTGTAGGTGGTGACATCAATACCATCTGTAATGAAGAATGACTGTCCTTCAATGAACGGAAAAGAAAAATCTTTATCTTTGAGTCCTTTGAGGGACATGGCACCCACCCCTCTATTTTATGACCCTATGTATTGCTTTCTCACAAAACCGAGACATGAATAGAGAATGGATTATCCCCTGACTGGCTTATAACTCTTCAGTTTCCCAGATTCCTGCAAACAGCAGTATAATCCAACAAAATTCCATTGTTTCTCAGTGGCAAAAGAGTTCACAAAAGTACACAAATCACATTTTATGGGTTACAGACTTCTGTGTATTGCATTTTCCTTCAAGTATCTCCCTGCTGGGGAGATTCTCCCTTTCCATTTATCTTGGTTAACAGGACAGAAGGTGAAATGGAAATCAAATTTTTACAATTGATAAAGGGATACCACATGTGAGAGACTTTTTGGCAGGCTAGCTATATACAAGCCCCCAACATGACCACCTCTAGCCTTTCAAAGGGCATATTTCCTCATATCACTTCCCCACTACCTATCACAGTTTCGGAGGCTCTAAAATGACAGGATAGTACAAACACCCTCTCCAATGACTCCTTTTTGGAAAGTAGACACCCCAAGGAATTTGATAAGAGGCATGGTGAGTATTTTACAGATATAATTTTTGTCACAGGGTTTTGAAAAAGAAAAGAAAAAATACATTTTTTGTTTTCTTTCTTAATTTTCCAAAAACGTGGCAATACATTAGATCTGCAAAACACTCACATTGCCTTGGAGTGTCTACTTTCCAAAAAGGGGTCATTTGCAGGGGTTGCTTCTACTATCCTGGCATTTCAGGGCCAACATTAGAAGCTTACAGTGAAGAAAATAAGTATTTGATCCCCTGCTTATTTTGAATGTTTGCCCACTCACAAAGGAATGATCAGTCTAAAAATTGAATGGTGGGTGTATTGTAATACTAAGAGACAGAATAGCAACAAAAAATTGAAAAGAAATGCATGTCTAACAAATTATGCACTGATTTGCATGTTCATGAGGGAAATAAGTATTCGATCCCCTTCACAAAACATGACTTAATACTTGGTGGCAAATCCCTTGTTGGCAATCACAGAGGTCAGATGTTTCCTGTAGCTGGCCACCAGGTTTGCACACATCTCAGGAGGGATTTTGGTCCACTCTTGGCAGATCCTCTCCAAGTCTTTAAGGCTTTGTGGCTGACGTTTGGCAACTCGAACTTTCAGCTCCCTCCACAGATTTTCAATCGGATTAAGGTCTAGAGAATGGCTAGGCCACTCCAGGACCTTAATGTGCTTCTTCTTGAGCCACACCTTTGTTGCCTTGGCCATGTGTTTTGTACGTACATTTTCATTCGCGATAAGCGACGCTTTAAAAGCTTTTACAGGTCACTAATTTATATTTACACAGGAGGTCTAGTGCTAGAATTTTTGCCCTCGATCTGACATTTGCGGTGATACCTCACATGCATGGTGCAACCACTGTTTACATACTGGCATGGTGTCAAGGCTGGCGCATGCAGGTGCACGCGCGCAGGGGGGCAAGGGTGTTTTTTTTTTTTTTTTTTCTTTAGTTATTTTGATTCTTTTAATTATTTTTACACTGTCCTTTTCATTATTATTTTAATCACTTTTAATGCTATCACAGGGGATGCAAATATCCCCTATAACTTCAATGGGCATTGTCATAGATTCTTTTTGAGAAATCTGGGGTCTATCAGACTTTAGATATCTCCTCTGCCCTTACATTATCTAATCTCAACAAGATCGGTGTGATCAGAAGCCTTCCCAGTTTACAAATGGTGCTTTTTATATCCTGCGAAACTGAAGTGATGAAATTCTCATAGCTTCTGATTTCTTAGACTATAGAGATGATTGGAGCCATTCTGATCTCTGACCAGCTCTATGGTCAGCCAGCGGAATTTCCGGCTGCATTTTCGGATTTCCCTGTGGGACAGGAGAGCCCAAGAAAACTGTGGAAGGCAGCAGGAGGGGGATGTCCCTTCTCACTGCTCGTAAAAACAATTCAGCAGCTAATTGGCCACTAAAATTGTTTTTACATGAAAGCTGACCACCAACTGAAAAAAACGATACTAGGATGATACCTGTAGCTGCAAACATCATCCCGGTATAACCACTCAGAAAGTCCAGCGATGTACCAGTACATTGCTGGTCCATGTTGGGCATATATGTAACAGCAGAGAACATAGGCATAGGATAAATTGGCTCTGTGGATCAACATGACCGCAATTCATTCTTTTCTGTAATGCCCATGTTGAGGGTTAGGCCCAAAAGAGTTTTAAATTCAGAAACCGTGATAGATTTCCATGCGAATTGTCTGAATATGGGTGGGCGGCCATGTATTGTTGTGTGTATAAATTGCCTTGGCCCACAGTCAATTGACACAAATCTTCTGTGAAAAACAGTGAAGGGTCTAAACACAAATTTGGCAGCGAACGGGGCCAATCCTGCTAACACTGCGTTTTTGTGGACACTATACAAAGGAGGCACTAGTATAGTTCTGTTCATGATCAATATATTGATCCGTACAAACACTAAACGGCGGTGATCAGCGACCTATATCGTGAGTGTGATAGTGTGCTAGCTGACCCTGGCTGGGAGGGAGGCTTACTGACCCTGACACTATCTGATGTCGCTATTGGCAAGAATACAGCGATCAGTGAAAAATTCTATATACTGACACTTTACTAATGGCACTGGCTGGGTGACGGGGTGATCAAAGGGTTAATAGGGGCGATCAAAGGGTTAAATGTGCTAATCTAACGCATGCGTGTAAAATATAGTGGTGCTTTTACTCGGTGCCGAGTTCTCTCTTCTCTCCCTGGACTGATGGGGGGGGCATTGGGGGGGCACAGGTGCGTTAACACCCCAAAATAGGAAGCGACACATAATTGCGTCGCTTTGCCAAGAGCTGCTGCTCACCCACAAAATGTTGGCAAGTAGTTTAAAAAAAAAAAGAACTGTTAAAAATTAAAGAAAAAAATTCTCAATATGGTATTTTTTTTTAATTTTTTTTATTATTATTATTCTTTAAATACTTTTATGAGAATAGTACAATGTTAGCATAGTAACATTGTACTACTGTGTGTGTGTGCGTGAGATCAGGGATTTTCTTTTTTTTTTTAAAAACTTCACTTTGCAGGAGAAATAAAGATCATTTCCCCTGCAATGCAAAGCTTGCTGTCAGAACTTAACTCATTCATGAAAACTGTCATGAATGAGTTACGTTTTGACAGCTCAGGATAGTGATCTGTGTTTGGCTGGAGCTGATCACATGGTACAGGGTGCTGTGATTGGCCCCATGTATTATGTGACAGCTGTGGGCCAATCACAGCTTACTAGGAAGAGAAGCAGAGCTGTTATGAATGCTTATAGTCTGCATAAACTCTCGGGAACCAGGGTACAACATATCTCTATAAATTATCCTTGGAACATGCCTCCTTAGACACAGGAGAAAGTATTTCCGTCCAGAAAATACCTAGGCCCATGCAGCAGAAGTCCATGAGAAAAAACAGGAGAACTGTAACATATAGAAGTCTGTCAATAATTCTCAACTTTGCAAGGTACAGCACCAGATTAACCTCTCTGGAGGCTTTTCACCTGTATGAAACGTGGACGTTTTTGTGTAGCATCTGGGAAGTCAGGTTAGATTGATGCGATTTCCATTATGTAGGAGCTTTTGGCACTGCTGTTGCAACTTTGAGGATATATCTTTAACTCCGAAAATGCAGTATTCAGGCTCTCAGAGATTTTGGAGGTGCTGCTGTGGGTGAGGGTCTTATAGGAATGTGATGAGCTCTCTCTATGGCAAGCAGGCCTGAAACCACATAATCCCCTTAAACCATTGCTCCTAGAAATCCTGTGGTTGTTTACACTCCTCACCTTCTGTGAAACCTAGCAAACTAATATTATTCCCTCTGAGGCAGACCTTCATGTCTCCCAATTTATTCTTCTACTCTTTTAGTTCTTTATAGGCATTCCTCACAATTCCTTCTAAAGGTTGTACAGTGTCTTCCAAATCACTATATGTTCAGCAAGTGTTGCTCTCTCCTTCATATTCTGCATATCCTATTTGAGGAATAAGAGATCCAATCTATGTTCTGTCAGAGTAATCTAACATTGATGTATGGCTGCCAGTATTACTGTTAATGAAGGGTTTCCTTCCTCCACAACCTGACTATCCACTCCTGTATTATCAGCATTTGACAATTCCAGAGGCTTACCCCAAGGTAGCAATCTTTCCATCTGAGGTAGCAGGCATGAATGTGGAAAATGATTCTCCCCCTCTGTGGCCTGATGCTGCTGGATTTCCTCATTCGCTCTTCGGGGTTCTGAGAAATTTTCACCTTGCTTAGGATTGCTGGCAAACTTAACCAGACAATCTCCTGGTTCCTAACAGCCCCTTTCTGATTTTAACCATGGTGCAATCCTCTGCATTGTGTAAAAAGGCTGTTGATCCTGACTTCTCCGCCCCTCCTCTTGTTCAAATGTCCAAGCTGATAAACAGACTAAACCATAGCCCTTCTGCACATGCTTAGTGTAGTGTGTTTTGCTAGAGAGGATTTTTTTTTCTTGGGAGAGTGCATGTGATCAGCACAGGGCCAATCAACACTGTCTAGATAGAGGTCACGGGTTTTGCATCCTCCTAGAGCAGAAAGAAAACTGCTCCTACAAGCTTTAACCAGTGCTCTGCTGAAGTCACAAGACTGCTCTAACTGCTGATGAGAAAAGGTATTTAGCAGTTTATATTTACTAAAATAATTGCATTTTTATGTTCTGTTTACGGTGGGAGACTAGATAGTGTGAATTTAGGGTCCTGGGTTTAGTAACACTTTAATTTTAAATTTATTTATTTTTTTCAAATTGGCCTGCGATACATTGAAGCCATGAATTGTAGATGAAATTTCAAGCTTCTGCACACCTTTCCTCAAGCTCTTTGTATACAGTACACTGAGGTACAGATTTCAGCTAGAGATCTGGAGGAAATGTAATACTAGTGTGGTTCTCAGTGAGGTCTAAAACGGCGGTCTACCCAAAAGGGCCTCCTCCCCCGCTTCTGGTAAATAAAAAAAAAAAATCACACTTTTGGGGTGGGGGTGCCTGATTTTGATAGGTACCCACTACCACTTCTGCTCTGACCACCTGGATCAGAAGCGGAGATTTTATTCTTCCCCCGCAGTCTTCTGGGACACATAACAGGTTGCAGAAGACTGCGGGGATCATTCACAATGTGCAGCAAAGCTTTCACATGCTTAGTGGGCACCTGGCTGTGAAGCTGCAAGTTGTCACAGCCAGGTGCCCACAGGTAACATGCCAGGTCAGGCAACTGGAGATGAAAACGGCTGGGGTGAGCACACCGCTGGATCATGAGATAGGTGAGTGGATGTTTAATGTCAGCAGCTACAGTTTTTGTAGCTGCTGACATTTAATTTTTACACAGGAGACTGGAGCTCCTCTTTAAGATGGAAATATAAAGCAAACAAAGATTCTATCCCTTCCTTATGTTATCTAAAAAGTTAAAAAGAATTTATTGCCTGGGATTGGGCTTTAATGTAAACTATTTCAGTATTAAAAGTTTAGGTCTGTCTTGTTGAAATCCTAATATTATTTATTAAGCTGTCATTTTTATTTGTTAATCATCGCTGACTGATTCCCTGATAGCCAATAGACAAGATTTCCAACATATCTGCAATAAAGTGCAAAATATGGTACAGTACGCAAGTGCAAATGTGACAGGACATAAAAAAAAAAAAATATAGTCATTGCATTAACACCTAAACATAGATGATTGCTTTAAATACACTATAGTTTACATTTTCCATCTGTATTATGTGTTTTTCTCTGTTTATTTTGTACTTACAACATATGCATCTGTTTACAGCAAAGCAGTGTGTAGAGAAATGTCTTCTGCTGCTGAGATTTTTACCTACTTCATCAAGACTGCCATTAGAGAGCTGGATTTCTACAGATGACAATGGAGTGTTGTACAATCGTAGAAAGAGTTCCATTGTAGAAGCAGATTTTCAAGCTTCAAGTGCCTCGCCTGTTAATGCCTCTCCTGAAGCTGCTCATCCAAATTTAATGGCTAAATGTCAAGTGCCTGATTCTGACCCTCAGAAAAAGAAGGAATCAGAACTCTTTAAGTATGAGACACCAGTAGGGTCACAAACAAAAACAGCAGAAAAAGCCGAAGAGCCTTCCTCTCCTCCTCCTACCCCAACCCGTAAAGCCCCATTTAGTCGAGCAAGACTAAGGCTGCTTTCATTCCGCTCTATGGAGGAGGCAAAGATGCTGCCAACAGTGAAGGAAAAATATCCAATTTTAAAAAGTATCTTAGATTTTGTAAAGGATCCAGCAATTTCCCATGAAAGGTAAAGACTGAAAACTTTTCTTGCCAGTTGTTATTTTTAGATGATAATGCTTTTAGGAGGAGGTATAATGAATAATCCCAGCACAAGATGATCAAAGCAGATCACTCATCAGTATAAATGTACTCCTAATTATCCTTTTATAAGGAAAGACTCTTAAATATGGATGCACAGGCAATAATCGAAAATGAACTTGATGTGGGTGTTCTGAGCCTTTAGTGAATCACTTAGCGAAGAATTAAAAAATTGGGTATAATTAAAAGTAATTTTCCAAACAAAAGCCTTGTCAGCTGCAGTCATCTCTGTGCTTTTCTAGTTAGTGTTGTTTTTACTATGTGATTTGTTGCAATAATATTTTAATGTTTTTTTTGTTGTTTAAGTGTTTTGCAGGTCCTGTCCTTAAGAAAAGCTCAGGCTGAAAGCATTCTGAAAGTACTTCGGATAATTCAGGAGTGTCTGGACATTCTGGGACAACCCAATTTCTTTCAGCCTCCTTGTGTACTCTTCCTACTGGAGCTGCTGGCTTGCCAGAATGACTTTACCAAGTAAGTTTATCCATCTACTTACATGGAGTTTTATTGCAACATTTTACATCGTTTTGCATTATGAAAACTAGGAATATTAAGACAATAGATCTCAATAGTGAAAGTTTATCGGTCTATAATGTTCCACAGCAACCAGCCTTATCCATTCATTGTGGTGCAGGGGAATGAAGAATTTTGTTTGTCAAGATTGTTCTTCACATAGTTTATGAAATCAAATCTGCTGTAAATACCAATTATTACTCTATCTTTCATTGATGGACACAGCTCTTCATGTTCTCGACCATAGGTCTAGATAGATTTATATTGCAAGATATAGGCAATAGGCAAAAAAACAAACCTAGCACTGCCTATTGGCAGTCCTAGCTGGTAGTAAACCACCCAGCTCGGTTCTTTCTGCCTAGTGTAGGAGAAAGGACCTTTTCCCTGCTGGGACATATGGTTTCATAGCCTTTTTTCTCTTTTCCTGGTATTTTCCTCTGGAGATCTTCAATCAACAACCTGGCTGGATAACAGGCTGGATAATCTAGATCCAGAAGTCACCACAGCCTGCCCAGCAGCTCATGCAGACCTTTAGATATGCGCTGGGTCGGCTGCGACAGCCCCATCCTGGTCTGGCAAGTTAAATGACCGGTGAGTTAAACGTCTCATGGTGACATAAATGACTGGGTAACTGAAATATGTGTCACAGTGTTATCCTGGCAACAGCTCCCCCACTTAGGTGGAGAGGAAAATCTGACTCAGGAGTATTACCTGCAGTTATGGCTGGACCATTAAACAGACACCCCACCCCCCTTTTCCTCAGGCACACTGGAAGGCTGAGGGTGCTTCTTGGGGTTGTCGGCCATGTACGGTTTCCTCCGCCCTTACAGGCCTACATTGTACTCTTCAGTCTCCCAAACCCCCCCCCCCCCCCCCCACAGGACACGGGGATTGCCTGATTGACTCTTGTAGCTACCTATCCTGACTTGGGATCTGCTGGTGGTGGGATGACACGATTTTCATTTTTCAGCGTTCCAATACATGGGTCTATGAGCTGATTTTGCAAGGCTACAAAATTACATTTCTTTAGAATTTTTACTCTAACCTGTTTATGGTTCTGTAGAAGGAAAGGGTCCTTCCAATAGTGGACCTCAAAGAAAGTACAGAGGTTAAGATGGAGCCCATCTATTCTGTGGTGGCTTCACATCATCAAGGAGATTCCTGGCTTCCATATCCATCAAGCATGCGTACCTATCATTCCCATCTGTACCGGGCACCAGTATTTCCTCTGATGTGTGGTCGGGGACATGCATTCTTAGTTGGGTGCTCTTTTTTCTGGCCCCCCCCCCTTTGCTCTTAGTTGTTTACCATGGTGCTGGCTCTGGTGCTTACTTGTGGAGACAGTGGGGGACTGCCGTCAAAGGCAACCTAGACAATCGCATTTGCTTTCTATGTTGATGGACAACCATGTGCACTCTGCAGGAGTTCAGCTGGATGGTGAACCTCAGGAAGCCTGCACTGACCCTGCCAGGCCTTTGTATTATCTGGGCTGATTCTCGACACGGCATGGGCTAAGGTGTCCCTTCTGCCAGACAAGTATTGGAGACGCTGGACTGCAGTCTGATTGCTGCTGTTTTGCTGGTGGTCACCTTTGCGCCTTTACTTGCAGGTTCTGCGCCTTATAGTGTCCACCTTTGAGGTGTTTCCATATGCACATTTCCATGTGAGGGTGCTGCAGAAGGAAATCTTATCTTAGGGTAACAAATCTTGTGTGTCATTTGAGAACCAGATCTGCATGGGATGATCAACCAGGGTCTCCCTCCTTTGGTAACTCCAGTCTCTATCTCTTCAGGCTGGGAATTCCTCTTCATGGATGCCAGCCTGTCCAGCTAGGGGGGAAATTCAGGGTCTGAGGTCTGCGCAGGGTCTCTGGACACGGGAGGTGTTTCTGCTACCTATCTGTTCCCTAAAATGCCCTATACATATCTGTGCCCTATGAGTTTGACGCTTTGGATGGAGCTTCTTCACAGGCGCCTTCACAGTTGGACAGTGCCACAGCTGTGGCCTAGGTCAATCATCAGGATGGGACAAGGAGCTCGACAGCACCACTGGAGGCTTCACACATTCTTTAGTAGGCGGAACAGCACATGCTGGATCTCTCCACTGGACCTTAGCTGTTAGACATCAGAACAAGGAGGGTGGTCACTACACCCGGATGCTTTTCTATCTGCGGTGGGGAACCCTGGCCATGGTTCCTCTGGTGTCTCATCTCAACAGGAAGGTGTCAAGAGTGAGAGATCCCCCTGGCAGATGCATTGGATGCTCTGATGGAGTTTTTCCAGCTTCTTTCTGCCTTCTTCCACTTGAGCTTCTCTTGTCTGCTGTGCAGGATAGAGGCTGAAGGGATCTCGGACATTCTGGTGGCTTTGGATAGTCTCGGTGACTCGGTGGTATGCCAACGTGCTGCGTGGTTACGGACGTCCTCTGATTGCTTTCTCTGCAAGAGGAACTTCTCTACCAAGGACTATCTTCTACTGTTCTTTATCATTGCTGGCTTGTACAGCTTGGCTGTTGAGAGACAGGGGGCTGTTTGGATCTGTGATTCCCACCATGTTGAAGGAGCGTAACTCCTCCTCTCAGTAGATTTGTCATCGTACTTGGAAGGCTTACCTTTCGTTGTGTGAGGTTGCAGATTTGCTTTCACATTCCGAGATGGTTGCCTAGGCTTCTGCCTTTAAGTGTCGAGTTTCTCCCTTCCGCGTTACGGCACACTCTACCAGGGCGATTAGTGCTTCCTGTGTGTTTCGACATCAGGCAATCTGTGTTTCAAGTTTTCAAGGTGGCTTCTAGTTGTCTGTATATGCCTTTACCATGTTTTATTGAATTTGTAGCATCTTTGGATGCATGTTTCGGCCACTGGTTTTGCAGGTGGCTGTTTTGCAGTTCCTTTTCCCCTTTCAAGGATTTTTGGGTGTGCTTGAGTGCTTTTTTTCCTCTGGTTTCCCACACCTCATTGAGGCACTGCTTTGGGACATCCCTATGATCGAAAATATGAAGAGCTCTGTCCATCAATGAGGAAGAGAGAAAACTGGATTTCTTTTGTTTATCACAGTAAAATCCATTTCTCTGAGTTCATTGACAGACATGTTACCCACCCCTCTGTTTTTTTTCTACTTGTACTGATTTGTGACGATAGCAGAGAGGGGGTTTACTGCCAGCTAGGATTGCCCATAAGCGGTGCTGTTTGTTTTTTTTGCTGCCTAGTGTCCTACTGCTGAAGGTGGTTTAGAATTTGAAGAGATGTGTGCCCTCAGTGAATTCAGAGAAAGGGATTTTATGGTGAGTAACAAGTTTTTACAGCTAGTGTTTACCTATTTAGACACCATAGTGGATTCCAGTAATACAAAAGTAGTTTTTTTGAAATGCCAGGCCTCGACATTTTATTGTGTTAAAGGAAAAGTACAGTCAAAGCTCTTTTGACTGTACTTCTCCTGTGGATCACAGGAGTGCAGTTCGTTCTGCACTCCTGTGACCCATTTTCAGCTGACAGTGGGTAAAGTCACTCAGCCAGTCCGGGCTGGGGAAAGATTTCGACTTTAAAGTCGGGATCCATCCCAGAGTCTGGAGCAGAAATTGGCTCAGCTTCTCAGCGATCTGCTGAGAGCCTGAGCCAGCTGCTCTTTCCCCCTCCGCAGCCCAATGCTCCAGTGAGCACAGGAGGGCAGAGCAGACAGCGGTGACTGACATTTTTAATGGCACATCCTCTACACTAACTTTTACATACAAATAAAATAAACCTAGATTCGTAATAACTGTACACTCTATGAACTGTGGTTTCGCTTTTTTGGATTCTGTTTTTTTTTTATCTTGATCTTATGTTAGTAGAATGCTTGTTTTCCATTTTGCTTACTTAAAAGAAAGAAAAAAAAAACCAGGGCTGAAAATATTGCAAACTACTGAGTGTAAAATTGTCATCAAAGTAAATCTGATCATTGTATTTGTTACAAACTAGCGCTTCACTGCAATAGCAGGTGCCTCTAGGTGCAAGGCAAGCAAAGAAATGGGCTGAGAGCTTTGCCTTTCAATGGGCTATATGCACCAAGGTCCATTCTAAATGTCAGAATCTCCAGTGTACTCTAAAAATTAGCTGGTGGTTCCTACTTTTGCCTGCAAGTACTACTTTCCTAAGGATTCATAACTACAGGCAGGCTTACTTATCATAAATCCATACCAGACCCTTATCTGAGCATGCAGCCCAGCAGGTCAGGAAAGGGGGGAGGGGGAAGAGCGAGCACCCCCCCCCCCAAACCATACCAGGCAACATGCCCTCAACCCTGGCTAGTGGTTGTGGGGGTCTATAGGCAGGGGGCTTATCGGAATCTGGAAGCCCCCACTTTAACAAGGGGGCCCTCAGATCCCGGCCCCCCCTATGTGAATGACAATGGGGTACATGGTCCCGATACTCATTCACAAAAAATAAAAAGTGTAGTGTAAACAAAGACAGGACACACAAGCCTTTTATTATTATTATTATTATTATTATACAGGATTTATATAGCGCCAACAGTTTGCTCAGCACTTTACAATATAAAGGGAGACAATACAGCAACAATACAGTTCAATACAAGAGGGATAGGAGGGCCCTGCTCCTTGGATTAAAAGAAAAAACTAAAAGAATGTCCCCCGCAGTAAATCCAATGTCAATCCGCCGCCGACCCGAAAAAAAGAATAAAACAAAAAAAAATGGCTCCGCTTCCGACGATGGCTTCCAGCCGTCTGTCTGCTTCGGTGGTTTGACAGTTCTTAAATAGGTAAGGGGCGGGGCCATCGCGCATGTGACCCCACCCTATGTGACATCAATGATGTCACATGGGGTGAAGTCACTCGGCGTTTCAGTTTGCAAATTTTTCGCTATACGAAAAGTCCCGCAGAACAAATTCAATTTGTAAACCGAGGTATGGCTGTATTGTCAACCTATTCAAATTTGGTGGTCCGCTTCACTACCAACAGTTCCTCTCTGACTGGGAACACAGTGTTCATTAGGACTCCTAAATCTGCACTTCCATCTGCCATTTTTTTGGCAAAGCTGCAAGTTGAACACTTTCTGTCACACCTGTTGCCCAATACCTTAGAAATAGTCACAGGAACTCTGATAGAGCCTGGGTTATTGCAGTTCCTTCATACCAGACATGCTGAACCCCCTCAGTCTACCTGCATTCTGTGAGTATCCCCCAGGGGAAGATCCTTACTTGGCAATGGCAGATTACAGGCAATTGGGAGCAAGAGCATGTGGGACACATACTGGCGATTTCACTCCAGGCTCTGAGGGAACTCAGAAGTTTTTGTCAGGTTGATAGCAGTTCTTTTGTTCTTGAGCACTGCTCCATCCCCCTTATTCAAGCTCCCCTACCAATTTCCAACACACAACCTGCTTCGCTGAAGCAAAATTTTCTTCCACTATGTCTGATTTTATTCCAAAGGCTGTCACCACTTCTGGAAACAGTAGGTGCAAATGGTTAATCACCTTTTGTATGGGTGCCATTCTCTCTTCCCATGTTCTGCCTGGAAGAGACGTCTGACAGGGAATTATAATGGTCATCTATGTCTGCTTGCCACATCTTCCCTGGGGATGGATTCCTCAAAAGTTTTTTTGCAGGGTGGTCCCTCTATGGAATTTCTCCCTTCTCTTCCACCAAGCAGGTTGGATACCTTGTCTTGCTAGGGAGTGTACATTCTGGAGTAGAGTCCTTACCTGGGCCCATATTGAGGTTTTTCTGTGCTTTTTCAGCATCAGGGCCCCACCCCGCTTTTTTTTTCAACAGGCCATGGGGCCAACACCTGATCCTGAGCTCATATCTTCAAAATGTTTTGGTTTTTTTTGTTTTTTGTTTTTCTGGTTTTTTTTTTTGCTAGGTGGCTGATTGTGCCTCTGCTGATACATGCTTTGGCCAAATGGTGACTCTGCTTTCAGGTTTGTGTTAGGGTCTGTTGACCCTTCTTGTCCTGTAGTACACTCAGTCCTGTTAGTAAATAGGACAAAATTTGAAACTTCCTTCTAAAATAATTTTTAAAAAAAACAAGGTCTCTCCTATAAACATAAAAAGCACACACCAGTATTATGCTGCCTCTGCAAGTATTATTTTCTCATTTGAATTCACTGGTGCAGCAACATGGTGACATCTGTATACACAAATAGTGAAGGCACAGCTTATTTACAGGCAATAAGACAGCAAGAACAACTCGGAACAGCTGATGACCAATTTGTGTCACAAGCGCAAAACCAAACAGGCACCACCACCTATTTGCCATTTATGAAGAGAAAAAGAATGCAGAGCTTATATACAGTGTACATAAAGCACAAAAAAATTTTTTTTCCAGTTTTAGACCTTTTCCTAGTCTTTTCAGATTATTTTTTGCTGCTGTGTCTGCTGGGGAAATTTCACTGCTAAGTCACTCTTCTATTTTTATTTTTACTGCTATTAATCATGGTTATCTGGGCACTTTATTAGCTATATTCCTATAGTTTCCACTATCCTCATCTTCTGAAGAATCATAGGTTTAAGTTGGTGAAATTGTAGAGCAATGTGCTCACTGGTTCCATCACTTTTTTTTTTTTTTTCCTGTTCTCACTTTCTACTACATCCAAAAATGTTTTGGGATTTTTGTAAAAGTTACGTTGGTTAACTAAGTAGACGTTCTAGATTTACTGTAATTGCAATGTTTTCTTTCATCATAACAGTAAATTATTGGTTAATTTTTCCTATCACTTGAAGTTTATGTGTTGCGTTGTACATCTTAATTTCTAACTTAAAGTGGTTGTAAACCCAAATATAAAAAAAATACATTTTTGCCATTAATTAATACATTTTAATGTAAACATACATACAGCTGTGAGTGTACGTCAGAAAAATTCTCCCTTATGCAGGCCATAGACAGGTCGAAAACCGGTCGTTTTAAAAAACAAACCAAAAAATCGGTCGTTCACAAGGTCGACTTTACCACCAATGGTAAAAAAAATCAGCTGATTTTGTCCCGTCTAAGGCTAGCATTTAATTACTTCTGTCCCTTGCAGAGAGCTCCGCTATTATATTTGACATCCTCCTCCTCCCTCTCCCCCCCCATGCGCAGTTTTTTTTTTATCGCTAAAACGATCGGCTGATTTGCTCATCATTGTCGGGAAAATCGGCCTTTTTTTCCTTACCGATAAAAAAAAAAGTGCCAAAACCCCGAAAAATGGCCAACCAATTAACCCACTAAAGGTGCGAAAATCGGCCGATTTTTTTTTTTCGACCGGTCTATGGCCTGCATTAGCTTGTCTCAGCCCTCCAAAAACTGCTGGTCTGTGGGCGTGGCTTAGGACCAGAGAATAGTAGGCAAAGATGTGATGTCACACAATCCCTCAGTTATACACACCCTCCAGCCTTGGCTCCAGAACTTGCATAGCTATATGACATCTCTATGCCTGCGAGCATGTCTCCTGAGTGCATTCAGGGGAATACACAGGTGCCAGTGACTGTCAACTCTGCTTACAGTACAGGATCTGTTCTAATCAGGAGAAAGCTGGTAGGAAGGGGTTAAAAATCCTAGGAATCTTGCAGCCTAAAGTGGCAATGTGGACCAGGAAACATCCTCATGTAAAACTCTGTAAACAGCAATTCACAAGCTAGGTGCTGTGAATAGAGCAGGACAATAATTCGCTGTCAGCAGACTCACCTAGATAACTACAGCATTACTGAAGTGATGCCGATCTGTGTCATAAATCACTGGTGCAGAGTTCTCAATCTTGTGAAGGCAGAGACCAGCAAGAAGAGGACTTATTCTGTTCAGAAGACCAGGGGGGATTTCTGGAGAAGGGGATTGCTTCATGACACCAAATTAAGCTCAAATGCTTAGTAAAAGTAAAATCTATTCAACTGTAGGATTAGATTGATTTGTGTGTTTTGGGTTTACAACCACTTTAAGTTTATCAGCAGGGTCAAACTTCTGTATCTAACTTTGTCATCACTAGTGTTATGATCAGAATGCTGGAGTTCTAGATAATGCAGATGTCACCCAGAAGGAAAATAAAAGCTTTCTGATCTAAGTATCCTGTTAGTTTTGCAGTTTATGGCAGATATATGTACACAAATACTGAGAGAAAAAATAAAAAGACTTACCATAGATCTCTATTCTATGCTTTATACTGTAGTTACTTTGGTCACCTAGAAGGCTGCGGTGCTGAACTGCATCAAGAAGTACGAGAAACATACTACAGGCTTGTTGTGCTTTTAGTTAATGCTGTGAAAACTTTCAACAACCTTAATGACAGGTATGTGTTGACCTCCATGTTCAATGTTTTTTATGTTGCCACAGTTGCTGATTGGCCTGCCTGTGCTGTAAACTTGTTTTGGCTCTTTTCTGTTTCATTTAGCTGCTGTACATACTAAGTCTTAAACACATACTTATTTTGGATGAACTGAAAACATTTAGGGGGCCAGACTCATCAACCAGTTGTGGCCCTTGGACATACTGCACACATCCAAAAAAAGTAATCAAAGTACATAGGGAGTGTGTAGTATGTCCTGTCCTTCTGTCTCTCCTCCTCCTTGCACTTGCTTTGCAATTTCTGACTGTCAAAATGACATCTGGAAGTTACCATAACCTGTTGCATTACATAACAGGCTAGAATAGTTCTTCCCTGTCTTCATTCATGAGTGCCGATGGATAACTTTACGTAAAACAGAGGCTCACAATACAGAAGCAGTGTGTTTATGCAGTGGTTTGACTACATTTCCGTGAACTTTAACCACTTGCCAACGGCTTGTACAGACACAGTCTTGTACCTGTATGGCGGCAGTGGCTTCTTGGTTCAGAGTGTTCGCAGATCAACTCCTAACTCCCCTCCCGCCCCGTGGCTAAATCATGCTGTGATTGGACACAGCTGGATTTAGTCAGCAGATTTCAGCCAGTGATTTATGGCTGAGACCTGCTGATTGTCTGTGTCCAATCACTGTCCAGAGCCCTGTGTTGACAAACAACACAGGGCTCTGTACAGAGGGAAATATGTTTGTTTCTTCTCCCTGCAATGCCCACTGCACTCATAGTCCCAATAAAAGTCAATGATCACTGAAATTAAATAAACTAAAATTTCCAGTGTATATATCATAGTTTGTAGGTGCTATAACTTTCACACAAACCAATCAATATACACTTATTGGGATTTTTTACCAAAGAAATGTAGCAGAATACATTTTGGCATAAATGTATGAAGAAGTTAGATTTTTTTTTAAATTTCAAAATCCAATTTTATTGGATATGTTTTATAGCAGAAAGTAAAAAATATTGTTGTTTTGTTTTTTCAAAATCGTCTGTCTTTTTCTATTTATATAATAAATAATAAAAAACCCAGTGATGATCAAATACCACCAAAAGAAAGCTCTAAGGGAAAAAAATATTAATTTAATTTGGATACAGTGTTGCATGACTGTGCAATTACCAGTTAAAGTACCGCAGTGCTAGATAGCAAAAAATGGCCTGGTTATGAAGGTGGCAAAATCTTTGGGAGCTCAAGTGGTTAAAGAATATGTAAACCCAGCATTTCATATTACTGATATGTGCCTGCTGTACCATGTACTTATATGAAAAATTATCCAATTTTCTTTGTATTGCTTGCTTTGTGTGAAATACTTGGTGCTCCCGCCAGTCTCTCTGCTTTCCTATTAAAATCTGACCACGCTAGATATTAGAGCACAGCATTGACAGTTTTCTTGATGTGCTGGGAGCTGATCCAGTGGTCAGGCTTGTGCTTACACACTCCTTCCCCCCACACAACCATTCACCGGGAAGATCACTGTATTGCTGTTTCTCTTCCCCTAGCTCCTTATGCAGCTGAGAACAGGGTATGCGATCATTTATAAAGAAAGAAAAAAAAAAAGGGGGGGGGGGGTATTTCTAATTTTTTTCTATATGTATTCACAAATGTTTTGCCTTTCTATTTCTAAATTGAATGGGTTGTTTTAGATGGAGTAGGAGTCCTTTTCATCCAGCGCTGCTGGCTCTGTGAAGTCCGAACCTTTTTTGCACTGCTTTCTGATGACACCAGGAGGTGGGACTTTGAGTATAGTCAAGCTGATATCTATCCACCCCCCAGTACTCGGCAAAACTACATCTCGATGAGCACTAAAGCCATCATTGAGCAGATTTGAATCTGCGGTGTCTGCAGATTGTGGTTGAATCCCTGGGGACCCCCGCAGAACCCCAGTTGAGAAACCCTTGTGTAGATCATTGGCTGTTAGTGGCTGTGTTGCGGTCTTAGATCTAGAAGCAGGCGGAGCCACACACTCCTAGTTCTAAAATATATTAACATTTTGACTGCATCTATGAATGAATGATACTTTTTATTTTTGTTTTATTTTAAATTGACAATTCCAGTCATACAATAAAGAAAACAGCTGGTGCTCACAGTTACGGTCTTCCCTCTTAGACTCAAATAAAAAGTATATACAGTCCATTGATTTAAACATTTTCAGTGATATTAACACTGCATAGGCACTTTGTCTTGTGAGACTGGGTATCTTCAGTGTTTCCAGGATCACAATAGAATACCTGTAATGTCACATTCACCTTGGCACCACAGGTGAGAGCCAAGGTGTAAGGTAAGTATATTTTTAAGCTCTCTCCTTGGTAGTCTATTTTGCTCGTTTTATCCTGGGTAGTTTCCTCACCTGTTTACCTGTGTCACAAATAATCCATCAATCCTTGTTGTTTTGGCTGGTCTTACAGCACTGAAATGAATGAAAAAGCTGTAGTGATTGCCATAGGTGTCGATTGGGGTATCCCATGGCATCCACAACTCTTAGATAATTTACTGAAGACTTGTTTAAAGAGATCATCCCACTATATTCTTACTATGATGTGTTGTTTGCCCAGGTCACTTCTCCCAGCCTTATCATGTGTGCAGACTACCCTTCTTCACATGCTGGACATGAGCTGGGAACCCCAAGACCTTTCATTCTTCCTCAGCATTGACCTCCCAGAATTACTTTTATCAATGTCTAAAGAAAACATAAGTACCCATGATAGCATTGTGAGGTAAGTTATTATGATTCATGTTTGTCTATTTAGAACTAACATTACCAATATTCTGAAGATGTTTATGTGATGCTGTCATTTAATGTTAGGGCCTCGTTTACACTTGCTTTACAGTCTGAAGCTCGATCTGCCTTCGGAACACACTTCAGACATCAATAGACAGGTGTTTATGAGGTGTTGTATCACCTCCTCACCACTTGTTTTAACCTCCTAATTACCGAACAACTGTACCACCACCTCTCGTGTGCGGTTGCAGCAGGGAACCATTCACATGAATGGGTTGCACTCACCAGGCGGTACTGTCCACTAAGCGTGACAGGGCTTATAATATCTGCTGTGACCACAGAGCATCACGGCCGCAGCATGTGTCAGTGGTTGAGCGGTGGTTAAAAACAAGGCTCAACCACAGGCTTTTACCACCCCTCAGTCGCAAGGTTAAATGGGAAAATTTTAAAACCATTATCTGTTTAGGTGATCCTTTGTCTGCATTATAAGATAACATTTCAGAGGGAATGTACACTCACCGGCCACTTTTTTAGGTACACCTTGCTAGTGCCAAGAAAATATCCTTCACACCATTACACAGTTGACCACCCCCTCCTCCTCAAAAAACTACACTCTCTTGGCCTCAGAGACTCCGCTCTCTCCTGGCTCTCTTCCTATCTTTCACAGCGCTCCTTCAGTATTACCTATAACTCGACCATGCAGGGCTCCACCCACACGACCACATCATTCATTCACAGTTTCCTGTGAATGCACGAACTACAACTACTATCAGCCATTGCGGCTGACAGCTTGTAGTTCCTAATGGACTGAGAGATCGCTGATGAGTAACCTCTTAGTTCTTTCACAAGCCCTGCAGCTTGTAAACAGTCAGTCCATACGGGCTGAAAGGTGCAGGGCTTGTCTGCAAGAGCCTGACTTTGCATCCCTGATCCGCTGATCAGAGATGCCATGCTTTACAGGCTCCTTAAGGGAAAAAATGCATATTTTTTTTCTTGCAAAAATTATGTGCATTTATTATTTTTTCCTAAAATGTGAACTTCTTATTTTTAAGTGTGCTTGAAGCTGGCTGAATGCTTTCCAAGCCCTATGTAGAAACTTGTTTATACTGTTATACAAGCTGGAGCCCATACAAGGCCTAATTGTTAAAGTGGTTCTAAAGTTAAAAAAATTTTTTTTACCTTAATGCATTCTCTGCATTAAGGTCGACAACCTCTGATATGTTAAAGCTGCACTCCAGGATAAGCAAATAGTGTTCAAACACAAGAGGCATGTGTATTCTTTCTTGAATCTTGGTGTGCGTGGTGTGTATTTCTTCCAAATCTGCATTAATGTAGCATGGAAAAACATCTGCACTTTCAGGAACCTCCTGTGCTATAGACCTGTCATTGTTGCTCTCTTCTAGTCTTGTAGCTGCTCCTCTGAGGTTTTCTGCAGGCAGCCTGTAGTGGGAGGAGCTGCTGGGCCCCACCCATAGCTCTGCTTTGCTCAGACTTTGTGCAGGTCAAAATGTTATGTAAATTTTCAAAGGCATTTGGTAAAAAAATATTTCAATTCTATCCCTTGATGCTCTCAAGGAATATACGTAAATGAAAAGTTTGTGCCTGGAGTTCAGCATTAAAGTGAACCTGTGAGAATAGAAAAATGGAAGCTACCACTGCTATCTTATTTTAAGGGGGCATTCACTGTGATCCTATGGTCCTGCAACAAATGGAAGCATATACAGTATGCACTCAAGCCAGGATGAGAATGACTTCTTTAAGGTCTGTGCCACTTATAAAACAGTTCCCTAATGACAGCTCGCAGGATTCTGTCCTTGGAGGTTCTTTTTATGGAACAAGGTTTATTGTTTTAATTTTAGGAATAGATAAATCACTTAACATTCCTACCAGTTTTCATTGTAAATTAATTCACAGTTGTGGTGCAGTATTTCCATACAAAATGTCTATCCGGCTGTAATAATAATAAGAAAAAACATTCAGGAGGTGGCAGTTTCGCCTCTTGGATGCCTGGTGGCATTCACTGCTCTCTTGCCATTGCGTATAGCATTGCAGAGCAGCAGGAAGGGCTACTATCTGTGTGAATGAACTCCAATAGCACAAGTTGTCGATTAAAATCGATACCCAGAAAATCATTTTTTTTTTATACTGCCTTTTTATCTTGGTTCTAAATGATAAACGTATATGTGAATGGGGCTAAATGCTGTCCTTAAAACTAAGCCACACTCTCCACTTCATGTCCAGTGAGGGTATACCTTGTACTGATGTCCTCTTTGTAGATGGTGGTAAGCACTAGGCGGGACCTAACCACTGGACATGGCTTTACTTAAAGCTAAGTCAGTTGAGTCATGAAGAGACGCTTTTCTGAATATCAGATAAGGTAACCTGCTTGCTATTTAATATGGCTGACAGTTTTGCATTAAACCACAGTTTATTAATAAAGGACAGCCTTGTCTGATGGGCAGAGAGCTCTTCAAATTAAACAAATAGAAAAAGCTCAATAAAGTTGAGTGCCAGCTTTTTTTTTTGTCAGATTGGCATCGTGACTGCAGGGATTGAGGATGTAAAGTGAATCCTAAATTCAGACTCCCAAACTCCCCTTGTGCTGCTTACTATTTTACTGGTGGAAATGCTAATTTCTGATTATATTAAGATGGCCAACACTTTTTTTCTTTTTCAGTCAGTGGGATGAAGAAGATGAAAGGGCAGATTACAGGCAGAATCTTCTGTGGTTAGAGGCATGCAAAGATGGAACGTTTGAAGCTTGGTATGAAAAGATCAATCAGGCAGATCCAGATGTAAAAAGAAAGGTGAGAATTTTCATGTCTTCCTTTCTCTAGTATTCCCTCCAACTGTATTTTGTCTTTCAACTGTATTCATTATTATACAAATTATCAATATTTTTATGGGATATATACATGTTATGTGTGTGTGTGTGTGTGTGTGTGTGTGTGTGTGTGTATATGTATATATATATATATATATATATATATACACACACACACACAAATAATTATGATGGCTGTGTGCTGATGGCTTTTCATTACAGTTTTTCTTTTTTTGAGCTTCAAAAAGGCAATAACAACTAAATTGCCCACACAGGGGCCACTGCCAGTGTATAAACTAAGATATAGAGACAAGGAACAGAGTGCAAGAAACTAAGATCAATTTAGTAATCTTTGGAGGCATTGAATCAATGGCTAAAGTCGATGATGTGTCAATTGTAGACTATAAGATAAATGTACACTAACTAGAAAGTAGGGGTAGGATGCAACAGAAAGGTAAGTGGAAAGAGAAGACAAGGGGAGAAAGGAAAAAGGTGAGAGTAAGGAGGGGGGCATACATCTCCCACAGACTCTGGTCAAGGGCAGCCAGGTAGTTAAAGGGCACTCAGTCTAGTGGGGTCCAGGGACGGCAAAGCATAGGAAATCCAGTTCTCAAGGATACTAGATATTTTCCCATTGAGGAGCATCAAGTTCATGCAGTCCTTGACATCTTAAAAGGAGGCTGAGGTCTTCTTCGAGGTCCTGGAAATGCTCTGCTTTGCCACTGAAAACAAATACATTGCCAATTTTAGAGACAGGCAAAGGCCAAGGATTCTTTTAGGAGAAGAGCCATCTGGGCATTTTGAGGGATATGGAAGAGGGAATGAAGATGTCCAAACACTTGGGACAAAAGGCTGTACGTATTAGACAAGCCCACCAAACATAAACTGCGTCACCCCATAGGCCACATCCCCCAAAACATCTATCGGTACAATTAGGATTGGCATCGGCAAACCGGGCAAGAACCCAGTACCAGCGGAAGAGGACCTTGTAGGCCGGTTACAAAATAGAAGTGCTTAAAGAACATTTAGCTGTGCTTAGCCAGGATTTGCTTCAGTCTTCCAAGTCCATTGGAGCCACAAGGTCTCTATCCCAATTCTTGAACCCTTGGCGTTCAGCGTAGAGTATAACATAGAGATGAGTTTGGGTACCCCCAGGAAATGTAGGCAAGTATGTTCAAAGGAAGTTTTAGTATAAGGGGAGAAATCAACTTTCCATTGTGCTAAAATAAAATGTTTTAATTGTAGCTAATGAAAGTGTTCTGTGGGATGAAGGAAAAGTACGGTCAGTCAGGAAGTGAACATGTGTGAAACCATGCGGCGTCCACCAGGAAAAGGACCTAGGTTGCTGTAGGCCTGAGGGAAATCATGGGTTAAGGTTGATGGGCAGCAGAGGAAGGAAAGGAGACATTCATTTACCTGAGTAAGAGACTGAGTCCCAGATCCTCAGACTTAGGATTCATTAAGCGGATTCATTAAGCTGATGACTTTAACCTGACTTAAACGGAACCCTATCATAGGAAGAGTATGGAGGCTACCCTTGCTGACCTCCTTAAAGAAAAATACTAGCTGTCTAGCCTTTTCTGGCAGCAGTACTTTCTAAAACTCTGATGCAAATAAAGTCTGAACTCCTTATCTGTTGATTTGGTCCATGCATGTGGAATTCCGGGATAACCCTAACTACCCATAAAACTGTTCCCTTCCCCCTCCTAAGACCTATGATTACTAACCTGTGTAAATATGATGTGTATACTTACCTATTTTCAGGCCACTGCAATCCAGTCACATGATCCCTCTCCCCTGTGTCAGCAGGAGAGAGGAGGGACAGTATATGGGCCATTGAAGTCTGTGTGATGTCACTGCTCCAAGCTTTACTAGCCATTGTTGGAGCAGTCTCTCCCCTCCCCTGCAGCTGCTGCTGGCAGACAAAAGGAGATCATGGGACCAGAGAGACCTGAAAATAGGCACGTATACAAGCACAGGTGTTAGGAGGGAAGAGAAGACCGGTTTAGGAGTAGCTAGGGTTATCCCAGTATTCCACTTTAAGGTGTTTGAGTCAGGGTGATAGTCAGGGATTTAGCATTTTCAGATGGAGATGAAGATTAGAAACTTTTTTGCTGCCACAAACACTAGTACAGGTGGGAAAATGTTTATCAAACAATATTTTCTATAAAAATATACTAAAATCATTATTACTGCACACAAACACAACTTACATATCCAGTTAAATAACAAGTCCAGTTAAATGTTACAAACTTGAACTAGATATCACTTACAAAATTCCTATGAAACCTAACAGATAACATTGTTTTGAGTTAATAAGTAAAAACATTTTGTAAATTTTAAATTGTGTCTTTTTGCCAAGCTATGAAAATTGAATGTGCACAAAACTATTAGTGGTATTAAAAATCTGGAGGTTGGCTTCACCTTCACACCTATTCATTGTTGTAATGCCTAATCTGCAGTGCCATGTGTTTGCAGTGTTGGTGTGCAATGAGATCAAATGATTCAGGCTTATCATTTTACAGAATTGAATGAATATAATTGAACAAATTATAAAAGAAAAATATCAAGCACTGCACTGCATTGTAACAACACAGTTCACATGCAAAAAGCAGAGCAGTGCATGTGTGGTATGCACACCATAATGAATACCTGCTGGTGTGAATGAGCCCTTAGTGTGTTGGCGCACAAAAACATGTAAAGTACATTACTACAGTATGTGTATTATTACAGTATGTGCAGTGTACAATTGTACATTATGGGCTCTTTCACATAGACACCGAGGGCTCCACACCAGCAGAATTTCATTGTATTTCTGCACCCAGGAGACATAAGTATTTGCCTACAGCCATGGCTAGCAGCCTGTACATGACATGTACATCCATGACAAAATGACAGATGACGCAACTTTATGCATGTTCAGTTGGTTTCCTGCTCACATTTTGATATGGAGGGTTGTTATCAGTGGCTTGTCGGCTGCTGATCACATCAGTTTATTACTCAGAAGAGTTTAGGGAACACTCTTTTTTCAAGTCAGCAGAAAATGCAAAGGCTGTAAGGCTTACTGAGCTAACCAGCTGCAAACTGTTTCTGTGCTGACATAAGCCTTACACCCATGCCAGTGAAAGACTTAAAAGGTGAGTGTCTACTATGATAAAATAGCACAAACAGACAACTAATTTCAAAGACTTTACCATAGATTTAGTTTGTTCCTGTTATATAGATAACCCAGATTTCAATGTGCTGAAGATCTGTGTAATATTCTTAACATCCTAAAGTTAGCCAGTTAAGGTTATAATGATAAACAGAAAATGTAAAGTTCATTATATTAAAAAAAAGGCTTGAGCACCTATAAAATTAATGCATACTTCACAAATGTTATCACGTTTATCTTAATTAGGAGTAAGTCATATCTTTGCCACATAATGTTCATTTGCCCGTATGAGACAACTTTACAGGTGCTTTGAGCCTTTTTCCTGCACTGCTATACAGAGGAAAATAAATGTGTTAATAGCAGTCTTTTAAAGTGCTTGTTTTTTGTTTTTGTTTTTTTTTTTTTTTTTTACAGATGCATTTGTTTATTGCACGGTACTGTGACCTATTGAATGTGGAAATTTCTTGTGATGGTTGTGATAAAATTGCACCGTGGCATCGCTACCGGTGTTTACAGTGTAATGATATGGATTTGTGTAAAACATGCTTCTTGGGTAAGTAAAGTATCAGCAGTGATTTATTTCCATTACATTCCTGTCGTGAATAAAACTGTATCGTGAGTGAATGGGAAGCTTAAATGAAACTGAACATTTTTGCTAGCATTCTAAATGAAATATACTGCATTGCATTGATGTTTTGCTGAGACAAGTTCACAGTTGACCAGCTGTATGTTATCTGATTCTAGGGTGCTCACTGCTGTCCTCTTTACACTGCTTGGTCATCCTGATTATTCTCCCCTTCCCCCACTGATGTGTTACATTTAAGTCTTGTTGGCAACAAGGCTAACAGGTTTGACATATTTGCAGAGCTATGTAAATTGTGCATTTATGAGGCAAATGCACAGTAATTTTTTTTTTTTTTTTTTTTTTTTAATGATTATTATTGCACTACTCCTTTAAAGGCAACCTTTACTGTGATTAATATGGGGCCGCCCAAGCTAACTTCCTTCTAGAAATACTATATGTTTGGTTGTCGGCCCCAAAATAAAAATACAAATCAGTCTGAACTACTGACCTGCATACTTCTTGGGACAGTACCTGCATGATAGCCAGGCGAATAGCATTTAGTGACTAGATTTCCTTGAATGCTGAGTTATCCATTCTGTGAATCGCCATGGTTCTTTATTGTCAGCATATTGCCTACACTTTTAGGGCGGCAGTGATTTTATTGTATAGATTAACAGTATTATTTGTTCATTTCACAGGTGGAGTAAAGCCTGAGGGCCATGAAGATGACCATGAAATGGTCAACATGGAATATGCATGTGATCATTGCCAAGGACTTATTATTGGTCATAGAATCAACTGCAACATTTGCAATGACTTTGATCTATGTTACGGATGTTATGTGGCTATGAGATACCCTGAAAGGTGCTTACATATACTTAAGACTGTTATGCACTTGTGTTTACATAGGATTTCTTAGAGCTAAGGACACACAAATGAATCCTACTTTTCTGTGAGGCAAAAGTGTTTAATGTGCTCAGCAGTTTAAATTATTGCTGTAAACGGTTAGAAAGAAACATTAGATGAACACCTTTTAACTTTATGTTTCAATGTATTAAAATTTCACAGACGTCTCTTACAACTTGTGTCCTGTTATAATGAGGGCGTTTGTTGAAACTAGGATCCATTTAGGATTCAGTGGCAGCTGAAGAGATTATGTAATGTTTTTTTTTTTTTTTCCTTCCTTCTGAACATTGTCAAGCTGATGATTAGTTGAAGTATGGGATACTTAATGATGATTCAGTATATCTAAAGCTACAACCCTTTTTTTTTTTTTCCTTGTTCATTGAGGAACACAGGAATTCAGAAATTGTTGGGTTATACTGCTGCCTGTAGTAGGATTCTACACTGGCAAAAGGGTTTGTATAACCCCTTATACATCGAGCGCCGAGCGTGCGTTTTTTGCTAGTGTGCTAGGAGGATGGATGCCTTTTCACTGCTTTGTTGTGAAAAGTCTAACCTTTTCACTAGATTCTCCATTTCTTTCTTTAATCATGATTCCTTTATAAGCTGTTTGAGCTGGTCTCTATTCGCAGCTATCTGCATGGACATATACTCAACAATAGCTTTGTCCTTACCTTGTCCCTACTGGACATATGGTCGCTGGGCAGGCCTGGAATTTGACCTTCGGACATTAAGCTCTGTGTTGTGGCACTTTCCAAACCTTTGTATACTTTTTAGCTAGCTGTAGAACGCTTCTGGTGTGATCCTGTCTCTGAAGACTCAGTGAGTAGGTAGTGTGAGTTGAGCAGTCAGTGAGCCTCAGTAGTAGGACTGTTGAGTACCATTATAATGACCAATTTTCCCTGGTTTACTGTGGAAAAGTTTCAAGCTGAAGTTTTGTGGAAAGGTTTAAAGCTGAAGTTTTGTACAAACAGCTAGATCCTGGACAAATCTTTACTGCAGGGATGCCTTGTCCTCTTCCTGTCTCTGAAAGTCTGGTACTGAAATGTCTAACTTCTTTGGGTCTTCATGCAAAAGAGCAATGTGGATGGTCCTACAGGGACATTTTCACTCCTTCCTTCTCCTCTGTTGAGAAAAGTCCTTTCTTTGATTACACTGCCTGTAACATGATCCGTGAATGGAGAGAGACTGATCATTCACAAGATTCTGTCCCTCATTCACAGATCGTATTACAAGCCGTGTGATCAATGAAAAAACTTTTCTAAATGGAGGTGGAAGAAGGGGGCATGTCCCCATTGGATTATCTGTACTGATCCTATCTGAAGACCCAAAGCTGTTAACCATTGCAGCGTTGCATGTTCAGAGACAGGAAGAGGACAAGGCATCCCTTCAGTGAAATTTTTTTCAGGATCCAACTGCCTACACAATGTGGAATATACTTAATTATCGATCAGTTATGTGATTTCTATTTTACCTAAAAGTCAGTTTTACCACTGGGGGCCTGAGCAAGTGTTGCGTGCCGCATGTTCTTGTTCTTGCCAGTCAGTATTGAGGAAGTACCTTTCTGTCCCTCTGATCGCAAGTGACAGTTTCATTATCTTTGGTTGGTCTTTGCTGCCTGCCTACAGTTACCTGGTCACCCCTCCAGCCATGTGAACTTCTCTTGCTTCCAGAAGCTGGTATATAAGTATTCAAGTCCTAGAACACGATTCACTAATGTTTCCAGTGCAGGATGCAATGCACCCTTTGAAGGGCTTGACACTAGCAGCCTGGAAAGTTGTCATCTGCTTAATGCTCATCTGTCCCTGGAGTCTTCCTTTGTTCTGTTAGGTGTGGCTAACTCTTTGATTCTATCCTAGGAGAATTTAATTTCCTCTCCAGACCCTTGCAACTCAGCATCCTGTCATGGAATATGTTTGAAGAGTCCTTGGACAATTTGCCTGTCACAGACTTTCAAAAACCAGGCTGCTCCTGTCCTGGTGGCTGAGGAATCCAACTCTGGAGTTGTAGAAGTTCTTTCTTAAAATGTCTTGGAAGATTCTCACAATGGATGCCAGCCTATCACGCTGGTGAGGCATCCTAGACACTCTCTCTGTTCAGGGTACTTGCATGTCAGAGGAATCTTGAATGTTGATTGAATTTGGGATATCCCTGCAGTGCTAAGCACCCTCCCTGAAGGGTCTTCCAATCTGGATTCATTCAGAAAACATCATTATGACATATCAGTTATCAAGAGTTATCATATCAGTTACCAGAAGTCCTGCAACAGCCAGAGAAGTGAAAAAATCAATTCTTTCCTCTCAACAAGTTCCAGCCTTGTCCACCATTTACTTTCCTGGAAAGGACAATTGGCAGGCATATGGACCATGGACCTGGTAGAGTTATCCCTACACCTGGAGGTGTTCCAGGACCTGTGTCACAGATGAGTAATGCCTGATGTGTACCTCCAGATTTAACAAACTAATCAGGTTTACTTCAAGGTGCAGAGATGCCCTGGCGGAAGAGGCAGGTGCTCCAATGGCTCTGTGGGATGGATATGGCCTGATCTATGCCTTGCCTCTCCTGAAACTCCTTCCTCCTCTGTTCCACAAGATCAACATGGAGGGCATTCTGATGATCCTTATAGCTCTGGACTGGCCTAGGCAGTTATGGTGCTCTGACCTGATCAAATTCCTGGCAGGTGCCTCATAGGCTCTACCAGTTTTTTCAGATCTTCTGTCTGAAGGTCCTTGTTTACCTACCTACTTTACGGTCATGGGCTTTAACAGCATGATTCTCACAATGCTTAAAGCTGAACTGTGGCAAAAATTTATTTACATGCCCTTGTTGCTGATTTCCTATCTTCACTGACTTTGTCATCCATTTTCTGGTTCACACAGTAGCTGCATTGAAATAGACTATTCATTTTCTATTCAAACCATTAATTCTCTTTAGTTTCCTGTTTGTAAGACCAGTGGCTGCTATGCCTCCTATTCCCCCTCCACCCTCCCCCCAGCCACTGGTTTTGGCACATCCCTTCTGTAGTTTTTTCTCCAGGAAGCAGTAATGTAATTCAGCCCCACTTGCAGTGGTTGGGACTCTCTAAGACACATTCAACATGTACAGGCCTAGTGTACCCACCCACATTCACTACAAATCTCTGTGAATGATGGGAACTATTGTTTCCTTTTACTGCAGAGAGAGAGGAGAGGATATTATGTAAACCCTGCTGTTACAACTCCTCCTTCTTGGAAGAGCCAATTCTGTTATCGTTTGAATTAAAGAGATGAGGTCCTGAAAAATCAATTTGATTTTTCTCCTAAATGGTAAGAATTTTCAAAGTTGTATGCACGGTTTAGTGTTTTCTGTAGGGGGGTGTAGTAATGTTTTTTTTTCCTATTCCAGAGTTGTTCTTAAAATGATATCTTCACCTTTTGAACATGTTACACTCTAACAGTGGGTGGGGGATCTTCTCCCCGCACCTGCTGTCACAATTTGAAAATATATTCATACAGTGTCCTGTGAATAAATTCCTACAAGTACCATCAGTTAGTTGCGGCTGAGGACTTGTAGTTCTCAATAAACGAGGGTGTTGGTGAGCGCTCTCATAGTCCATTGATCTTCCTGCTCTCAGGTAACTGCCTGTCCATATGAGGTACAGGCAGACATCTATCCTGAGACTCAGCAGGAGCTTGCAACTACACCTGCGATCTGCTGATCCTTCCTTGCTATAAGCAACCATAATGTGTAAAACTTTCGCAGAGTAGTACAATATAGTATGGTAACATTATATTACTCTGGTCACAGTGTGTGATAAAAAAAATCCAAATCTTTGGATTCAGGTTTTCCAATCACCTCCATGACCACAAGTGTATAACATCAAGCACCTTGGCATGAAGACTGCTTCTACAAACATATGTGAAAGAATGGGTCGTGTTCAGTAAATTCAAGCATGGTACCGTGATAGGTTGCCATCTGTGCAATAATTCCATCCGTGAAATTTCCTTGCTACTAAATATTCCACGGCCAACTGTTAGTGGTATAACAAAGTGGAAGCAACTGGGAACAACAGCAACTCAGCCATGAAGTGTTAGGCCACGTAAAATGACAGAGTGGGGTCAGCGCATGCTGAAGTGCGCAGAAGTCGCCAACTGTTTGCAGAGTCAATAGCTAAAGACCTCCAAACTTTATGTGGCCTTCAGATTAGCACAAAAACAGTACATAGAGAGCTTCATTCCACACTTAGAATCAACTTCAGACCCTTTACCTGCTTAATTGATGAAGAAATAACGAAGGAGTAGCCCACACCTAGTCATGAAACCGCTTTTGATTCAATTGTCCAATTACTTTTGGTCCCTTGAAAAAGGGGCGATGGTTACTCTTAAGGGCTGTAATTCCTAAACCCTTCCTCCAATTTGGATGTACATACCCTCAAATTAAACCCGAGAGTGTGCACTTTCAGCCCATATCCATTATATAACTATAGTTTGACAATGTTTTAATAAATAACTTAAAAAACTAAAATTGTGCCTGTGTCCAAGTATATATGGACCTATATACATACACACACACTAACTATATATATATTTTTTGTTTTTCGTACGGTCAGTGTCCCTGATCACTGCCACAGCAGTTACATGATGATGCTGTACTAAACTGATGACAGTATGTTTAAAAAAAACGAAATTGTGAATTTTAACATTTCTTCATTTTTCAAAACATTTTGACACTTTAGTGGTGTGTGTAGAAGCAATCGAGTGGCAGTGCAGCTGCCTGAATGCTTCTACCTGCCAAGTAAGCCCTTTTGCTTGCCTGCAGCAGGGCTAAATGTTAAGCAAAAACTACCTGCCTGGCACCCAGAACTACATGTCCTGGGCATTGGGTGATACAAATTGCATATCCCTTTATGGTGTAGTAATAGAGGGAGGAGTTACACTGGGTTATTCACTGTTTTTTTTGTATGCCAGTGTCCAGTATTCCTGTAGGCGGCAGTGAAACCCCACAGTCTCAGAGTTCTTGTGTTCTGCAATAAATTCCAAGAAATTGATTTTATTATAAAGTACTGCAAGCTGGATGTACATAGACCCTGAGCTGCTACCTTCAGGTGATGCACTGAGAGAGCTGCTTTTTTTTTTTCACTTTTTGCTATTGTCCTGTAGGTGTTGAACCTGTTTTCCCTTATGGAGAAGCTTCTATGCTTAACTAGTACTTATTTTATTCAGATTCTTCAATCAGCCTTTTAACTACCTTCTGCTACAGCAGAAGCAGTGAATCCAGATTGGTGCAACTTCAGTAAAACCTTGGAAAATGTACACTTACAGCAAGCTGTGGGTATGGCCCGTATTGTTGCTTTGGGCACTGGATCCTGCATGGGTGCTTACCTCGACACCTAATGCAACACATGTAGTTATCCACAGAGTGCTATTCAGGTGCAGGGTTGTTAATTCCTGTGGTTTCTAGACCCTGAAGACCTCTCTGGGAGTATGCTGACCATGATGGGCGAAGCCTGGACCCATATAGGGACCAGCGACGTGGAAAGATAAGATCCTGTTATCACACTATTACTGTAGCCCTAGAGCAAGTATGGGAACAAATATCCCCTATACTCGCAGTACACGTTAGAGGAAACTAAGGAAGCATATGCATATATGCTCGCTGCTGCTGTGCGCAAAAGCCTATTTATAGTCACATTTAATTCTCCTGTCTTGCCAGAGCCCTCTGACTACTAAGAGAACTGTAAAGTCTAAATAGACATTACCCATTCATGAAAAAATACAAGGGGCAATTTATGGTCGTTGTGTTTCTCCTGAATAGGTTTTCACTCCTCCAAGAATCATTTCCAAGCTAAATTTAGTGGAAAAAGAATTCACCTAAAAAGGGGATTGTTCCAGTAGTAGACCCTGCTGTCTAAGACAAACATCTTATTGTGTTTATAAAAGATGTTCCTTCATTAGGGACAACATACTTGTATGCCCTTTCAGGGCGGACATGTCTGTGGTGAGGCAAATAAAGTAAAGATGTCAAAAGAAAGGTCTTTCTCCCACAGCAGAAGGCTCCAAAAACCCTCTTCAGGAGCCTCTACCTTCTCAAAATGCAGAACTTACACACACTCTTCTCAGGCTTAATTTTCAAAGCCAAAATTTAGTCCTTTCTTTCAGCACAAGACTTGAAGCCCACCAAGTGTGCCACAAAGCTTTAACCACAATGAAGGGGTGTTCTCACGCCTATGAGTGGGGAGGACATCTGTTACAGTTTGCATTCTTCTTGGTCACAGATATTCCTAACCTATGGATTCAGTCGATGGTTTAAAGCAGTACAACATGGAGTTCCAAGGTCTAAGAACACAGGGAATCTAGGTTACAGGGTACTTAGATGACTATCTTGTGAAAAATTCATCTCCCTCACAACAGTCTGCAAATATCCAAAGGGCTATCCAGATTATTCAAGCTTTCAGTCACATAGTTGGATAAGGTTGAATAAAGACATCAGTTGAGTAATCATCTTCCAAAAGTCTGCCCTCCAGCCTTCCCTTAGTCTCTCATTCATATATATATATATATATATATATATATATACTTCATCCATATGCCTCATCCAAGATGGGCCAAGAACAGGTTTTCCTTCCACCATACTAGCTTCTGTCTCTATGCTGAGACCTTAAGATCAAAAAAGCATCCTTCTGTGAGAATCTCTGAGATTTTCCATGCCTCATGGTTGACTAGTGAACAACTGTTCCCTTCCCTCAGTTCTACTCGAGTCTTCTCCAACTATACATTCTGTTGGCCTGGAACAAACACTCTCCAGCTTTCGACTTCCCTATGCTGCTCTAAAATTAAACAAGGAATCCTCTAGCTTGGTGAATTACCAACCCAGCATTGGAGATGGGAAAGTAATTTCTGCCACCTTAATGGAAAGTGATAACAGACACTAGCCTCACCGTTTGGGGAAGAGTATTAAATCACTGTTCATGGAACCAGGTCACCCATGGAAGCACTGCTCCCCATCAAAA
Source organism: Staurois parvus (assembly GCF_062004578.1). Taxonomy (NCBI): domain Eukaryota; kingdom Metazoa; phylum Chordata; class Amphibia; order Anura; family Ranidae; genus Staurois; species Staurois parvus. Next base: position 4,952,435 of record NW_028318635.1, read on the forward strand.
ATTGTCTCTGTGCCCCAGATTTTTTCAATCATCATTGCCTAGACCAAAGGAAATTGTCCCTCCAGGGACAGTTTAGGTTCATATATGACACCCTTTGAACCCATTTGGTCAGGGGTGTTCAACCTGTGGCCCGCAGGCTACATGTGGCCCTTGGAGCCGCCTGATGTGGCCCTCAACCTCAAACCAGGGAAGCGCATGCCCAGGGTCAGCAACTTTTATATTCTGCGGGTTTGATGCACTTCCAGAAAGTGCACCACACCTGCAAGATATAATAGAAATCTATAGCAAAATGCAGCTAACCTGTAAGTGGCAAGGGCTTGTTTACATATGTGGTTTGGTGAGCATTAAAACACCATAGATGCAATGTGTTTTTATCACATCCCCCCCCCCTCCCAACCGCTGGTGTAGCATCAGGGGTCACAATGGAGATCCATGTGGCCTCCCAGTCACATTCTGTTTTACATTTGGACAACCATTGAAAGCCGGCTTCTCCACCCCTCCATCCAGTCGGTATTCAGAGACTGCAAGAGGACAATTTTCATTATGCTGTTCAAAATAAAAAACATCAAAATCCTGAAGCATTAATTTCATTGTGGCCCGCGACTAGTTGCCAAATCACTTAAGTGGCCCTTGCTCTTCAAAAGGTTGGGCACTCCTACATTAGGTGATCTCTGATCTCTCCTGCAAAGTGGCCTTCTAGGTGGCCATCACATGTCAGACGTGTTTCAGAGTTAGCTGCCTGTTCTTGTAAGAAACCCTTCCTAATCCTTCATGAGGACAAAATAGTACTATGTCTAAAATGCTCCTTTCTCCCTAAGGTAGTATCATCCTTTGACCATTTTGAAGACATTCTTTCCTTCTTTGTACCCTGCCCCCAAGCCTCTCAAGGAAATTACTCTTTGGTTTGGACGTTGTCAGGGCTGTTCAAGTCTATATGAAAATTACCACCGCCATATAAAAAAAATCTGTTTGGTCCTGCTTGACAGGGTCTTGAGTAGAACCCCCTGTTCAAAGGCCACTGTTGCCATTGTCTTTTGCTCAGCTTTGTAAGGCCACCACCTGGTCTGTCAGTTCACATAAGTTCTACCAGGTGTATGTTCAGGCCTCTGCATTGTAGCTTTCAGCCGCCAAGTTCTTTCAGTAGCACTCTGAATTGGGTCTGTGACCTTTTTCTGGTTTGTTGAGCCCTTTGGCATAGTTCTCAGGTTGCCCACCATTCTGATTCATTGCTTGGGGTCTAGAATATCTACTTCGTATCCTGTATTGCATGATTTAGTTAAAAGGATTTTTGACTTACTTTAAACTCTGTATCTTGAAGTACAGTACAGGATACAGACCACCCTCCCCTCCATTCCTGTGTTACTCCGCATTGCTTGCTAAAAACTGAGGTCTTACAGGGTGTAGGATTCGATTATAGAGGTAAGCCAAAGGGGGCATGTGTTAAATAGCTTTGCCAGTGTCCAATCACCTGAAGGTAGCAGGGTTTATAAATATCCAGCCTGTGACCTGTTATATACAGAATGCACATATAATACACAGGTAAGACCATATGACTTTTTTTTTTTTTGGATAGAGTTGGGAAGGGTTAAAAAAAGCTATGAGTTTTGATACCCCCTTCCCCTGTTGTCATTGGAACAAGTGTCCCTGTTGGACAATTCCTCCTTTCTTTTTCTGGTGGCAACACAAACATTTGGATTTGCCCTTACGTTCTTTACCGGTGACCATGGAGATCAAAGATAATGGAGCTTTACTCTGCAAAAGAAATGTGGGTACCCATCACCTAACCCCCTGAACATTAGTAGGAGTTTTTTGTTTGTTTGCCCAGCTCCAATTCTGGCCTAGGCCAGACTGATGGGTCCACTTGGGAACCCGCATCACATATCCTAAAAGGCTGTGGGGTGATTGCATCTGGACATGCTGGTTCTGCTGTGCAGGCAAGTGTGTATTTTTAATTTAACCCACAATAACAGGACAGTTGGTAGTGATGATCTGTTTTACCACTTAAGTCCCAAGCACTGTTTTAATGGAGCATGTATAGCAGTTTTGTCCCAGAGCTGCTGCTTCACCGATTTAAAATGGTGCCTGGTTTTATTGGTTTCTGTACCTCCCCAACATTACCAATAGAAATGCTACACAGCTGCAACGGGCAGGGCGGGGGGATCTTGATCTGATTTTTTCTGACCAGATCCAGACACTCCCATGAAAGTGCGTAACATACATTGTATGTATGTATGTGTGTGTGTGTGTATATATATATAATTGTAAAAAGTGTAAAAAATTAATACATATTATGTTTTTTTCTTATGCCATTTCCTAAAACTACTATAACATCTTGTTTTCCTCCTCCAGCCATTTGCCTAGCCATAGTATCACGATCTACCCCATGGTTACAAATAAAATCAGTGACAAGCAGAGGCTTATTCAGCCCTACATTCACAACTACTCATGGCTGCTCTTCAGTGCACTGGCTCTCTATTGCTCAGACTTGGCCACTGAAGGGGAAATGGATGGGGAGAAGTTTGAGTCAAATATAATTTCCAGTGCTCAGATTCTACAAGCAAACTGTACAGATCTAGTAGCCAGCTGTCTCATGAAGGCTCAGAATGGAAAGGGTAAGACTTTGAACTGTAAACCTCTGTTTACTTTTATTTTCTTGGAGACATCCACTCTGAATTGCTTGTACTGATGTCTATGTGTGATCATCTACTTGTCATGCAAAGAGTCTTTGAAAGGAACTCTATTTTTACTTGATTAGTAGAACCGTGTATCTTTTTAAATCTTTTTTTCTGTGCAGGCAGGGTCCACTGCACACATTTCCATACATGGCACCACCAAATTGTAAACCATTTTACATTTTTGGGGTTTCAGCGCAAACAAAATGTTAGTTTTGTTTTGATTTCTTTAACCACTAGCCTACAGGGCACTTATACCCCCTTCCTGCCCAGGCCAATTTCCAGCTTTCAGTGCTGTCACACTTTGAATAACAATTGCGTGGTCATGCAACACTGTACCCACATGAAATTTTTATCATTTTTTTGAGATGGATAGAGCTTTCTTTTGGTGATATTTAATCACCTCTGTTTTTTTTTATTTTTTTCTTAAACCAAAAACCACTGAAAATTTTGAAAAAAAAAAGTTTTTTCTTTGTGTTATAAAATTTTGTAAATAAGTGATTTTTCTCCTTCACTGATGTGCGCTAATGAGGCTGTAGTAATGGGTACTGATAGGCTGCACTGATGTACACTGATAGGTGGCACTGATGGGCACTGATGAGGAGGCACTGATAGTGGCACTGATGGGCATTGACAAGCATCACTGATGGGCACTGAAAGGCAGCACAGGTGGTGGCAGTGTGAAGGGTTAATTGCGTAATTAACCTGACCCAGTAACAAACGCTTCCAGGCTGCAGGTGCGTTGATTGTGGTCCAATTAGCTGGAATATCGGTGTGCAGGGTGCAGCTGGGTGTGGCATTGTTACGCACGTGACATCGCTGTTTTAGATAGGCTAGTCCTTCGGTCACGAGTTTGGTGAGAAGGGCTGGGGTCTGACGCCTCGCCCGTCACATTAGGGACAGTTTAAAAAATTTTAAAATTAGAGTTTAATATTGAAAAGGTCAAAATGGTGCAAATAAAATATTTACAGGAAAAAAGGTGTTTCAAAGAAACAGAGAAACCATAAAGCAACAGAGAATTAAAAAGGAGTTGAAAATGAAGAATACTTGCAAAATACTTGGTTTTAGCAAGTTCAGTCAATAAGAAAGGTGTTATCAGCTATCATAACTTGATAGATGTTCCTTGGTTGCTGGTAAAGCGAGAGCTGTCAGAGGGTACTGACATTTCCCTTTTCTGTGGTATCAAAGGGTTGTCGACAGAGACCATCTGACCAATTACCCAGTTTCAGGGGTGGGTGCTGGGAGGTCACCACGTTTATGAAGTCCCAAATACAGTTTCTTATAAGTATGCATACTTCGGAATACCTACCAGATTATTGTCCAGCATGAAATTAGCCTCAAAATGGATATAGATATAGCAGATCTTGGATATTTATTTCTCATAGAAGGAGTGTGGGAGCCTGATCCACTCTGGTACCTCTTAACATAGAGATGTTTGGGTTCAAAAAGCTACCCAATAACTGAGGGAGGTAAGTATGTCTATATTCTGGCTGTGCTGTAATGATTTCATGAGTTATATGCTAAAGTTTTAGAATCTTGGCTGATAAGCCGTCTATCAGAAATGTGTATTGCAGTAAAGTATTTATGACCCAAGCTCTGTTAGATCTCTGGATTGCTGAAGCTTGTGAGGGTGACAATTTTATTAGGATTTTCAGACTGGAATGGGGGGTTGGGCTAATGTAGAGGTCTGGGTGTCTGATCAATGGAATGATAACAAGGTCCTGGCATCAGTTAACAGTTTGTGCATTGTATAAACTAAAGGACAGGGGGGAGAGGTCACTAGGCTATCCTTTCTTATGACAGGATGGCATAGGAGACTTGTGACATGACAAAATGGCTGCTACACGCACAGCTATTTGTGTACCCAGTACGCACGATCATTACAGGCAGCATTTCTGAATTATGTTCAAATTTGCCTTCTTTTGCGTGATAGAACTTTAACTTGCATTTTTGGAAGGCGCAGCTAACTGTTCAGAGACAGTCATTTTTGGAAGTACAGTGGGGCAAAAAAGTATTTAGTCAGCCACCAATTGTGCAAGTTCTCCCACTTAAAAAGATGAGAGAGGCCTGTAATTGGCATCATAGGTAGACCTCAACTATGAGAGACAAAATGAGAAAACAAATTCAGACAATCACATTTGCTGATTTGGAAAGAATTTATTTGCAAATTATGATGGAAAATAAGTATTTGGTCACCTACAAACAAGCAAGATTTCTGTCTCTCACAGACCTGTACCTTCTTCTTTAAGAGGCTCCTCTGTCCTGCACTCATTAGCTGTATCAATGGCACCTGTTTGAACTTGTTATCAGTATAAAAGACACCTGTCCACAACCTCAAACAGTCACACTCCAAACTCCACTATGGTGAAGACTAAAGAGCTGTCGAAGGACACCAGAAACAAAATTGTAGACCTGCACTAGGCTGGGAAGACTGAATCTGCAATAGGCAAGCAGCTTGGTGTGAACAAATCAACTTTAGGAGCAATAATTAGAAAATGGAAGACATACAAGACCACTGATAATCTCCCTTGATCTGGGGCTCCACGCAAGATCTCACCCCGTGGGCTCAAAATGATCACAAAAACGGTGAGCAAACATTCCAGAACCACACGGGGGGACCTATTGAATGACCTGCAGAGAGCTGGGACCAACGTAACAAAGGCTACCATTAGTAACACACTACGCCGCCAGGGACTCAGATCCTGCAGTGCCAGACGTGTCCCCCTGCTTAAGCCAGTACATGTCCTGGCCCGTCTGAAGTTTGCTAGAGAGCATTTGGATGATCCAGAAGAGGATTGGGAGAATGCCATATGGTCAGATGAAACCAAAATAGAACTGTTTGGTAGAAACACAACTCGTCGTGTTTGGAGGAGAGAGAATGCTGAGTTGCATCCAAAGAACACCATACCTACTGTGAAGCATGGGGGTGGCAACATCATGCTTTGGGGCTGTTTTTCCACAAAGGGACCAGGACGACTGATCCATGTACAGGACAGAATGAATGGGGCCATGTATCGTGAGATTTTGAGTGCAAACCTCCTTCCATCAGCAAAGGCATTGAAGATGAAACGTGGCTGGGTCTTCCAACATGACAATGATCCCAAACATACCGCCCAGGCAACGAAGGAGTGGCTTCGTAAGAAGCATTTCAAGGTCCTGGAGTAGCCTAGTCAGTCTCCAGATCTCAAACCCATAGAAAACCTTTGCAGGAAGTTGAAAGTCCGTGTTGCCCAGCGACAGCCCCAAAACATCACTGCTCTAGAGGAGATCTGCATGGAGGAATGGGCCAACATACCAGCAACAGTGTGTGCCAACCTTGTGAAGACTTACAGGAAACGTTTGACCTCTGTCATTGCCAACAAAGGATATATAACAAAGTATTGAGATGAACTTTTGATATTGACCAAATATTTATTTTCCACCATAATTTGCAAATAAATTCTTTCCAAATCAGCCAATGTGATTGTCTGGATTTATTTCTCATTTTGTCTCTCATAGTTGAGGTCTAGCTATGATGCCAATTACAGGCCTCTCTCATCTTTTTAAGTGGGAGAACTTGCACAATTGGTGGCTGACTAAATACTTTTTTTGCCCCACTGTATTGTTGAGCCCATGCAGTGATGTTCATCACAGGATCATGCCTGTTTTAATGCAGTGCCATCTAAGGGCCTGAAGATCCTTGGTATCCGATATTGTGTTTCAGCCTTGTCCCTTGCGCATAGAGATTTCTCCAGATTCTCAGAATCTTTTGATGATAATATGTACTGTAGATGATATATTTAAAGCAGGAGTGGGCAGCCTTTGAGAGGTAGAGATCTATCTGAGCAAACATGGAAGAGATCAAAGATCACCTGGGTGCAGCGCCATTTTTTTCCCTTTGTAGGAAACTTATAAAAATGTAAATAAATGTCACTGTAAATAAAAAAAAGATTTACTGTATATACTTTCGGTTTGCCCCGGTCCGGCCATGTGATCTTCCCCGTGTCAGCCAGCGGCAGCTGCAGTGAAGAGAGTGCTTGACAACGGCTCGTTAAAACCTGAAGCAGTGATGTCAGCCATAGTTTCCCATGTCCCAGCTGTTGTTAGCACTTCCTCTGCTCCCCCACATACGCTGCTGGCTCACACAGGTGAGATAACATGACCAGATTGGAGTGGCCTGAAAATAGGTTAGTCAGTATAGGTTAGAAGGGGGAGGGGCATTTTACAGCTATTTAGGTTTAAGCTGGAATGCTGCTTTAAAAACCACTTTAAGACTGACTAACTTACACTTACTTTCCAGTTTAAAGTGGTATAACAGGATGATGCCTGCAGTTAAAGGCATTATCCCAGTATTGCTTTTCGGGCAGGTGATGCTGCTTTTTGGAAAAGCAATCCTGGTGGCTAATTAGCTGCTGGATTGCTTTTACAGGTGGTGAAAGAGGGTCCCTTCTGCCGCCCTCTGGCGCTTCTCTTTCTGACGGTCAGTGTTATTGCAACTTCAAACTATCCTCCCTATTGGTGGGCAGTAGCAGCAATTAACCCCCTTCTTGTGCTGCATTAGTGACACCAGTTTCGGTGTTAATTACTCCTTTTTGCTACGATAGTAGTTAGTGGCAGTGTTTAACAACCCTCTCCATGCTGCAGCATAAAGGGGTTAATTAACACTGACACTGGTGCCACTAATGCAGCACAAAGGGTTTAATTAACTACCACTGGTCACTGATGCAACCCCTTCATCCTGCACAACTAATAACCCCCTCATCGCACCCTCCTGCCCCCCCACCACCTCTGTAACAAACTTGGTACTTGCATTCACAGTGCCAGCACCATTCCCCCTTCCTCTCCCACCTCCACTCTCTCTCTTTCTCTCCCACCTCCCAATCTCTGAATGGCAGCCAGTCAGAGGCCGGGACTAGAAATCATTTGTCAGGTGGAGATCCCTCACAGAATGTATTGCTTTCCACACTAGTGCCGAGTGCAGCTGCTGTGACCTGGGCAGTGGCTCGCCTTACAGTTGGCAGGTGCAATCAGGATGTCAGGCATGTCTGGTCACGATCAACCTGTCAGATGGCCGCAAGCAACAGGTAGTTTGTGATCGACGGTGTCACGTACCTGATGGGAGACTGAATTGACAAGGTCGGCCTCACTTGTGTCACTAGCCCTGAGCTCGCTGAGGTTGGAACAGAGGGAGTCTAGGGACCAGGGGGACAAGAGTGCCAGTGGATGTTGCTTGCGGCTCTTGCAGATGATGACCTTGGTAGGCAGAGTATCCTCTGATTTGGGCACCGTAGAAATAAACCAGGCAGGTTCTGTGGATTGCCAGATGTACAGCAGAGCAAGGTAGGTAGCAAGGACACAGGACTGGAGCAGAGTCAAGGATAGCTGGGGTCATAAACAGTCGGGCAGCGCGGTACAGAATCAGAAGGAAAAGCCAAAGTCAGGAGCAGAGCCGAAGTCAGCAACAAGGAGCAGGAGAGTAATCAGAGTCGGGTCAGGAACAAGCTGGGTCAGCAACAAAGGAATCGTACAGGAACAAGCAGGACATGGGGGGAGTTGAAGCCCAGTCAGCACTGAACCTGAGCAGAGGCACTCCTTAAATGGGCCGTCTGGCACCAATCTTCGCTGTGCGTGTGCGCGATCGCGCATTCCTGCGCGCTGCGCACAGCCGGCAATTCGTCTGCGGGAATTCCTATGCGCATGCGCGTTCCCGATCGCGATTCTTCTTGCCAGAAATCCCTTACAGACGGGTTGCCCACCCCCGATTTAAAGCATTTGCAATTTTACAATAAGTAACTTTATTCTGAAATTGTTCAACGTATTTTAGAAACAGCTTTTCACACATTAATCAGTTGGCCTCCAGAAGATTTTTAAAACAAATTTCTTAATAAATTTAGGCCAAAATGTATTCTGCTACATATTTTTGTTTAAAAATCCCAATAAGTGTTAATTGATTAGTTTGCACAAAAGTGATAGCGTCTACAAACTATGGGCATTTTTTTTATATTTTTTTTTCTATACTAAAAATGGTGGCGATCAGTGACTTATACTGGGACTACGATATTGCGGCGGACTTTTTTACACTGACACTTTGGGGGAACCAGTGACCCTAATACAGTGATCAGTGTTAAAAATATACACTAATCACTGTACTAATGAAACTGATTAGGAAAGGGTTAACATCTAGGGTGTTCAAAGTGTTAAATGTGTGCTTGGTGTACACTAGGTGGTGCTTTTACTAGGGGAAGTGATGGATTGTGTTCTCAGCTCTGCAGTGCACACAATCCATGACTTCCCCCTGTCACAACACAGCTGTGCCTATGTAAACATAGACACAGCTCATCTCTTCCGATGATCTGCAGGTGCCAGTGAGCATTCGTTCGCTGGGACTTGTAGATCGGTTTGTGCTGTGACAGTTTACGGCAGAAGCGATCCGCCGGTGTGTGGCAGAAGTGCAAAATGACGTATATATATATATGTAGTTAATGAACCTCTGCCCATCTTTACTTCCGAGATACTTTGACTCTCCTTTTTTATACCCAATCATGTTACTGACCTGTTGCCGATTAATCTAACTAGCAAAATGTTCTTTCAGTTCTTCCTTGTTAGTACCACTTATGCAGGTAATAGACAGGTCGAACATCGGCCGATTTTTCGTACAATAAACGAAAAATCGGTCATTCGTTTGGCCGACGTTACCACCAATAAATAAAAAAATCGTCCGACTAAATCATAAAGTTCACCCCATAACTTCTGTCCCTTTCAGGTCACAGCTCATGCGCAGATTTTTTATTGTTAAAACGATTGTCCGATTTGGCCATCATTGCCGGGAAAATCGGCTGCAAATTTACCAACATAATCTGAAAGTGCAAAACACATGAAAAACGGCCGACGAACTAATCCACTAATAATACGAAAATCGGCCGATTTTTCTTTTGGCCGATAAATCGGACGATTAACGACCCATCTATGGCCTGCATTACTTTGCCACCTTTTTGTTGCCCTATCCTAACTTTTTTTTTTTTACACATTTTGCTGCCAACAATTTCAAATTATCTTATTTTTTTTTCCTTAAAATTACACATTTTCTAAGTTTATGTTTTCTATTTTCTATTGTGAATAAAATATGGCTTTATGAGATTTGCAAATTATTGCTTTCTGTATTTTATGTAGATTTTACACAGCATCCCAGCTGCAGCACTCCCACAGTTGGCAATGGCAACTCCTATATAGTTCAGGCCAGTTCATCTGGGAATTCCTGTCCGAGTTATTGGAACCAGAGCAGTTGTAGTTCCCCTGTCACCATCTGTGAACTAGTTAACAGGCTTTACTGTTCTAATAATTTTTTCCCCCTTATTTTACCTGTAGCTATGTACAGGTGAAACTCAAAAAATTAGAATATCGTGTAAAAGTTCATTTATTTCAGTAATGCAACTTAAAAGGTGAAACTAATATATGAGATAGACTCATTACATGCAAAGCAAGATAGTTCAAGCCATGATTTGTCATAATTGTGATGATTATGGCTTACAGCTCATGAAAACCCCAAATCCACAATCTCAGAAAATTAGAGTATTACATGCAATCAATAAAACAAGGATTGTACATAGAACAATATCGGACCTCTGAAAAGTATAAGCATGCATATGTACTCAGTACTTGGTTTGGGCCCCTTTTGCAGCAATTACTGCCTCAGTGCGGCGTGGCATGGAAGCTATCAGCCTGTGGCACTGCTGAGGTGTTATGGAAGACCAGGATGCTTCAATAGCGGCCTTTAGCTCTTCTGCATTGTTTGGTCTCATGTCTCTCATCTTTCTCTTGGCAATGCCCCATAGATTCTCTATGGGGTTCAGGTCAGGCGAGTTTGCTGGCCAATCAAGCACAGTAATATCACGGTCATTGAACCAGGTTTTGGTGCTTTTGGCAGTGTGGGCAGGTTCCAAGTCCTGCTGGAAAATGAAGTCAGCATCCCCATAAAGCTCGTCTGCGGAAGGAAGCATGAAGTGCTCCAAAATCTCCAGGTAGATGGCTGCTTTGACCCTGGACTTAATGAAGCGCAGTGGACCAACACCAGCAGATGACATGACTCCCCAAATCAACACAGACTGTGGAAACTTCACACTGGACTTCAAGCATCTTGCAGTGTGTGCCTCTCCATTCTTCCTCCATACTCTGGGTCCTTGGTTTCCAAATGAGATGCAAAAGTTGCTCTCATCAGAAAAGAGGACTTTGGACCACTGAGCAACAGATCAGGTCTGTTTTTCTTTAGCCCAGGTAAGACCCTTCTGACATTGTTTGTTGTTCAGGAGCGGCTTGACAAGAGGAATACGACATTTGAAGCCCATGTCCAGGATCCGTCTGTGTGTGGTGGCTCTTGATGCACTGACTCCAGCCTCAGTCCACCCCTTGTGAAAGTCCCCAACACTTTTGAATAGCCTTTTCCTGACAATCCTCTCCAGGCTGTGGTCATCCCTACTGCTTGTGCACCTTTTTCTTCCACACTTTTCTCTTCCACATAACTTTCTATTAATGTGCTTTGATACAGCACTTTCGGAACATCCAACTTCTTTTGCAAATATCTTTTGAGGCTTTCCCTCCTTATGGAGGGTGTCAATGATGGTTTTCTGCACCAACTGTTAGGTCAGCAGTCTTTCCCATGATTGTGATTCCTACTGAACCAGACTGAGAGACCATTTAAAGGCTCAGGAATCCTTTGCAGGTGTTATAGCCTAATTCGCTGATTAGAGTCTGACACTGAGCCTACAATATTGCACCGTTTCACAATATTCTAATTTTCTGAGATTGTGGATTTGGGGTTTTCATGAGCTGTAAGCCATAATCATCACAATTATGACAAATCACGGCTTGAACTATCTTGCTTTGCATGTAATGAGTCTATCTCATATATTAGTTTCACCTTTTAAGTTGCATTACTGAAATAAATGAACTTTTGCACGATATTCTAATTTTTTGAGTTTCACCTGTATGTGTGAAAAGGGTGTATCTGGGTAAGCTGTTGTGAGGGAGATTTAGATATCTCCCTCCTGTTTTTGGTTTTACATTATGTGGTATTGTGCAAGGCTAGAATTATTTTGTGTTTGGGGAACCCCCTTTTTCTTCAGTCTTATTTTAACAATGGAGAAGTGTACACATTTTCTTTACTCTGGTGGCTGGGCACTTTTATGATCAAACTGACATTTTAAATTCTCCACCTCCTCCTCCTTTTGATCCTGAAAATGCAGTTCAGGGTATGTATGCTTTTCTGGAGGGAGGGAGCTTTTTGATCTGTCACTGAAGGATCATTGCCAGCCCAGAGGTGCCCTACCAAACTAGTGGATATCTGTTAAGGGCAAAGTAGTACTGTAACAAGTCACAATATATTGTACCAATTATCAGAATGAGTCTGTAGAATTCATAGAGAGTGTAGTAGATATCCTTTAGAATTCTGTCAGGGTGCAGCGCTCAAAGTGTTGACGCTTACTCCTGATTCATGTACCTGTCACAGACAGGTACATGAATCTGTGGGCCCTGGGCACAAAGGTCAGAATGTCCACAATAAACACTCTCCCTTCTTGACCACATTGACAAAGGCATAGCTGAGGAATTTTGAACTGGGGTTGGGGATATGTGGTGCTGAGACTAGTCCTACATTGAATTCACCTTTCTGTTGATTGACAGTGCACAGCAGTGGGCAGATCCATAGCTGCAATTCAGTCCAAGCCATTTCCCAACTATGGGCATTGCCATATTTGGGTAATGGCATCACCACCGTCCCTTTGTTTACATTTAGCTGTCAACCGGGGAATCTCTCCGCCGACAGCTGTATGGGGCCCAGGATACTGTACTTTGGCGGAAGCTATCACATACATGACTGTTTCCCAGCACAGCCATGTCCCTCTCTTGAGTACTGGGTACCTCTGTAAGCCAGTGTAGAGCTGATCTTAGTTACCACCTGTTTTCTAATCTAAGAACTGGCAGTAATTCTTAAGAATCTGTCACAACTACAGCGTAGAGCTATTTTGTAGAATAAAAATAAAAATATCTTCACCAGCACACCTTGGTATGATTCTTTTGTTCTTTTATTCACATAGGGAAAAAAAGTGTTTTGGAACTTTGCAGGATCTTCTTTTCAGGGCAGAGGTTATTGTGCAGGCCCATGAATTACAAGATACCTTCTTTTTTTACTTTCAATCTTTTTATTTTTTTTTAAAAAGTAGGGTAACAGTTTACATACAAAGAGTAGGCCAAAGCCCTGGCCAAGCATCGTAAAAATAGGTTTCAGTGGGCAATACAAAACAAAGAAGGACCAATAAACATCCAAGTAACATAAGATCTGTGGTGGACCACACATCAAAAAACAGGATAATCTATCTTGAAAATCAGAATATCTGTACTATATCAGTCACTTATGAACTTGTATAGCTACTGCAAAGCAATAATAAAAAGAAAAATCTTTGTAATGTGACAGTTCAAATCCAATAACGTGCTTATAAGTGCTTGAGGATAAAACGTGCTCCAGATATCTCCAAAACGACAGTGCTCCACCGCAACAAAAAGTGCACCTCCACCTACGACTGAAGATGGCCGCTCACCTCATGAAATGAACATATTTGATAATATAGGTCAACCAAGCATAGTAATTCAATAAAAAGGCTCCGGATGGCAGCAAAGAGCTGATTGAGGCAACAGCATAGATAACCATATACGCTCATATGACAAGGATCTCTTCATGACTCTATATTGACATATAAGGAAGAAAAACAGCCTCCGATTGCATAATAACATTTTCATTTTTAAAAACACACACACAGTACCACTCACATCTTAAAAGATGGCAAAGATCGGTATACAGCATATAACTTCCAGTCCGCGAGTTTATGACTGGAACTGACGTCACTAAGTTCCGCCCCACGCATTACGCCACCAACCACATGGCTTCGTCAGGGATAGGCCGCCCAGTGACGCTCACAGAGACTATATAACAAATTGGTAGCTATAGCAACCAGACCAGTTTGACTCCGAAGAGCTCAAAGACAAGCGGAAATTTCCCCCAAAATTAAACAATTCCACACCAAGCCGTCTAACAGTCAATAAGAATGGTAAAAAATATAAAACATATAAAAAGAACATTTAATTATATCCTTATCCTTTTTGGTTTTGTTGAAAACAGGGTGGTAATTTTGAGGAAGTTTGAAAGAAGGTGGTGAGTTAGGTAGTTTGTTTCGTAAATTGGGACACCTGATGGAGAAAAAGCTTAATACTTGGTGGGATGTAGCTCCCCATGACAATTACATTAAAGAAAAAATGGTTCCTAGGTGATTGCGATGGGATGTTCCCATTTGCGATGGCCTTGTGGATAAAGAATCTGTGGAGGAATGGCATCAATTCTTCAATGCAAAAGGAGTAGAATTAATTAAATGTTTGCTTAAACGAAAACAAAGGAAGATGAGATTAGGACAGCAGATTACTGAGATTAAAAACTAGATTGACCCATTGAAGGAGTTACCAGAGTTTACAACCCTTACAAATCAGCTGAATGGGGATTTAGAATTCAAGGATCAAGAGGCTAAAAACCGGAAAAATAAAAAAATTTCTAGGGATTTAAATGATTACCGGACCAATCAGGTTTTTAAATGGCAAAATACTATATGGAAGGACAGGTTGGATCTACTGTTATTACCCCGGAAAAAGAGGTAACCATGCAGCGGAATCAAGGGGAGGCCAAGCCTTCTAATGGAGCCCCGCCAATGAAACCATCATTGCCACAGAGCCAGCATGCTGGAAATCCTATATATATGACACCAAAAAGACCTTGGAAACCAAGAGGTCCTAATGGATTCCAAGGAAGACCTTATTGGAGAAATCAATGGAATGATTATAGACCCCATCCTAATTATAATGGAGGACCAAGGCACTCTTGTAGGAATTATGAGAGAAGTGCCTATAATGGTTATAGATATTTTGAAACAAGCCCAATACCTGTTTATAACAGATATGAGGCCTTGAGATATGATGAGACTTATTGCAATACTCCTAAGAGATTTTTTACGGGAGAGGAGGCAAGAGAGACCCCAGTCATGGCCAGAAAGAGGAGGGCCGGTAAGAAGTCCCAACGGAGGAGGGGATGTCGAGCCAGCCGTAAAAAAAACAAGCGAAAAAGAGATCAATAGGTGATGGTATCTTTAACATCAGTGGAGTTGAATTAACAAAAGAAGAAATAAAATCCTGGATAAAGGCTTAAAATTTGCCCCGAAAAAGAATATAAATAAATTTAATGTCTATATTGATCTCCATAAGTATGTGAGAAAATTAAATATTAAAAAATATATGTTGGGTAAACCAAAGGAGAAACTGGTCATTAATAAAGTGAACAATTATCAGCATACAGGATTGAGAAATAAGTCATTGTTTAACCCGCAAATTAATGATAATGGACATATTGATGTTTTTAAGAAGATGGTATCTCGGGATCTACACAAAATGGTGGTTAGGAAGTTTAAAGAAAGTAAAGAATTGGATATAGGGATGAAGAGTTGGAAAGTCGAGGTGATCTAGTCATTAGACCCCCTGATAAGAGAGGAGAGATTGTGGTTTTATCCAAATCTTATGTGGCCGAATTACAGCAGCAATTAGATGATATAGATACTTATTGTTGATTATGATCTAATCCAACTATTAAATACAAGAAAGAACTGGAGAAATTGGTGCATAAGGGTGTGGCTAAAGCAGGGATGGGCAAACTTTTTGACTTGAGGGCCGCAATGGGTTCATATATTGGACCCGGGGGCCGGACCAAGAGTAGATGAATGATGTGTATGTGTGAATTAATATAAATTAAATTAAAATAGATTGTAAGCTCGAAAGAGTAGGGCCCTCTTACCCCTTGTGTGCTGTTTGATGTTACTGTACTGTTTCATGTATTGTCCCCCCTCTATTGTACAGCGCTGAGCAAACCCTTTGGCGCTATATAAACTCGATAAATAAATAAATAAATTAAATTAAATTAAAATTTGTAACATTAAATGTTTAGATTAATTTAAGGTAGAAAAGCATAAAAAGAGTTATTTTACAAAACTTTTATGCCCCCCACTAGCTGCTGGCCGGCCCAGCCACTACCATGCCATCCATAGTAAGTATAGTAATATTCCCCCATAGTAAGCATAGTAATCCCCCATATAGTAATTCATCCCCCCTATAGTAATTCATCCCCCATATTAATTGATCCCCCATATTAATTCATCCCTCATATAGTATTTCATCCCCCATAGTACTATTCCCCCCCAAGTAGTAAGCCAAGTCCCCCCTGTGTCAATTTACTTACCTTTGCTCCGTGCATTCCTGTCGCCGTGTTCCCGCGCCGTTCCGGTCTTCAGGGCGGACTGTGAGAGGAGCCTAGCTCCCCTCACGTTCGTCACGCTGCCCCGCCTACACACATCCTGACAGCCAATCACTGGCTATCAGGATGTGAGTGGCAGCGAGACTGGCCAATCGTTGCATTTGAGCGCGCTGAATGATGCAAATGTTTGCCTGCCCTGGCTGTTTTTTTTTTGTATCACGCTCCGCGGGCCGGATTAAAAGGTCCGCCAGGCCGTATACGGCCCGCGGGCCGTAGTTTGCCCATTGCTGGGCTAAAGGGATAATAAATAAAAATGAAGGGAGATATTTAATCCCGGATTCCTGCAGGATTCCTGTTATATACACTATCCCAAAATTACATAAAAATAAAGAACATCCACCTGGTTGCCCAATAGTGAATGGTATTCAATCAGTGGGGGCTAGGTTGGGTGAGTATGTGGATCAATTATTGCAGCCTTTTTTTTTTTCTCAGAAAACGCAATCCTATTTGCGAGATTCTAAACATCTTTTTACAGTTATTGGAGAAGGTTGAGATAGGTAGAAGTCCAACTTTGCTAGTTGCAGCTGATGTTAATTCATTGTCTATGATTATTAGTCATCATGATGCAGTGGAAGCCGTGAAGTGGGCTTTTAATACTCTTCTATGTACTCAAAGAAAATTTTTGATTGAGTGTCTTGACTATTGCCTTACCCATAATTATATTTGGTATGAGAATACCTATTATAAGCAAATCAGAGGAATAGCTATGGGTGCCCGGTGTGCACTTAGCATTGCAAATTTATAGCAAAATGGGAAAGTGAGGCTATTGTTAATGATATGCCTGGTCAGCTGAGGATGTATAATAGGTTTATTGATGATGTTATTATGGTATGGGAAGGAGAGATAGAGATGATTTGTTATTATTTCTTGAGCGGTTGAATTTAAATGGCAAGAATATTGTCCTCACTTGGGAGGTAAATGATAAGATCATCAACTTCTTAGATTTGGAGATTATGGTGAAACAGGATTTGTCTACAAACAAAAACATTCCTTAACCACTTGCCCTCCTGAGGATTTACCCCCCTCCCTGATCAGGCCATTTTTTGCATTATGGCGCTGCACTACTTTAACTGACAAATGCGCGATCATGCAGCACTACACCCAAATGAAATTTACGTCCTTTCTTCCTTTGAATTGCGCTTTCTTTTGGTGGCATTTAATCGCCTGTGCGGTTTTTATTTTTTGCACTATAAGCAAGAAAAAAAAACAATTTTGAGAAAAAAAACTATATTTTGGACTTTTTGCTATTAAACATGTCCAATTAAAAAAAAAAATCAAATTTCACCATACATTTAGGCCAAATTGTATTCTGCTACATGTCTTTGCTTAAAAAAAAATGGCGGTATAGATACTGGGATTTTTTTTTCTTTTCTACTAGTAATAGTGGCAATCAGTGACTTTTAGTGGGACATTCTGACACTGGGGGGGAAACTAACTTGGTGTCACTGACATACCCAGTGACACCAATACAGTGATCAGTGCTAAAAAAAAGTACTGACACTGTACTAATGGCACTGGGCAGGAAGGGGTTAATGTGAGGGGCAATCAGAGGGTTAACTATGTGCAGGGAGTGTTTTACTAGGGGGCGGGGGATGTGGGCTTTACTGTAAGCACACTGATCCAGATGGCTGTGTAAACAAAACAGTCTTCCTCCCCTTCGGTGATTGTCGGTAATCACTGGGTGCCGGCGGGTAATTACCGGCCAGGACCCGGTGATTGACATCCACGGCCGCGAATGGCAGCACAGGTAGGGCACGTACCCCGTACCCGGAAATGCAAATTTGTGTACATATACATGATTTTGCGCACAGGTGCAGCCCCGTAGCAGTATTTCTGCTATTGGGCGGTCCTTAAGCGGTTAAGACAGTAGATCGTAATGGCTATATACCCCTTAGTAGTTATCATCACACCTCCTAGCTTATGAATGTCCCTAAGGGACATTTTGTCAGATTGTATATGTCAGTGCCAGTTTTTAAATGTAATTACCGGATTTTTTTTTCTTCACTATAGTTCACAGAATTAGCTATCACTTTCCCCCCAGCTAAAAGAAACAAAATGTCCTTTTAGTTTATTTCCCGAGATAAAATAAACAAAGTTTTCTTTCGCTCCGGGGAAAGTGACAGCTAATTCTGCAAGCTATAGTGAAGGGAACAAAAAGCTGGCAATTGCATTTAAAAACCGGCACCGACTTATAGTGACAGCCAGTGAGGGAGCCTCTATGTATACACTGCTCCCTCACTGTATACACTGCTCCTCTCCTGCCCCCCCACCCCCTCCCTCCTTAAAAATAGGACCTGTCTCTCATATGCTATCACATAGGGTACTATTGGTCCCCTATGTGATAGCAATAAAATCAAATTTTAGATAATAAAATGAAAGTAGAGAAAAATACAAAGAAAAATTGGAGCCTCCCCAGCCCCACATACGCAGACATTTCGGTTGCGGTTCAGTTTTTGACCATATGCATTCTGAATTTTCGGTATTGGTTTCTGCACAGAATTTTCATTTCGGTGCACCACTAATTTATCGAAGTGCTTATCAGCACAACCTAAGTTGGTTTATAGAAGAGCTCCTAGGTTGCGAGATTGTATAACGAAAATTTGATCTTAACTGTTTTATTAGTAATATGTAATATTGTTTTTTACAAAGTGATTTAATTATTTATTATAATTTTGAGGTGTTATATATATATATATTCCTACCTCTAGATGGGGCATAGAATTTAATAAATTTTGGGGTGTCATTTATTTTTTTTACCACTAGATAGGGCATATATTTCTCAATAAAGTTTTTTTTATAGGATAAGGGAATAATTAAATGTTCTTTTTATATATGTTTTTATATGTTTTATATTTTTTACCATTCTTATTGATAGACGGCTTAGTGTGGGTTTGTTTTGTTTTGGGTTACATTCAGCTTGTCTTTGGGCTCTTTGGAGTGAAATTGGTTCGGTTGGTATTAGTGGTGCAGTGAAATGAAAATTCTGGTGCTGAAACCGATACCGAAAATTCAGAATGCATATGGCCAAAAACCGAACTGAAACCGAAATGTCTGTGTATGTGGGGGTGGGGAGACTCCAATTTTTTAATGTATTTTTTTTCTACTTTCATGTATTTTTTTTTAACTTATGATTTTATTGCTATCACATAGGGGACCAATAGTCCCCTATGTGATAGCATATGAGAGACAGATCCTATTTGTAGGGGGGAGGGGGTGGGGGGGGGGGCAGGAGAGGAGCATTGTATACAGTGAGGTAGCAGTGTATACAAAGAGGCTCCCTCACTTACTGTCACTATGGGGTTTATTTACTAAAGCTGGAGAGTCCAAAATCAGACTCCCTTCTGCATAGAAACCAATCAGCTTCTAACCTCAGCTTGTTCAATGAAGCTTTGGCAATGAAACCTGGAAGCTGATTGGTTTCTATGCAGAAGTGAGTCTGATTTTGCACTCTCCAGCTTTAGTAAATAAACCCCCCTATGTCTTTTGTCTAGTTGCTCTTTTAATTTCTGAATGCGTTGCATATTCTGGTTAGTGTGGGTGACAGTGGACTGTAATTTCCTTTATATCACCTCAATGTGGGAACCCAGACCCTGTATATCAGCATTGATTTCAGATGTAATTTGTGCAGCCATTTTAGCTAAGCCCTGTTCCTGTAGCTCAGAAAATTTAGTGAGTAGAGCTTTTGCATCAAGATCTGCAAATGAAGGAATAGTGGGCACCTCATCTGGGAGTCCAGGGCTAGGTTGGGGCATCACTGACTGGGAGTCAAGGAGCGATTCAGTAGAGGCTGGGAAGTCCCTGGGTAGCAGGGGATCATGAGCAGAGGGGGGGGAGAGAGCTGTGCAGCCGTCTGAGAAATCCTCAACTTCATCTTCAGAAGCAGGGCCCGGGCACACCTTGTGGTTGTTGTCAGGAAGCAGCGGCCATCTTGGCTTCAGGCTGGGAGGACCTCGTGGTCAGCAGCAGCCGATACCGGGCCCGTGCTCTGATCTGCCGGCCATAGAAGAAGCAAGGATGTCCGCTGGGCATCCCGGGCTCTGAGAGACCACCAGTCCAGTGGCCCATTGGGAAGGCTGTGGTGGGCCGACATCGGCAGCTGCTGTGTGGAGCTTTGCAGCTAAGTGGCCATCTTTGCCGGAGCCTGTGTATGTGCCCCCCAAAAAATACCTTCTTTTTATGTTCATGCCTACTCTACTAAGGCATTGAGTGTTTATTGGGCTTTTCGTTATCAGGCCTCAATGTCAGAGAATTGTAGGGTTGCTAGCTATTGTATAAAAAAAAAAAGTGCAAATACCAAGCGCAATGGGGTTCCAGGGAATATGTAGATAACCACAGTATGGGCAGCTTTGACAACTCCTATGACCTACAATGTGACATGAGCACAAAACAAAAACAAATAAAGGAGCGCTCCAAACCCTGTGGAAGTCAATAGAGTACAGCGGACACGCCATCTTAGTGATCCTGCCGGCTGCCACCCACACACTCCTCCCACTGTCCTCAGGCTCCTGGGCTGAGCAACCTACTATTGGGTCCAGGATCATGTGTTATCCTCCAGTTTCTGGGAATGTGTGTTTCTCCTCTCCACTGGCTTGGTGTCAGTCTGAGCACTTCTACAGGTCAGGTTTTTAAACCTGCATTAAACTGAATTTTATCTGTTCCTGGGCTTGTGATTCTATTGACTTCCACAGGGTTGGGAGAGCTATTTGTTGTTTTAGCTATTGTTTTGTGCATAGGTTTTCTACTTTCACAATGTCAAAGTGTCTGTTTCTGCAGATGCTAGTTTCAGGGATACAGTAGGTTTTACAAGTGGCACTTTAATAGTTTTCTTTGTTTTTTTTTTCTTGTTGTGTTGGTTTGCCTGTGTTTTGATTGTTGCTGCCCCTAGTTTGAACTGTATTTGGATGTCCCTAGGTTGCCTGTCATCTTTCTGTGTCCCTCAATGAGCGATAGAGAAAATAGGACTTTGTGCTCACCATAAAATTATTTTCTAAGTGTTCATTGAGGGACTCGGCTCCCTCCGTTCATATGCGATTGATTGCTGTGTGGACTGCTTGCTACAACTGAGCAGATGTGTGGTGGGAGAGGTTATACTCACAATGGGGATCTGGCATTTCATATTCTATGAGCCTATGGGGGATTTCTATTGTAGGTGGTAAGCCTAGGTTAGTTAATAAGCTGTGTCCCTCAGTGGACCCTTACAAAAGGAATTCAGTGTGAGTTCAGAAATTCTATTTTTGTCTTTCCATCTGTTTTTTAGGTGTCCGAGTGTCTTCCTTACTGTCCTTGTTGACTAGCAATGATTCCAGTCCTAAAAGTGGAGCTTCCACGGTTACATCTTCTAACAATAATATTGTGGAGACTGATGATGATTCTTCTTTAAAAAAGGAAGCTGGTTTTGTCACCGTAAAACCTACTGGATTAGAAAAGGTAACAATGATAATACATAATTGTGAAACCAGTGCATCTTTTAGTCTTATAGTATTGCAGTGTAATGTTCAGTATTACATGTGTTTCTGTGTATGAAAAAAGTAAATGTGTGTATATATCTCTGTGTGTATGTCTGTGTCACAAACCAAGATGATGGCGCAGCACCACCATATATTGACCCCACACTGGGGTTTTTTGTGGTTTCCCATCTGCTCCAGGGGTCCCAAAGAAGAGGCTTTCACAATCAGCAACTGTGGCTCAATCCCATGCTTTGTTCACCCTGCTCACTCAGGTGTGTCCAGCTCTCTCACTGCTAAGTGCCGACAGTTTCCCCTTTTTTTCTGAACTCTGAACCCCCTGGGTTAACCCCTTCCAGACCAAAGACCCTTGTAATCAGGGTTTAGAGGCTCTTTCCAGCCAAAACTCCTTAAATCTCAGAAATTCCAGATCCCTAATAAGGACTGTACTGAAAGTCAGTCTTCTCCTTTCTAGCCGGACTACCCAGAACAACTCACCATAAGTTAGAACCCCTGAGTACTCAGCATCACATTTCAAAGCACCCCCTTAAAGGGACCACAACTCAAATAATGGGAAAATATACTTCTATATGTATGTGTGTATTATTTTGTCTTAATTATACAGAACAGCACACAGGCTTTGGATATTCATAGTTTGTTTTCTTCTTTCAAACCACCCAAAAGCTGCCTAAGGACAGTCAGATTTACAAACTGCCTTGAACCATCTTTTGCCCTAGGGAGGAAATGTTCTGGTCCCTCTAGAGCAGTGTTTCTCAACTTTTTTCAGTCAAGGCACCCTTTAAAATTATGGATAGTCCCAAGGCACCCTTTAAAAATATGGATAGTCCCAAGGCACCCTTTAAAAATATGGACAGTCCAAAGGCACCCCATTCTAAAATTGGGTGCATCTAGACTGTTCATAATGTTAAAAGGGCAACCCATTCTAAAATGTGAAAAAGTATTATAATACTTTTATATAATGCAGCAACATCCACACATGTACGACACCCAACATTGGAGGTGATATATTCTTCCAAAGCAAATACACTTTTGCACACTGGTACTGACTATTGTTCCAGTGTTTCTCTTTTCCTTCAGTTTTTCTCCCATCACTGAGCTAATGTGACCTCAGCATTGATGGAAAGGGACAGGGGAGGGTCAATCTAGGATGCTGTGCAGGCAGCCGACATCCTCCTTATCAACTGATGATGCCATTGGTTGTCAGGACGCCGGCGGCTAGTAGGTTGTAATGGTGCACAATGAAAACCTATGGCTTTGTGTAACTAAAAGGCAGACATGTCCCACCTGCTGGCTTGTATACAAGTTTTGGGCAATTTTTAGATATTTTGGCAAGGCATCCCTGAAGAAACCTCAAGGCACCCTAGTTGATAAAGGTCGCTCTAGAGGATAGGTTCAAAGGATTCTATTTAAACCTTTTTTTAGGAAATCCAACAGAGGCGTTTGACTTACTCTGGACCTAAAATCTCTAAACAAGTACCCTTCACATTTACAAGTTGCATGGAATTGGCAAGTTCAGTTATTTCCTCTCTAAAACAAAGTAAATACTTGGCATCAGTAGAAATTCAAGATGCCAACTCCATATACCCATTTACCCACCTTGTCAGTACTTTGCAGTAGGAGACAAACACTTCTAATTTGTTGCCTATCTTGCACTTCTGTTTTGGCCAATCCTCTGCACCCAGAGCATTCACAAAGGTGCTTGCACCACTACTCACCCTCTTACGAACACAGGGCATTCAGGTTACTGAATACTCAGACAACCTTCTTCTGAAGGATTCATCTTCCTTATAACTGTCTGCAAATGTCTAAAAGACTTCACATTCTTCAGGCTTTTGGTTGGGTAATCAACTTCCAAAAGTCTGTCCTCCAGCTTTCCCTGAGTCTGGAGTATCTAGGCTTCATACTAGAAATAGTAAGGCACACTTGTCTGCAAAACAAGCTCTCTCTAAGGTCTCATGCTCATGACAGTCCTAACACTCATAGTTGCCTCATTCATAGCTGTTCCCTTATCAGCTCCACTCAAGGCCCCTCCAACACAGCATTCTTTTGTCCTGGAGCCAATGCTCTCCATCTCTCTATTTCCCTATGCATTTCTCCAGCAAAGCAAGGAAATCACTAGCTTTGTGGATTTCCAGTCCAGTATTGTAAATGTTCAAGTCCTTTCTCCCACCTTCCTGGAAGATAACAGATGCTAGCTTTATGGGCTGAGGAGGAGTGTTTCAGTCTCTCAATGTCTTGGGAATTATGAACAGTTCCAAATAACAGTCAAATATCAGGCACAAAACCTTCAGGCTTCTGCTAGAAAGCTGAACATGCAGAGGAACTTCAACTTTCAGCATGACAATGACCCAAAGCATACATCCAAATCAACAAAGGAATGGCTTCACCAGAAGAAGATGAAAGTTTTGGAATGGCACAGACCTGAATCTGATCACAAATCTGTGGGGTGATGTGAAGAGGGCTGTGCACAGGAGATGCCCTCACAATCTGACAGATTTGGAGTGTTTTTGCAGGGAAGAGTGGGCAAATATTGGCAAGTCAAGATGTGCCAGGCTGTTAGACTCATTTCCAAAAGACTGAGTGCTGTAATAAAATCAAAAGGTGTTTCAACAAAGTATTAGTTTAAGGGTGTGCACACTTATGCAGCCATATTATTTTAGTTTTTTATTTTTACTTCCCTCCACTTAAAATATTTCAGTGTGTTGTTCAACTGAGTTATACTGTTGATAGGCTAAATTAAAGGTTGAAAAAGTTATGAAATGATTTATCTTTGTCTCATTTTTTTTCATCACAGAAACCTGACATTTTAACAGGGGTGTGTAGACTTTTTATATTCACTGTAGCTGGGCATTGTAGACTAGACAAGACTAGCTTAGATGCCAAACTGGAACTCTTTATTGAACAGAAATACAGTTTTTATACCAGAAATAGGGCAATGCCACCACATGGACAATAAAACAAATATTACACACTGAGATAAACATCCCACACAGATTAGGTAAGAGTTTGATCACTGTATCCTAAACAGTGCAAACGTTAAACAGTACAGCTAACAACTAACAGTGATCTAATTAACAGTAAGCTAATCAACAGCCAAGCACCCAGATCAGCCTTGATTAGTCAGGAAGACCACCCAGACAGAACGAAGCCTAGATAGGAGTACATGGAACAGAGACCAATGTGACCAGCTCCTTTAACCACCTCCCGTCCGGCCGTTGTATATAAACGGCTGGACGGTGGCAGTGCAGGGTTGGGTGGCTGTTTATAAAGGGCCTCCCTGCTCCCCAGGGAGCGCGCAGCACCGCGATCCGGTGCCCGCTGTGTCCTCCGGACACAGTGGAACACCGATCGGCGGACAGGACCTCTGTGCGAGGTCCCGATCATGTGATAACTGATTCGCCAATCAGTGATCACATGCAGAGTAGTAAGCAAGATGTCACTTGGGACATCATTGCTTACTACGTGTGAAATCTTTGAATGATCACAGAGGTCACATGCTACAAGACTATTCACAACAGCCTTGTACCATGTGACAAGCTGTGACCAATCACAGCTCACTCAGTAGTTCTCAATGGCTGCAAGAATGCAGCTAGAGAGAAGGAGAAACGATTGCTTTTACAGCCTTTATGGGTGTAAAAGCAATCAGTGTAAAAAAAAAAAAAAAATCTTCATCACCCCCCACAAGTAGTACAGTGTCACCATGGTGACACTGTACTGCTAGGGTGACAAGTATGTAAAAAAAAAAAAAAAATCATATAAAAAAGTAAAAAAAAAGTTTAAAAATTATAATTTTTGGTTATAAACTAATGTTTTGGGTTTTTTTTACTAAAAAGATAACGTAATAAATTTTGGCCAAGATTTATGATGAAATACTATTTATTTGCAAAATTTTATAAGAAAAACACTTTTTTTCAAAATTTTGGGACTTTTTCATTCACATAGCAAAAAAATAAAAATCCCAGTGGTGAATAATTACCACCAAAATAAAGCGTTATCTGTCTCAAAAAATGCTAAAAAATTCATATGGGTACAGTGTTGCATGACCGCGCAATTGTCATTCAAAGTGTGATAGCACTGAAAGCTGAAAATTGGCCTGGGCAGGAAGGGGGTAAAAGTGTCTGGACTGGAAGTGGTTAATGAACATGTATAATTTCAAATAAAATAAACCAGGTATAAACAAAACATTTATAATATCAAATAAAACTGTCTTTAGGGTAGATACAAGAAAATAGTCCTTCAAAAATGTCACAGAAAGGGAAATATGACAATAAATAAGAGGGTGAATGTGGGCAGAGAAGGTCCCTGCAGCCAGTGTCCATTACAAGTGCCAAAAAGCAAAAAAATGACCTGGTCATGAAGGAGGGTAAATCTTCCGGAGGTCAAATGGTTAACATATGCCTTCCCTCTTATGCAGATTTTTTTCTCGACTGCTCTGCAAGATAAAGGTAAATAAGAAATTGGCAATTCTGATTGCACCATGCTGAGAAATAAAGAGGCACTTGGTACACAGGCAGACCCAAACTTCTATGAGGTGGAACCGAATAAGTCAGACCTGCTCTTCCAAGGTCCCTTTTGTACTATCCTGCTTTTGCAACCTACCATGGCTGTTGAAGAGGGACAGGGGTATATCTGACTTTGTCATTCCCACATTGCTCAATCCCAGATAAGCTTCTTTGAGAGTAATCTAGTACTGTACCTAGAGATCCCTTTTCGTTTGGTGTGAACACAGGCATTTTAACACCAGAGATTACTCAGTACCTCATATTCTGGCTTTTCTGCAGTGGGAAGTTGACCACAACTTGGCTCTAAGTACACTTAAGGGACAGGTTTCAGCATGTACAACCTATTCTATAAGCCTTTGACTGCTTTCTCTTTTGTAAAAAAAAAAAAAATAATAATATTTCAAGGTATTTCATGGATCAGACCCCCATTACAGCACCCTCAATCAGGTCCTCTCTGCCCTGCAGAAACCACCCTTTAAACTACCCTTGGGTGATCTCTTCTGCAAACTAGGCTTCTTGGTGGGCATCATGTCTGTCAGACGTGTTTCAGAAAAGTTGGAATTGAAGTGCCACACCACTATTAAGAGGTCCAGATACAACTTTATTCCAAGGTCAGGGGTAGCCAGTGTTTTGGAGTGCCTCCTTCATCAGGGCTAAAAAGAACATAAGATTTTCATTTCAATCTGACATCAATACAATGCCCCCTCAAAGGAGTCATAATCAAAACCAAACAGTCAATCGTAATGAGAGTATCAAACAAATTTCCATTAAAGTGAGGACATGAGTGCTGAACAAAATTGAGAATATGGGCGCTGAAAAGAAAACAAAAAAAAAAAACGTTTTTCAGAGTTAGTGGCCCTCTCTTGTAAGGAGCCCTTCTTAATTTTTTACAAGGACAAAGTAGTCATATGTTCAAAACCCTCCATTCTCCTTAAGGTGGAATCAGCCTTCCACCTTAAAGAAGACATTGTGCCCTGCTACCAAGCATCACGAGGAAATTGCTCTGCTTTGTTTTTGGACTTAGTCAATGCTGTCAGAGCCTGTCTGAAAGCCACAGCCTCTATATGAAACACAGACTCTCTTTTGGTCCTGTTACCAGGGTTTTGAAAAGGACACCTTGCTTCCAAGTTCACTATAAGGTGGGTAAGACAACTCATTGTAAGAGCTTATAAAAGCTCTAAAAGATATGGTATCTCCAGTACCTCTACTTTTTCATGAGCGTTTCCTGGGCATTCTGCCACCAGGCATCTGTTGCTCAGCTTTGTATGGCTGCCACCTGGTCTTCAGTTCCCACATTCTCTTAAGATCTACCAGGTGGATGTCCAGACCACTGTGCATGCAGCTTTCGGGCTATAAGATTCTTTCAGCAGCAGTCTGAGTTGGGTCTTTATTTTATTTATTACAAGTACTTATGTAGCGCCATCAATTTATGCAGTGCTTTACATATATGTATATTGTACATTCACATCAGTCCCTAACCCTCAAGGGGCATACAATCTAAGGTCTCTAACTCACATTCATACATACACATACAACCCTAGTGCTGCTAGGTGGAAGTGCTAACTCTTTTCTTTTGGGCTTGTTGCATAGTTCTGTTTTGTCTTGTTGTCCACCGTTCTGATTCATTTATCATGGATCTTCCAGGGTCTAAGAATATTTAGCTTCTGTCTTATACGTTATGATTGAGATAAAATAATTTTTTTTTGCCTATACATTCCGTATCTTAGAGTCCACTCAGGACACACAGGACACCACCTGTTCTTGTGTTAGTCTGCACTGCTTCCTTAACCCCTTCACGCCGATTTCACACAAATATGCGGCCTCACAGAACTGGACTTTTTTCCGTGGGGCCGCATATTTGCGTACCTGTCTTTGTGCTAGGAGGGCACACTCCCAGCACAAAGACCGGGGTGTCACTGAGAGCCCCAGATCCCATTCTAACGATCGGGACCCAGGACTCATGATCGCTGTGATAGCCTTTGATTAGCTATCACAGTGATCAGTCACTGTATAGCCCGCCCACCTTGTTTTTTTTTCTCTATGAATGGAGGAGAGAGATAAATTGTATCTCTCGAACTCTTTGCATAGAGAGAAAAAAAAAGCTGTTTGTTTAAAAAAAAAATGAAAAGATAAATATTAAAATAAAGAAAAAATACGTAGATCAAGGTTTGATCTAGTTCAGTGCCAGGGTTAGTGTTTGGGTCAGGATCAAAGGTCAGGATTTTTATTTACTTATTTATTTATTTTTAATTAGTATTAGTGTCAGTTATTGTCAGTGTGTTTTAGGTAAAAAAAACAAAATGCGGACTATTGTTTCTGGGCTGTACTATGTGTACAAACAACAAATAACATACACATAGATGGTATTGCTGCGATCATCAAGAGCTGGAAAATTTATTTTGGGTTGTTCTTTGGTGGTAGGTTATAGTAGTAACAAGAAATCAACAGCTAAATTTAAAAAAAATTATTTTTTTTATTTTACTATTTTGGGCCAGTTTTCCTTTGATAATAAAAACAATTAGGAAATATCCATTACCATTTACCACCAAATGAAAGCCCAATTTGTCCTGAAAAAAACAAAGTATAATTCACCTGGATGTACAAAGTAGTTGTGATGATGTGTACAGTTTTACTAACACATGTCAACATTGCAAAATTGTATTTAGGCATTAAGATTTGTTTTACCCTTAGGCGGGAAGGGGTTAAACAAGATCTCACAGATTGGGGTAGGGTTGTCCGAGTACACCCAAGGGTAGGCATGTCTAAAATCTTTGCCAGTGTCAGATTACCTGAAAGGTAGAAGTCTATGACCGGGGTGCTGTGAATATCCAGCCTCTGCATGTGCTGTACTCCAAGTTACTTATTATTATTATTATACAGGATTTATATAGCGCCAACAGTTTGCTCAGCTCTTTACAATATAACGGGAGACAATACAGCAACAATACAGTTCAATACAAGAGGCTTAGGAGGGCCCTGCTCCTCGGAGCTTACAATTTAAGAGGTAGGGAATTTACAGGCAAGTCAAAATTCCCTTTTTTTTTTTTCATCTTTTTAGTTTTGATATATAGATGTGTTAAACACTCTGGAGAGGTTCCCTATTCTACAATAGCAAAAAAATCTGGCTTATTTAAAAAGTTGAGAATAGTAATGTTATCTACAGCAACCAGTCAGATTGTGTTTTTTCTGTTTTGCATTACTTGTGCATGTACACATAAAAGTATTTGTGCGTGTTCTTTGTCAGTACTTAAACACTTGTAATCATGTAGAGAGAGAGCTAAAGATGAAAAAAAACTGGTGTCCTAAACTTTTTGTTAGGTGTTGGCTTGTAACTTGTAACCTGCATTTGGGAAATAACATGTTGACTGTTTGGTTCCACTATGTATCACTTTCAGTTTACTTTGCTCCAGTTTTCATTTGTCTGCATTTCTCTGTTGTGATATTTTTTCATGTTTTATGCAGTGTAGCTTTGTTACTGAAGTAAATCTTTTCACCTCACAGAAGCAAAACTGTGCAGAAGATGAGGATGAAGACCGAGAAGGCCTTACAGAGGGATATTTATGTTAGTTACCCATTTATACTTCTATTCTACTTCTGTTTTGTACTAATTGGTTAATTTGTATTTCTGGTAATAATTTTTTTTCTTTAACCCCATAGTTGCTGGAGACTTGTCCAAGAAACATATTGTTGACAAAGTTACAACCCTAAGCCCTGACCAATTGTTTGCTGAATGCTCTCAGGAACGTATATTAGGACTGATCGCAGCCATGTTGCCTCCTTTAAAATCAGTAAGTCCCCAAGGTTTCATATATTAAAAAGAATCTGTCATGGCCTAACTTACCAAGGTCAGGGAAAAATCAGCAAAGAGTCTTGGAGGCCAAATGAGTGTTTTTTGGGCTTTTTTTTTCCTTTTTTTGGAGGTGGCGTTGGGGGTCAGCTATAAAAGGCAGTTTCTTTGGAGTGTTTTGGGCAAAATCCAGACTGAAAGGGGTTGAGAAGGTTGTTATCAGCAGAGTGGTTGTTCGGATAGCTTACACTAGGCATTCTAGAAGTTTAGAGGTAAACGAGATAAAGGAGATCGGTCTTGGGTTGTTCAGACTGCTGGGGTCCAGCGAGGAATTTTAACATATAGAGGTGACCATTGCATGTTTTGGAGCAGTGGGGAAGATGCCAGTAAAAGCGGTAGATTGAAGATGTGAGTCAGCGCAGAATAGAGCAAGATGAGTGACAGAGTAGTTGTAAGAGAAGGCAGTCTAGGATGCAGGATGAGTGTCAGAAAAAAATGTATCAGCTTCTATTGTGATAAGAGGGTTAAAAGAGGAAACTATTGAATGTTGCAGTAGACTTGTTAGGTGGGGGAGTTTTCTGGATAGTGGAGATCTCATCACAAATTGTCTTTTGTTTGAAATGATTGGTATTTTCTCGGGCAGCAAATGCGTTAGTGGGTAGAGGCAGTGGAGAATGAAGTGGTAAAATTAGAAAACATTAGAGTTGTCCAGAACTTTGTAAGAGTGTGCCAATAAGAGTGATGAAATGTCTGTTTGGCAGTACAAAGACAGGAATTATATTTTAGGAGGGCAGATTTTATATGGCAAATGTATGCAGAGATTGTGTTTTACCCCACAATCACTCAAGAGCACAGTATCTTCTGGTGGTGTTTTTTTGCCAAAGTTGTAGAGATCAGGGCCTAACACTGTGTGTATGAGGGGGAGCGAGTAGGTCCAGGGAAGATAAGAATGAGTTCTCCAATAGAAGTAGCCAGGGCAGGACAGGGGTGGGATTTTTTTTTGTCATAGTGGTAGTCTGTTGTAGAATAGAGCAAGAAAGGTTAAAGTGACAAAGGTTTTTACAAGTCATTTGTTGGTTGGGGGATATAGGGTTGAAGATGGGGAGAGTGTGAAACTTATACGATTGTGATCAGCAAGAGGAAAGGGGCTGCTGGTGAGCTGCAAGGAGTGCAGAGGTGGTAGAATACAAGGCCAAGAGTGGTGTCCTTTGGAGTGAGTAGAAGTGTGCATTTATTGTGTAGGATAAAGAGGAGAGGTTAGGTTGAGGAATTGAATGGCAGCTAGAGTGTTAACATCAACAGGGATGTTAAAAGCAACAAAAATGATAGTCAGTATTTCAGGGGAGAGAAAGTAGGGTAGCTTGGAAGAGAAATCAAGTAAGTAGGACACCTGTGTAGGAGACTGATAAATTACAGCAATCATCAAAGAAACTGCAGAAAAAGACAAATACACTGAGCTTAAAAAGAGGAGACGGATAGAGTGGGGGGAGACAGCAGAACCTGAAAGTGTGCGTTGTGGGGATAGGATTCCAACTCCTCTTCCCTTTTCATCAGGGTGGGTTAGTCCAGTGGAGGCCATCATGAGTGAGGGTAGCTGGAAAGGCAGGGTCAGATTTCCTGAAGCCAGGTTTTAGTAACACCAAGTAGGTTAAAAAGTTGAAGATAAAAAGGCCATTGGCAGAGTTAAGCTTGTTACTGACTGAACCGGAATTCCAGAGGGCACATGAGGAGGGGGGCTAGTTCTTGGAAGCATGAGAATAGAAGTTAGTTTGTGGATTCTGGCTGCTGCTAGGGGAAGGAGGACACTGGGTTTTTGGACTGAAGTTGAGATGGTTGAGGGCCTGGATTAGGGGAAATGTCCCCAGAAATTAGGAGAAGCAAGAGAATGAGGGAGGTAAGATGGGAGCAACATTATTATTATTTTTTTTTGCTATCAGAGCAACCTTTCCTCAGTCTAGCTTATGAGGGCTGCGTTAAGACCCTGCTGGACCAGACTTTGATGGGCTATCTTGGAAGTGACCTTTGGGTTCTAGACTCCACAATAGGTGCTTTTCAGACCCCATGATGGTAACAAGTTACTCATGGTCCAGAGCCATTGGCATTGCCTCCGTAGTTGCTCTGTCTCTGAAGATTCACATGCTGAACATTCTGCATCAAGGAATTATCTCCCAGCTGTTGCTCATACTTTGCAAAGAGCCATGTGGAACTTTAATCTCTGGTCTGTTCCCACTACATGCCTGCAGTGGCTTAGGTCACCTTTGACATTTAACCCTCACTGGCTACCAGCTGTATGAGTTTCTGTGAGTATATTAGGACTTGTTTCTTGAGCTTGGTTGCATCCACCCCCTCATGGTCGCAACATGTTTGTATTTCAACACAACGAGTATGGTCCCACTGCAATGATTCCAACTTGTGCTCCCCTAAGGGTCCTGGGGACAAATGTTTCTATGCCTTCTGAAGGTTTTTATTATGACCCTGTTATCCTATGGTTATAGGTTCATCTCATCACTAAAGTTATTCTTATACCCATCAGGTGAAGACATCTCTTCTGCCTTATCAACCTGGGTCTCTACTACATTTACTTTTTGGCCAAACACTCCCAGAACGCTGCAGCGTTTGCCCTGGTGGTTTCTCATGGCATCCCCATTGTGGGGCACTCAGGCGACAACCTGTTTGGGGGGAAAAAAAAGTTGCAGTAGGACTTGGTAAACATCATCTTCATAATGATCCAATTGCCTCCAAGATTCAACTGGATCTTATTTTGTCAGCATGTTTACCCTCATGTCACTTACCTTTGGCCAATGAGTTGCTTTCCTCTTTATTGGTGCTGGAGAGTCAACAGGTAACCCTCTCCAAAACAACCCTCTTTTTTTCCTCTAGGCTCTTCTCTACTACAGCCCTTACCTCTGCTGTTGTAGATCATGTTTCTCAGCAGACTAAATTGTCTACCTCTGAGGATCAGGTAGTTCCTGGCCTGAGTCCACCAGCTCCAGTCTCCTCAGTTTTCCTGGTATATGTATACATTAGGGATGTGTACCTATGTGTCCCGACCTTTTGTAGCACACTAGTAATTTGTATGCTTTGCTGTGAGTCCTCTGTACTTTTTTGTGGCACTGCCATACACCCCATCGTCTGCACCAGAAGTGTTCACCAAGCTGCTGGTCCCAGTTTTAGCTTTGCTGTGATTTTGTAGCATTCCCATTGTGGAATACCTAGTCAATCTCCTATTGAGGGAACAGGTTCTGGCAGGCAACATAGCCCTGACCATCCAGATTTTGCAGAGGTTTAGATGTATCCTGAACCTGCAGGAATCAGTGCTGGAAGCAACTCGCTGTTTGAAGTATCTGGGTCTATTCCTAGACCTAACTCGAGCCAGAGTTTTTTTTTCCCTAGGAGAAACTTCAAACTATCTGCTTCCAGACTGATTCTCTCCAGTCCAGGAGTCCACTGACTCTTTGCTTCTACATGAGGGTCCTGGAGCTGATGGTAGCCCCATTTTAGGCAGTCTTAGTTTCACTCCAGACCCCTACAGCACAAATTCTCTCTTATTGGGACAAGTTAGTCCAGTCCTTAGACAATTAGTCTGACGCAAAGGACCAGGTTCTTCTGGTTTGGTGGCTCGGGATTCCAGCTCTGGAGTTTTTCGGAGGATCCTCACGATGGATGCTAGCCTGCTGGACTGGAACTTGAATATCTGAGTGGTCTCGTCTCCCTGTCAATGTTGCGGAACTACAAATCAATTTAATTGTCCCTGCAGCCTTGGCCCACATGACCGAAGGGTAATCCATCCTGGAGCTAGTCAGACAACACCAGGGCAGTGGCATTCATCAGCCATCAGGGAGGATTCAGAAGTCTTGCCACGGCAAGAGAGGTGGAGCACATCCTGGTCTGAGAAGAACTTCACATTCCAGCCTTGTCTGCCATGTACATCACAGATGTAGACAATTGGAGAACACAGACTTGCTAAGCCAGCAGCTTCTGGACCTGGGATAGTGGTCCATGAGCTCAACGGTGTTCTGGGACCTTTGTTAAGGGTGGAGGTCGCAATGTGGGCCTCCAGGTTTCTTCAACAAACTGGATGGGTTTGTGTCCAGGTACAGGGATCTTATAGTTGAAGCTATAGTGTTCTCCACCTTTCCTCCCCTACATTCAGATCGAACAGATCTTTTGGTCTTGTGGACGGATTTGCTATCCTGCTCCTGGATCACTGTTTCTAACAGCATGGCTGTTAAAGCCCAGGTTCTGAGGGACATAGGCATCTCAGAATCAGTTATTCCCACAATGTTAAAAACTAGAAAATCTAAATCTTTCAAGGTCTGTCACTGCATGTAGAAGGCATGTTTCGCTTGGTGTGAAGCTTTCAGCCTAGGAAATTCTCAGAGGGATGAATCTTCTTTGAGCTGCAGGCAGTGCTCACATTTCTGTTGTTTTTAGCAGACCTGTTAGCATGTATTTGCTGTGTTGCCCACCCCCCTCAGTTGGGCTGCTCTTAGACATCCTGACAGTTAATAACTTTCTGTATCCCTTAATGGATGAGAAAGAAAACTGGATTTCGTACACACCATAATATATTTTTCTCCGAGTCCATTGAAGGACCCCTTGGTTTCAGCATGCTGTGTTTACTATTATGCCATCAGTACTGCTTGCTACAAAATTAGTAGTAGGAGAGGTTATCCTGGGCTGGCGTACAATTTTTTTTTTTGTTTTCTACCGTTCAATCCTTCTTTTGTCAGCAGTATAACTTGACAGTTAATGACTTCTTGTTTCCGCCAGGGAACTCCAAGAAAAGGATTTTACGATGAGTACAAAAATACTATTTCTTTATCATCACGGGGCACAGAGCACGCTATTCTTGACTATGTTGGGTTATAGGCCACCTATAGGTGAATGGACATTGGCCAATCAATCAGAGAGGAGGTCCTCCCCTATATAACCCCTTCTATACAGGAAGTACCACAGTTTTTTCGCCAGTGTCTATAAGGTGGATGGTCACTGAAAGTGCTGCTGTGCTCTTGGAGCATACCTGAAAGTCCAGAACTGTTCCATTAGAGAATCAGGGACTTTAATCTGATCCATTCGGAAGGCTGTGAGCTAAAATGGATGGTACCCGAGCCTTGCCAGATAAGGAGAAGAATCCTTGAGGTTTTGCCTGTAATGCAGCCTTACGGCGCTGGACCCCGTGCAGATGGAACCCTGTGCAGTATTAAAATATGACCAAGGCGCTTCCAGCAGGGTGCTATACAGGTCCGAGGCAGTAGCCCCTTAGCATGGGGACTGATCCTTGAAGGTCTGTATGACACTGCTCACCGTGAAGGTTGGTGCCTGACTGAATCCAGGGAACTGCGGTGGGACTGGTAAGATATCTCCTTTTTTTCTCTCTGTAAAGAGAAACAAAGCTCTAAATTGGAGAGAAAAAGAGAGGTGTGCTCACTGTTGTTCCTGAGATGTGCTTGCTCTTATTGTGTTTGGCCAATAGAGGGAGTGCGGCCGGAAACAGAAGTAATCCATATTTTGTTTATCTGGAAGCCAGGACAGATGTGGGCTGCTGCTGCTGAGAGATCTCTTGTGGCCGGGACACAGAGCGGGCTATTCTGTAGGGGCACGTGAGTACTTCCCTGAGGGGGAAGTGTGGACAAATCAGTCAGGAGCTGCCCTAGGTGGCTCATAAGGCAGCATTTGTTTTTACTTCAGCACACTACTCGCATGGCTGTATCATTGTGATCTGTGTTACTAGTGGAGGTGCACAGGTTTGCTCTATCTGAAGTAATGTCTTCCAGAAAGCGGAGTGGGGGAGGTACAGCAGGAAAGGGCACTAATGTTCCACTGTCAGGTCCTGAGAAACCTAGACGAAGGTCCACTGTATTATCCTCTCCTAACAGGCCAGAAGTGACTGGGCAATCTGAGCCGCTGTGTCTATCTGGCATTGTGGCTACTACTGGGGCTTCTGCCTCAGCATATGTAACAAGAATGATCTTGCTTCAGCCTTAGCGGGTTTAGAAGATATGATAGTTGGGATAATTGCATCAGTTTCTCAGGGTACTAAGAAGTCGGATAGATCCCCGTCACTAGAATCACCAATCCTGGAGCAGGAATGGGTGGAGCCTGAGGATGAGGAAGGGCTGGAGGAAGGTCAGGCAGTAGAGTTTCTGTCTGAGGAGTCACAGCCTGAGGAGAAGTAGGAGGTCTCTGCCTCCCAGTCTCAGAGATTTTTAGTCCCAAGACCTCATTGATATGGTACAGTCTGGTTTCAGGCTACTTCTAATAGAAACCTCTGAGGTTACTTATTCTTACTGAGCTCTTTGAAGCCTTCACAGAGTACTCAGGCCTTTCCTGCATCCTCTTCTGTAGCAAAATTTTGTATGCTGACTCGGACCACCCAAACAGGGTTTTTGTTTCACCAAAGAGGTTTTCTGTATTATACCCCATGGAACAAAAGTTTAAGAAATGGGGGTTGCCTGTAGTGGATTCAGCTGTTCCATCCCTGAATAAATCTTTAACATGTCCTTTGGATAATGTACAGGTTTTCAAGGACCCAGCAGATAAAAAGCTAGAGTCTCTTCTTAAGGGCTTCAATGTCCTGAAACTTCGAGCAGTGAGGCTGGCTCTGAGATATTGGATATCCAGGCTTCAGGGTTGGCCTGTAAGGATTCAGTCCAACAATGCCACAGCAGTCTCATACATCAACCACCAGGGTGGTACCAGAAGTCGAGGTGCCCAGAAGGAGGTGAACTACATTCTGACCTGGGCAGAGAGATATGTTCCAAGTCTGTCAGCAGTGTTCATTCCAGGTGTGGAAAATTGGCAGGCGGATTATCTCAGTCGCCAGAAGTTGATTCCAGGGGAATAGGCTCTGCATCCCGATGTTTTCAAGGAAGTCTGCCAACGATGGGCTTGCCTGGATGTAGATCAGGTTTAAAAACAAGGTCGGCCTTTTTGTATCCAGGGTATGGACTCTCGTGCAGCAGGAGTAGACGCCTTAGTTATCCCTTGGAACCTGTTCTCACTGATTTATGCCTTTCCTCCGATCCAGCTGCTGCCGCGTCTCTTATGCAGGATTCAGGAGGAGTATATTCCAGTGATACTGATTGCTCTGGCCTGGCCCAGGAGGGCCGAGTACGTGGAAATAGTGAAGATAGCAGTAGATGGGCCGTGGGTCCTGCTGTATTGGCCAGACCTGTTGTCTTAAGGTCCCATATTGCATCCTGCTTTACGGTCGCTAGATTTGTTGGCGTGGCTATTGAAACTCAGATTCTGAAGGATAGGGAAGTGTCGGTTTCTGTAATCCCAATCATGTTGGGTGCTAGAAAGGAAGTTTCTAGGAACATTTATTACAGAACCTGGAAGGCTTACATTGCCTGGTGTGAGGTTCACAAATGGCACCCACGAAAGTATGTGATTGGCAGTATTCTGTAATTTCTTCAAACAGGGCTGCAGAAGAATTTGGCTGTTGGTACCATTAAGGGCCAGGTTTCAGCATTAGCTATTTTTTTTCAAGAGGCCCATTGCGTCTCACTCTTTGGTCTGCAATTTTTGCAAGGAGTAATGCGTATGGCTCCTCCAGTCAGGTTGCCTTTGTGTCCTTGGGACCTGAACTTGGTTTTGGAGATTTGCAAAAGCCATCATTTGAACCTATTGGAGAGATTCCACTGGTCCTGTTGACTCGTTGTTTCTAGTGGCAATCACTTCTGCGCGAAGGGTATAAGGGCTGGCAGCTCTATCTTGCAGAGAACCATTTCTGGTTTTGCATTATGATAGGGTGGTGTTGCGACCTCATCCTTGCTTTTTACCAAAGGTGGTTTCTGGTTTTCATCTCATTCAGGACAGTTTTGCCTTCGTTCTTTCCTGGGCCTCAGTCAGCAAGAGAGATCTCTGCATATCTTCGATGTGGTTTGTGCTGTAAGGGTCTTCTTGAAGGTGACAGCACAAGCCAGGAGGTCAGATGCTCTATTTGTGCTGCCAGGGGCAGGCAGCATCCAAGGTGACTATTTATCACTGGATCTGCCAATTGATCATTCAAGCCTATGATCTGAAAGGTAAAGTCCCACCCTGTCGGGTGAAGGCACACTCCACCAGGAGTGTGGGGGCATCTTGGGCAATCTGCCATCAGACGCCAACAGAAATCACCCAAATGGCCATGATCAAAAGTGTACATACCTTGGAATGTTTGGCCTTGGTACAGACACACAAGGTGACACACACAGGGTAAAATGCCAAATAGAGGTAATGTCCCACATCTGTGGCTTTTCAAATTGCAATTAGTGTCAGTGTATAAATAGTCAATGAGTTTGTTAGCTCATTGACTCGTTAGTGGAAGCACTGATTAGGCTAGATACTGAGCCATGGGGATCAGAAAAGAACTGTCAAAAGTCCTGCATAACAAGGTAATGGAACTTTATAAAGATGAAAAGGACATAAAAAGATGTCCAAAGCCTTGAATATGCCAATCAGTACTGTTAAATCACCTATTAAGAAGAGGAAAGTTCGGGGATCTCTTGATGCCAAGGTCAGGTAGACCAAGAAAGATTGCAGCCATAACTGACAAAAGAATTGTCCAGGATTCAAAGAAAACCCCACAGGCAACCTCAAAAGAAATACAGGCTGCAGATGTGTAGCATCTGGTTGTGCCACAGTGGACCCACTGTTTGAATTGTTGCATAAAACCACAGAGATGCAGTGGACTCTATGCTTGAGATTGCCAGCATTTCACCACACTGCTTCTAGAGTAGTAACTTGTTTCTAAATATATGTAAACAAAATGTATAAACTTGTTATGAATCTGCAAAAGTTTCTAGATTACTAAATATTTTTTTTAGGGCAGAACCTTACAAATTACAAGAATGCTGCTTTTCTATGGAAATGTTTGTTAAGAAAAAGTAAAGGTTACAGTTAAATGAACATTCTTCTCTTGCAGGATGCAGTGAGTTCCATTGCGAACTTGCAGCAAGTGCTACCACTGATGTTTCAAGTAGTTATCACCAATGCTGGTCACTTAAATGAATCCTATCATTTAACATTGGGCCTTCTGGGGCAGTTGATCCTCAGATTAAACCCAGCTGAGGTGGATGATGCTGTGAAAAAAGTCCTGTCTTCCAAGCACATCTTGCAAACAGCAGATGATGGGAGCTCTGTGCCAGATGGTTGGATTACAACTCAGCTACTGTTCACTCTCGGAGCTCTGTGTCTAGACAGGTATGTATTTCATTCTCTCATTCTGACACCTTTATGCACTATGGCTATCTCTTGGAACCAAATTATTTGGCATTTGTGGATATAGTTATTCATAAGGCATGGGTTGAATACAGTTAATGTGTGTATATGTATGTATTTTTTCTTACAGCAAAGTTGGTCTTGATTGGGCCTGTACTATGTCTGACATCCTGCGGGAGTTAAATAGTTCTCCAAAATGGCAGAAAGTGATGAATGCTTTTACAGATCACTGTATGCAACAATTGCCTCATCAGTTGAAAAACACCAATATCTTCACTTTGTTAGTTTTGGTTGGATTTCCTGAGGTAAGATGTTTACAAATATAACCAGAAATGTCACTAACGTAATCTGAAAGTTTACGTAAATTCACACTCCTGTTGATGCTGTTACGAGCCTGGTACAAGAGGCAGGAGTAGCTAAGCCATCCAAGTATTACAGGCTTTAATCAGTCTCTAGGTGAGCAGCAACTGAGAATTTCCAATTATTTGTCCAGGTTGAACGAAGGCCTTTTTCAAACATCAGCTAGTATAAGACCAGTGTGAATAGCAAGCTTTTACAAAGCATTTGCAGAGCGTTCAGCAAGCTTTGCTGAAGCTTTTAAAGTACCATTCAGCTCCAGTTTGTTAATGTTGAACACAGATCCTAATGGGAGTTCTGATTGCCATTTAAACAAGCTGCCAGCGGGCTTCAGCACTTCTTGAAACTTGTTGAAAGCCTGCTAAAGCCTGCTAGCAGCTTGCTTAAAGTAGCAATGTACACTCCAGTTAGGATCTGTGTTCAGCATGTACAAACAGAAGATGGATGGTACTTTAAAAGCGTCAACAAAGCTTGCTAGAAGCTTTGCAAATGCTTTGTAAAAGCTTGGCATTCACATTGTTCTTATACACGCTTAAGCATGTGTGAAACGGGCCTCAGAACTCAGATTGGCCGCATACATGTCTAGAGAAGAGGGATGCTTATTGCCTAGCAAATGGAGAAATAGACATACCCTTTTATTTAAATTTTTTATGCAAACCTTTCACTTGTGATACTTAACATTGTATACTTTACATTTTCTGTAACCTGACACTAAATACACACTGTTTAATTTAAATTATCCCTTCTCTTTCTGTATGTGGATGATGGCACTGTAATTATTAAAAAAAACCCATCTAATGACATTTTTTCTAATTGACATACAGCTGTCTCAGCCTGCAGGGAAACATGCAGGGGGAGCTTCTAGTCTTCTGCTGCTGGTCAGATGTTCAAAATGAAAAAAACAACTTTGGGATACAGAGTAAAAATAAATAATATCAATAAACTGTTTTAAATTATCTCACATATATATATTTGAAATAAAATCTTTATTTTTGAGGGGCAAAAACATGGTGTGGGTGGATTTCTGCCAGTCACAGGCTGTGTCATGCCCCCTCCAGCTTGTGTCTTAGAATAACAGGAAGGTGAAGGTGTAATATCCCCCCCCCCCATTGTGTTAAGCTGGTTAGTGGGCATGGAGGAGGAGTAGGGAGTGGGCTGTCATTTACCACTGAGTATACACCCACATGTGTGACTCTGTAGTCACATGGGCTGCTCAGGTGTGATGTGGAGGAAATGCTCAGAGCAGAAACACACTGAAAACTGAGCATGTGCACTAGATGCCAACACTGCTATGCCAAATCCCCATCTGCACTGGGGACATGGACAGAATGGGAAGATAGACAACAGCAAGATCAACCAGGTTTTTTGCAGAATACAGAAAAATTCCATAGTGACTGGCTGAGTATGAACAGCATGTAATACAGCATTTATTGTAAGTTTTTTATGATGTGGGTTTATTGACACTGTAGGGAAGATTAATCTGCTCTGAATATTAAATAAAACGTTAACCTTTGGGAACATGTTACATTTTCCACCTGTTTTAGGCTGGAACATGTTCCCACTCCTGCAGCTCTCCCCCAATTCCCCCTGTGACAGTGAGTATGGGAGTTTCTCCCCTCACCTGCTGTCACAATTTGAAAAGAGCATGGCCTTGCGGGGCTCCACCCACAGAGTTCTGTGAAAGAATAGACTACAGGTACCGACAGCTTTTTACTGCTGACAGCTTGTGGTTCTCAATGAACTACAAGGGCGCTGGTGAGCATCCACGTAGTTCATTGATTCTTCCTGTCATTCTGTAGCTGCCTGCCCTTTTCCGTGGTACCGGCAGGGAGCTACACAGTCTGCAGGAGTCTGACACTGCACCCGTGATCTGCTGAACATGGCTGCAATGCTTTACAGACTCCTTTATTATTTTTTAAAAATGGGTTAACAACTGTGTGATTGTGTTTACTTTTCAAACAATTATTGTGAGGGACATCCACTTTGATTGCATTAACATAAGGAACATTATTCTGAAAATGATGTAATCATTGCTTACTTTTTTTAAAAATGTATTTTGTGCTTTAAAGTAGTATTAAACGTCAGCATTTTTTAAATGAAGACATTGAGCACAATAAAATAAACATTTCCCAGTAAATTATTTGTTAAAAGTCTTACCCTAATACTTAAAGTTTACAGGTTTCAAAGCTT
Source organism: Staurois parvus (assembly GCF_062004578.1). Classification (NCBI taxonomy): domain Eukaryota; kingdom Metazoa; phylum Chordata; class Amphibia; order Anura; family Ranidae; genus Staurois; species Staurois parvus. The sequence goes on from NW_028318635.1 coordinate 4,993,987, forward strand.
CTGGTTCCTGCTTTCTCAGTACTGCTATCCTGAACTTCTCTAGAAGCAACAAATATACTGATAAAATGTTAAAACATCACATTGCTATAATTCATTTGATCAATGCGCATTAAGATTGCGCTTCCAGTGAGTGCGAAATCTTACCATTTGTCGCTTATCACCGGATTAGTTCACACTGGGATATAGAAGTTTCACATCTTTAATTGTCCATTTGGAACTGTCACCGTCACCCAACATATTATCTCTGGAATTTCTACCACCTTGTCACCTTATTCTGGATATATATACATATATATATATATGTGTATTGCAATTGGACGGTTATTTGATATACTTCAGAGTCACTCCTATACGTATCACCTGTTATTAAGTTGTCACCTGACTTATAGTAATATGATGCTTTAACATTTTATCAGTATATTTGTTGCTTCTATTTTATATTTATTTATTGAGAAGGTTTGTGGTTCCTTTTTGGTGCAATAGCTGCTGTTGTAAGCACCCACTAAGTTCTTACCTTTTCTATTTTTATCCTGAACTTTCCAGCGGACCGTGTAGCCTAGAGCCAGTCTGTTAGCTTGGAGAAAGGAGAGGGAAGGTGGAGGGAGGAGCAAAGGAGTGCCTTTCCATCCTAGGCTGCAGGGCTTTGTGTTCTCTTGATGCACACAGTTTGGGAGACACAACTCCTAGTACCTACATGCAAGTGTTGCTCCATAGGATACTGCAAGAGAAAAGGAACCACCCTGAAAAAAGAAACCTCAGGCAGTGGTCATGGCACCAGCCTGAACAGAAAATTGACAAGAAAAAAAATGAAAAAGTTGTACAATCAGTAACTTATTAAATCTGCTGCTGAAATCTTATGCTAAACATAAAAAAGGAAGGAGAACATGATAAATTATTTCATCCTCCTAGAAAAAATACTGCTTTCTCAAGAGTTTCTGGTGCCTTATGCATTTTGTTGATTAGCTGTAATGCCTCTGGTCAAGCAAACTCAAGTGAATACATTCAACTTCTTTTCTTTGTCCTCAAGGAGGTCAAAGGGTTATTTATCTGAGATAGTAGCTGAAACAAACATCCTGTCTAGTATGGCTAATAGAGCCATGCATCAAACCAGTGGCCCCCAAAGAACTAAAGTGCCCCAAATATGGGGCATCTTCATGTGTGTCTCCATGATGGATTTGAATTTCTTGTAGAGTACCCAAGGATCCCAGGTGAAACTTTGGAGTCCCTGTCTCTTGCCTACCCTCTTCCTGTTAAGGGACAAAAAGAAACCACAAGTGGCAGAGGGGATGATTACAGCCATTGACCACAGAAGCATTTTTTCCATAACTAAACAACCCAGTATTGTGGTAGGTGACAGGTTCTCCACCCTGCACATGCTCCCTTGTTGTTCTGCTCCTCTGTTGGAGCCTTCAAGACTACCCAGTACTTCTGGTTATGAATGAGCATGTGACAACCTCCCAGTATGCAGTGCTCTGGCCTGAGTAGCCAAACACCATTCCTAACAACTGTCATTTGATGAGGAAGAGGAAAAAAATACCTCTTTGTGTTTGATCTGGTACCAGCAACATGGAGCTTACTGAGGGTTGGGACTCCCAGTTTCCATGGGCAAGTGGATCACCAGTGGGTTGAGGTGGGTGATATTCTCTTACAAGACAACTTGTCACTTTGCCTAGTTAGGCCCTGGTCAGCCTCTTTAAATAAAGTTATTTCTCATGTGACTGCCTATGTAAGAAGAACCTCTTTCACGTGTGTGTCTAAGACTGTATACTGTATGTGTGTTTAAGGCTGGAAAGGCTCTGACATTGTCATCTTGTTTTATGTCTCATTGTAGGTACTGTGTATGGGAACACGATCTGTTTATGTTGATAATGCCAAAGAACCTCATGATGTTGTCATATTAAAGCATTTCACTGAGAAAAATAGAGCTGTAGTTGTTGACCTTAAAACACGAAAGAGGAAGACTGGTATGTACATTTCTGTTGACTGTTTGCTTTCTTGCACTTTTTGCAAATGGTATTTGCACAGATTGTTGCAGGGTGCAGTAGGGTATCTAGCAAACCATTACTGTGGACCCAGCTATTACAGTTTTAACCTTCAAGTCTGGTGCTTGAAAGTACTCCTTATGAGCACCAAATACTATATTTTATACCTGTGTGTTTTTATGCCTTTTAAAGCGTTCCTAAACCCCAAAAAAGAAACATTTAATCTATTGCAATTTATCCGTCCTTACATGGTAAGGCTGCATTATTATTTTTATTTTTTTCATGCCCATGTTTTCCTTAATTTCAGCCGGTAATTGCGAAGAACACCCTTTCTTTCCCTTCATGTCCACACTAACTTCACCATTGTATCTATGGGGTCATCCATGGTTGTCAAACAGGCTGGACTTAAACATACACTATATTGCCAAAAGTATTGTGACACCCCTCCAAATCATTGGATTCAGGTGTTCCAATTACCTCCATGGCCACAGGTATATAAAATCAAGCACCTAGGCAAGCAGACTGTTTCTACAAACATTTGTGAAAGAATGGGTCGTTCTCAGGAGCTCAGTGAATTAAAGTGAGTTACCATGATAGGTTGCCACCTGTGCAATAAGTCCATCTGTGAAATGTACTTGCTAATAAATATTCCACGGTCAACTGTTAGTGGTATTATAACAAAGTGGAAGCAACTGGGAACAACATCAACTTAGCCACAAAGAGGTAGGCCATGTAATCATCACATACATCAGACAGAACGGGGTCAGCGCATGCTGAAGCGCACAGTGTGCAGAAGTCGCCAACTGTCTGCAAAGTTTGTGTGGCCTTTAGATTAGCACAACAACAATATGTATAGAACTTCATTGAATGAGTTTCCATGGCCGAGCAGCCGCATCCAAGCCTTACATCATCAAGTACAATGCAAAGCATCGGATGCAGTGGTGTAAAACATGCCGCCACTGGACTCTAGAGCAGTGGAGACGCATTTTCTGGAGTGACCAATCACGCTTCTCTGTCTAGCAATCCGATGGACATGTCTGGGTTCTGGCGGTTGCCAGAAGAACAGTACTTGCTTGACTGCATTGTGCAAAGTGTAAACTTTAGTGGAGGGGGGATTATGGCGTAGGGTGGTTTGTCAGTGGTTGGGCTTGGCCCCTTAGTTCCAGTGAAGGGAACTCTTAAGGCATTAGCATACCAAGACATTTTGAACAATTTCATGCTCCCAACTTGGTGGGAACAGTTTGGGGATGGCCCCTTCCTGTTCCAACATGACTGCGCACCACTGCACAAAGCAAGGTACATTAAGACATTGATGAGCAAGTTGGGGGTGGAGGAACTTGACTAGCCTGCACAGAGTCCTGACGTCAGCCTGATAGAACATCTTTGGGGTGAATTCGAGTGGAGACTGCGAGCCAGGCCTTCCCGTCTGACATCAGTGCCTGACCTCACAGATGCGCTTCTGGAAGAATAGTCAAACATTCCCATAGACACACTCCTAAACATTGTGGACAGCCTTCCAAGAAGAGTTGAAGCTGTTATAGCTGCAAAGGGTGAGCCAACTCAATATTGAACCTTACAGACGAAGACTGAGATGCCATTAAAGTTCATGTGTGTGTAAAGGCAGGTGTCCCAATACTTTTGGCAATATAGTGTATGTGCCTCTGATCATCTACTTTATAGTTTGATGGGATAAGTAGTTTACGCTGTAAAGATAAGGGTTTTTTTGTTTTGTTTTTTTTTTGGGGGGGGGGGGGGTTTTGCTTTTTTTTCAACTCAAAGGAAATGACAAGGGAAACGTTCTTAGTCTGAAAAGTGAAAACATACGCAGCCACCACATCAGAGGACTGGTGGTTAGCTGCAGTATATGTTTTTTCAAAAGGGAATCTGTAGTATATGGTTTGTTTGTTTTTTTTTTCTCAGAAAGAAAGCTGCAGTATATACAGTATATTTAGGTTTTGTTTTTGGGTTTAGATGCACTTTAAAGCGGGATTCTAGGGAAAGTAGAACTCTTGTGTGTGTTGATAACCTCTCTACGTAACTGCAATTCTGTACTTTCAGAACTTACTGAAAGGAATGCACAGCTATAAAATAAAATGTTTCTGTATGAACATCACATCCCTTGTTTGATCAAAGTTTACTAAGTGGTTGCTATATCAAATTATTTTACACAAGGTTCACAGTCATTTGTCTTTAAAATCCTCATTAAAGACGAACTACAAATACTGTAGCTGCTGTCTTTTAATACACAGATACCAGTCTAGGAATCCCACGCTGTCCTGACCCTTGCTGGTCTTCGGATCCCCGACACCGTCATCTTGACTGTGAGAAGCTGGCTGTGAATTCCTGCTCATCTGGCAACCAACTGTGCATGCATGAGACATGTTGCACTTTCACATTGGTCCTGCAGCCTCATGGGACTGAAATGTCTCATTCGGTGAAATGTCCTAGGAGGTTGCAGGCAGGGTGGGGGGTGGTCTGAACTTCCATAATTCTCGCTTAGTTTTGAAATGTCGAATTGGCAGGGGGTAGAAAAAGTTACCTGTACATATTTCTCTGAGGAATTCCCTTTACCCTTATTACTGTGCTTTCTACCATGGAAGCTTTGGCTCTTGGTGCCCATGTGAAGACAAGTGTTATTCCCCTCCCTCCCCCAAGGCATTGTAGCTTTTTTATCTTAACACTGTGCTCTATATAGTCAGCCACTAGTCCTGGCTGAATGCTAGCATATATAAGGGTTACTTCTGAGCTTGCTAATTCCAAAACTGATGTCTCTTCTCTCTTGAGGTACCTCTCCTGGGAACTCGTTTTGTGCAGTTATATTTTTGTACTTCACGTTTGTAACGGCTATATCTGTTTCTACTTTGTTATAAAACTGAAAAACCTAAATAATGAATAAGAAAAAAAAAAGTTGCTCGCAACTTCGAAAAACAAAAATAGCTGCCAATAATGTTGCAAGAGAGGGAAGGAGGCGGATGAGCAGAAGGTTCATTTTTAAGTGAAGTTTTGCTTTTCTTTTACTAGGAACATTTCTGGTTTCATAGTCTCTGCTACAATAAACCTCATAGAACTTGTAACCTTTACTCCATCAAAGTTAAACTGTAAATCCACAACCCAACAGAAGTGTGAATTGAAAACTACCAAATAGAATGAGAGACCATGTCTTCACATGTCATTTTGTATGGGAATTCCTCGCCAATATTCTGGTGCCTTATCTGTATGTTCAAAATGTAGGTGGGGCGGAATAATGGATGTGCCATTCCTGGATAGGGCACCCAAAGAAAATGTGTTGTATCCTCCCCATCAACGTAATGGTGGTCTCAAGTTCTTATTATTTTTTGCAAGTTTGGAGGACATGGTGTCAAAGTGCTTTTATCGTTTATAAAAAAAAAATAGTAAAGAAAAAGTAAAGCTAGCTGTATATTTTTTCTATTGTTTATATTTTGTATTTTTTTTATTATAACATTAAAGTTTATGTCCTAGCACCATTCAAGTATACCCCGAATCCCCCTCTCTACAACATGGCTGAAAATTATTTTTTTCTTTTCCTTAAGTTTGTGTCTACTGAAAATCTTTTATTCCTATGGCACTGTGATGCTATCACCAGACCTCAAAAATTTTTGCAGGGGCAGCTGCTGAGAGGTCAGGGGCACACATATGAAAAATACATCTCCCAAGAGTTCATTCCCTGCACACAATATGAGGACAAGGCAGCAGCTTTTTGTTTTGCTGAGAAGGAACTGAAATGTATGCATGTGAAGTAGGACAGAGGGTGATGTTGAGGGGGAATAGTTCGAGATCTGTAGTTCAGTGGCTAACAACACATTGGATTTCTGGCAAATCAACAGGTATTTTTCTGTACTTGCAGCATTTTTAAAATGGTGTACTGAATGTAATTTTGCCCTGACATGCTCTTTTATGCATTTTACAGTTTCAATTTTAGTTTGAATTTTGTAGAGCTAAAAATAGTTTTTAACTTGTAGTTTAATCAAATCCCTATAGTGAAAGACTACCAGCTGATGCAAAGCAAGAATAGCAAAAGCCAGGACCCAGAAGTAAATCTTAAAAAATATCTCCAGCACTTTGGTTCTATCACGAGTAACCTCCTGCAGCGGAATTTGGACAACAGCTCTGCAGATGCAGTTGAAGCTACTTGGGTTTTGTCGCTGGCACTTAAAGGATTATATAAAACTCTAAAGGTAAGACTTCATGACTAATGTGTATAGTGCACTTAATAAATATCTACTTTTGGTTTGTTGTAAACAGCAGGAATAAAAAAAAAGTAGGATTACAGATAACAGATCATGTACCTCAAAATATTTTAAAACATGCAGTTGAATGATGTTATCATTTATGTAAGTGATTCAGAATGCTCCTTGTTATTACTTCATGTACCTGAGTCACCACTACAATGTTTGCCTTTGTCTTGCATTTGTTGAGTAGGTTAACCCTGCTTTACTTGCATTAACTCCATTAGTTTTTTTTCCTGCTAAAATAAATTACTAGTTCTAGTTATCTTTCCTGCATGGCCAATTACTCAAAATTTTCAGTCCATATGAGTGACATGTATAGCTTAAGAACCATTTGATTACAAAGGACAGTAGTGTGCAACAGTATGCGTCTGATAGTATTATTACAGTTACCCATAGAAACCTTCACTATCTTAACCCCTCTCTTCTTTTTTCGGCAACAGATTGTCTCTATGACAAAATCTCAGCCCTGTCCTGCCCCAACCTGGCCACTTCTATCTACAACAGTTCACTGTCATCCACCTTGGACACATTAGCCCCCCTCACTACACACAGAATTAGGCCCTGACTGCTACAGCCTTGGCAAACAGACAATACCAGATACCTCAAAAACCGTAGCCGTGCTCTGGAGTGTTTATGGCGTAAGACTTTGACCAATATAAATCTGCCCTTCAAAAATACAACTCCTGTCTCCACACGGCCAAACAGACCTATTTTATCACTCTCATTAACATCCTCTCGCGCAATCCCCGTCAACTCTTTTCTACCTTTAACTCTCTTTTTTGTCCTTCTTTACCTCCACCCCCTAACTTACTTCCCAGGAGATCGCTAATCACTTCAAAAATAAGATTGATACAATTCGTGATGAGATCTCCACTGTACAGATCTCTCCCTCACCCTATGCTCCTTGTCCTCCTGCACAATCTTTATTTCCCTTGTTTAACCCAGCTACTATAGAGGAGGATGGTAATTTTTTTTCTAAAGCCCACCTAACCACCTGCCCCTGGACCCTGTTCCCTCGCAAATACTATGGTCACACTCTGGCTTTATCCTTCACTCTTTAACTCATATCTTCAATCTCTCCCTTTCTACTGGCTTCTTCCCCAACTCTCTAAAACATGAGCCAGTCACCCCCATACCTAAAAAGGCCGCACTGGACCCCACCAATCTTAGCAGCCTAAGACCCATCTCCTTACTCCCTTTTGCCTCCAAACTCCTTGAACGTCTAGTCTACAACTGGCTGAGCTTGCCACCTTATTGATAACCTTCTCGTTCCCTTTATGTCTGGATTTCGCCCACAACACTCCACAGAAACTGCTGTCCTAAAACTCACAAATTACTTGCTAACCACTAAAACTAATGGTCACTATTCTGTACTCTTACTCTTAGACCTCTGTGCTGCCTTTGACACAGTTGACCACCACCCCCTCCTCCTCAAGAAACTCTATTTACTTGGTCTCCTTGACTGTACTCGCCGTTGGTTCAAATCTTACCTATCTCACCGCACCATCCGTTCATTGCTGATGACACACAAATCTATCTCTCTACTCCTCAACTCACCCCATCAGTTTCCTCACGTATCACCGATTTACTAACAGACATATCAGACTCGATGTCACACCACTTCCTAAAACTCAATCTATCCAAAACTAAGCTCAGAATATTTCCTCCCCCACGTACCTTTTCCCCTAATTTCTCGGTCAGGATCAATAGCACCACTATCAACCCATCCCTGCATCCCTGAAAAACGTTCCCTTTAAAGAAGCCTACCCTTCTTCTAACTAGTAAACCGCCTTTTATTTTCTCCATCAGCTCATCCCCCCACAGGTATTACCTTTTGTATCACTCAACTCTCCCTCCTAGATTGTAAGCTCTAACAAGCAGGGCCCTCTGTTTCCTCTTGTACCAAATTGTATTGTAGCTGTTATATCTACCTTCATTTTGTAAAGCACTGCACAAACTGTTAACACTGTGTAAATTCTGTATACTAAAAATTATTGAGCCCTGTGTTTCTAATCTTACTTATATTCAGGGTTTATGCAGACTGACAAATGTATTTCTGCATTTGACACTGGTGAGCAAATTGCTATTGACTTTAATGTACATAATAGTTCAGATGCGGCATTTGACCTATTTTGTGTTCCACTGCCTTTCTTTCTGATACCACATGTCCTATTGAGGTGTGTTTGATCTGCAGGTAAAGCAGCTCAGGTACACCCTTTTCTTGTAAAAAGTTGTGTTTTCTTTTCAAACGCGTGCACCTTTGGAAACTTTTATTTTTTGTTCAAGAACATCCTTCAGTATGAGCCCTTAGAAACCATGTCAATTACATACATTTTTTTTTAAAATATATTTTTATTGAGTTTTTCAACACAGAAAACACACCCCAGAAGGGGCAAACAAAGAGGGAGATAAAAAGCCTCCCTAATATAACAGCTGTACAGTCTAAGTTATCCTTCATACATTTAAGCATACAGTATGCAAATTAGTCAATATTACAAATGCGGTGCCATCAAAAACAGTCAAAGATACCAAAGATTGTTCAGTTAAGGCCAATGAAAATTAGGGTCCTGGATCTACAGGAGCAGCAGTATCGTTGAAAAAAAAAATTAGGGTCTTGGATCTACAGGAGCAGCTGTACTGTATACGGATTGTCTATCAAAAAGCCCTATACATTCTCAAAAAGCCGAGGTCATTTACAGAGCTCATAGTTTATCCTATATAAGGGGTGGTTACTATTAACCATAGCCTTCCAAGCCTCTAGCAGTAAGGGAGGGGCACCGTTCCAGGACAAAAGTATAATTTTCTTTACATAAACATTGAATATCTTTAACAGACGGTTATTCGACTTTGAAAGAGGTAAGTCTCCAAAAATACCCAAAAGGCAGTTCTTCGGGTGTAGGATATTGGGCAGACACAAAGCAGTGGAGAGAAAAGTATTAACTTCTAACCAGAAAGCATAGACAGTGGGGCAATTCCATTGGCAATAAAGGAAATCTGCATTCATTCCACAGCCCCCAGAAGCAAGCTGGTGAGGAATGCAGGCCCAGTCTATGAAGTCTGGCAGGAGTGTAGTAACTGTGGTGAAACCGTTTTACCTGAATAACACGTTCTTTGGAGGCTATGACTGCCTGCGCATATCTAAGACGGGCCCTCGAACATAGTGCCAAGTAATAGTCAGAAACAGTCTTTTGGGGCCCAAAGAGGGAAGACATTTTTTGCAGGTGGAATTAGTCAAGGAACCAAATTGTTTCCAAATAGCATGCCTTAGTTGGTAATAATAAAACAAATGGGTATCAGGGAAATGAAAATTAGTTTGTAGTTGAGAGAATAATTTAAACGTTTGGCCTGCATAGAATTGGTGCAGATATGCAACCCCTCTAACAGACCAGCATTTAGGGTCTGGGACAGTAGAAGAGTCAGGGTTATGCCAGAGTGGGGTATTTGGGGAAGTGCACCAGATAGATTCCTGTAGCCTTTTTCAAGTTTTGAACAAAAGTGTAAGGGAAGTATTGAGAATGGCAGTACCCTCATGTCTACAGGTGAAACTCATTAGATAGACTCATTACATGCAAGGCAAGATAGTTCAAGCCGTGATTTGTCATAATTGTGATGATTATGGCTTACAGCTCATGAAAACCCCAAATCCACAATCTCAGAAAATTAGAATATTGTGAAAAGGTGCAATATTCTAGGCTCAAAGTGTCCCACTCTAATCAGCTAATTAAGCCATAACACCTGCAAAGGGTTCCTGAGCCTTTAAATGGTCTCTCAGTCTGGTTCAGTAGGAATCACAATCATGGGAAAGACTGTTGACCTGACAGTTGTGTAGAAAACCATCATTGACACCCTCCATAAGGAGGGAAAGCAGACGAGCTTTATGGGGATGCTGACTTCATTTTCCAGCAGGACGTGGCACCTGCCCACACTGCCAAAAGCACCAAAACCTGGTTCAATGACCGTGGGATTACTGTGCTTGATTGGCCAGCAAACTCGCCTGACCTGAACCCCATAGAGAATCTTTAGGGCATTGCCAAGAGTAAGATGAGAGACCGCACAATGCAGAAGAGCTGAAGGCCGCTATTGAAGCATCCTGGTCTTCCATAACACCTCAGCAGTGCCACAGGCTGATAGCTTCCATGCCACGCCGCACTGAGGCAGTAATTGCTGCAAAAGGGGCCCAAACCAAGTACTGAGTACATATGCATGCTTATACTTTTCAGAGGTCCGATATTGTTCTGTGTACAATCCTTGTTTTATTGATTGCATGTAATATTCTAATTTTCTGAGATTGTGGATTTGGGGTTTTCATGAGCTGTAAGCCATAATCATCACAATTATGACAAATCACGGCTTGAACTATCTTGCTTTGCATGTAATGAGTCTATCTTATATATTAGTTTCACCTTTTAAGTTGCATTACTGAAATAAATGAACTTTTGCACGATATTCTAATGTTTCGAGTTTCTCCTGTATATGCGAAATTATGTAAAGTTTCATATGAAGAAACAATAGCTGCCTCTACGTTGGTACAGGCATTACCTGGAGAAAGGATAAGCCAGTCATGTATATACACTAGTTGGGAGGCTGAATAATAGTAGTAGAAGTCCGGAAAATCCAGACAAGCCATGTGAGTAGGAAGTTTAAGAATCTCTGGGATGTTGTCATCGGCAGAGAAAGTCCTGACAAATAGAATCTAGTTGTTTAAAAACACTCATAGGGATTTTTCATGGGGAGTTAGCCACGGCATAGAGAAACTTGGGGAGGAAAATCATTTTGAGGAGATTCACCCTTCTCATTAAGTCCAATGGAAGATCCATCCATTGCCCAACCTTAGCCCACAGATGTGAAACTAGAGGAAGCACATTGTTAGCAAGGTAAGAGTGCAGCAGCAATTGTATAGTCACTCCAAGGTACCGAAAGGAGTCAATCTGTAGACAGGAATCTGGGTGAACATGAGCCAATGCCTCTGGGTCTAGAAGGAACAAACTAGATTTGTCCCTGTTAACCCAAAAGCAGAATTCCTCCACAATATTCAATAAACAATTAAGTGAAGCACAAGGGTCAGCCAGGTATACCAGAGTATCATCAGCATATAGAGAGATTAGTTCCTCGGGTCTCAAGCAGCAGGCCAAGACGGACAGGAGCAGATCTAATACGGGCCGCTAAGGGCTCTATAGCTCAGTCAAACAGCAGGGTTGACGATGGGCAGCCCTGTCTAGTTCCTCTATATATAGATGTCAATTACATACATATTTAAAATGATAATTCTGCCAAGAGTGCATTTAAAAATGATATAAGGTAATATTACGGTGTGCATATTCTGTCTACAGTTTAATACTGACAGGTTGAATTTATAATCTGTTAGTGTTCATAGTCTAAGGTTTATAATTATCACAAATGCCCTAGGAAAGTGAAAAGCATCTCTCTATAGGAGCACAGAAAAAATGTCATATGAAAGTTTCTTGAACAATGCTGTGAACATATCTATAAACAGATCATGAGCTCTAAAATTACATTTATGGGTAACCATACCAATTCTGCTATAAAGTGAACCTTTGCTGAGAGACTCCCTCACTATAGTACTTTAAGTCCAGAAATGTTAGAAGTCCATATCTATGTACTTCTCAGTCCCTGACATAAAATATTGAAAACAGAACATCGACATGACAGCCAGGAAAATAGCATTTACAAAATAACGAGTTAACGATGGCAACCTCCTTTTCTTTAGAAATGGTTTCTTTATATGAATTACCCTTTTTATTTTTTTACAATAGAATAACAAAGCAAGAAAGTGAAGTATTTGATAATGAAACAAATATTTGACAATCGTGTAACTTGAATTGCTTTAAGTTGTATGAAGGAGAGCTTGCAGCAGCCTTAACATATCTAATTTGTAACAGCCTGTGTGTGTCGTTTGTAACTAAATTCCATCATCTCTATCTTTTGAAATATAGTATAGAAATTTCATATTTCCTCCTGGCCTGCAATATGGTGCATATTTTCATAAGAACTGTGTCTTGTTCTTCATGCATTATATGGCGGAAACTGTTGCAGGCAGCCTCTTAATTACCATACACTATTCACTCAGTCCTTCAAAAGCATATGAAAATGAATGTGTAAATATTCATAGGGCAATAATTAATTTATTATTAAGTATTACTGGCAGATAATGTTAAATACTGTTGTTTAAAATTACAAAAGTATTATCTGTGCATATTACAATATAATTATCATTAGCCTGACAGGGTGCACCTGGACTACTTAAAGTATCTTTATGTATGCAGTTCTGGTTTTCCATTTGGTGACTCATACATATTTGTGTGACTGAATGAATGGCTGTAGGAGTATGTAGTTTCTCCAACTATTTCTAAAGAAATGAGGCTAGAAGTTGTTTTATATCACTGTTATTTAATGCTCTTTTGTGTTAGCAATCTATTTAAATTGAGGGGGATACTTAAAAACCTGAGAAAAACATACAGTAATGGTGTAACTCTGTTCTCTGTATATGGAAGTTGTGTAAGGCTCCATTTACATTTACATTATAATGTACAGCACTGAGCAAACTTTTTGGCACTATATAAATACTGTATAATAATAATTTGCATCTGCATGTTCCAGGAACATGCGAAAAACATGCTATGTGCTTGTGATGCCGTTAATTGTTACTAGCTCCCCAAACACGCCTAGGTAACATCTGTTTAATCACACAATCAAAAGCTCAAACTGGATACTCAACAAAATGCACTGCATTGACTGTATAATAATGCAAAGCAATCATAAAGTAAATCTGTCCTGGGAGAAATATGTTGGCTTCCATTGCAAACCCTTTCTTTTTTTTTCTCTTCATTAAAGAGGACATTATAACAGACTATTGCAAAATAGTACAATTGAGAAGGCAATTTTACATATTTGTATAACAATAGGTTTAGTGTCGGGCATATTTATCTCATCTTGAAAATTTATCAGAATCCTGCAGTTCTTCTTCTACGCATGATCTTAGGCAAACACTTGCTTGACTGTCCCAGGCTTTGCGTAACTGTCCCAGAACAAGTCTGAAACTGTTGATTAGAATTCTCTGATCTGCATGCTTGTCCCCCAAGTCATTGACATATGATCATCTTAATAGATTGGGATCTAGCATATTTTGAAGCAAAGGGCAGCAATTACAGCCTACAGTTGCTTTCAAAACATGTTTTCTTTTACCCAATATCTCACCTGTAAAAGAAGTATTGATATACATTTGGCACCCTATATAGTGAAATGCCAGCAATTCTTTTTCACCCTTCCCCACTGCATGCTGTGGTATCTCTTGCGACTCGTATGTTCTGTGCTGAAGCATGAGCCAGCATAAGGTTCCATAGCAGTCAAGAGGGGGTACAAGTATTTTGCACACGCAGAAGAAAACTTGCAGCAGAAATTAAGGACCAGCATTTCACTGCATGGGCTACCGGAAAGATAAGTAAATCCACACTTCTTTTATAGGTGATCTAGAAGTGACCATGTGACGGCACCATGGTTGGTCAAATTTGGAAGATTGTCTTTACTGTGTGTATGTGTGTGCATATAGTGTGTGTGTGTGTGTGTATGTATATATATATATATATATATATATATATATATATACACAGATGTATATGCAGGACATAAAATTGAAATAATAGTCTGCAATGTTTTATAATCCTAAATCCCCTTTCACACGGGCATTCCATTTGTCCGTTTTTCATCCATCTGTTAATGGATGAAAAAAGGACATCCGTGCATCTCTGTGGAAAAACGGATGTAAACAGATCATCTGTTTTTGTCCGTTTACATCCGCATCCGTCAACATATGATTTTTGGAAAGGATTAAAGCCCTATTTTTGTTCCAATAAAACAAGTATAACAGATGAAAAACCGTTGTAAATTGACAATTGGTCCGTTTTTGCATTGGTGGTTGATGTGTAAAACTGATGAAAAAACTGATCCGTTTTTCCTTTGAAAAAACATGACTGAACTGATGAAAAAAACAACGCCCATAAAAGGATTCCTATGGGCAAATGGATGAAAAATGGACATCGTACATTTTACATCAGTTTTTGTTGTCTGCTTCCATTCAGGTCCATTTTTTAAACAGAACACGTCTGCATTTTTGTTCCAAAAAACGTAAAGCACGATGTAAACGACCAAGTAGTCCATTTTTGCATTAAGTAAATACTGAAAGTAAAAACAGATGTAAAACTGATCAGTTTTTTCTTTGAAAAAACTGATGAGAAAAACAGCGCCTGTGTGAAAGAGGCCTTAGGCACGCTTGCATAATGAGGGTGTGTGCATCTCCCATCCTTAGTAAAAATAGATTTTGTCTTTTACATTTGTCTTTTAGCATTGACAGTGATTTGTGGCTGGATGCTGTTAGTGACTGCATTTACTTATCACTCTTTCCCTCATAAGTAATGGATGAGATGTTGAATGTATATTTTGACACATGGTTATTCTTTTACAGTTTCCTGTTTTGAAATCCCTTTAGTTATTTACATTTCTTTTGGTTGATCTAGTTTGCTATTTTTTCCCCAGAATCATGATTTTGAAGAAATTCAAACTGCCTTCATTCAGTCTGGTCTGTTAAAATTGTTGGTGAAGAAATGTAGCAAAGGCACTGGTTTCAGTAAGACATGGCTTCTTCGTGATCTGGAGGTAAGACTAATGAATGCTCTAGTATGGTCATAAGCAAATATATATTGGTTTCAGACCACATACTCTTATTGTTTTTATTATTTTATTAAACTAATAGTTTTGTAGAGTATTATAAGTAACATTAGATTGCCTGCTTTATTTTTAAATAATAATACAGTTATCTCTTTACATCCAGGTTTTATGCTCTGCACTGTGCACATCTTGCAGGCTTTGTATGAATGTCTGTGGATATGTGCACCCTTCAGCAATGGCTGAACTTCATAGTTTTACTGTGGTGACTACGGCACAATGTGCCTTCGTCACCACTCAGGTGGTTGGGCAGTGGGTACCAATTGCTAGCAGATACCCACTCCATCTTCTGCTGGAATTGCCTAGGCAATCCCACTGGAAGTTCTCAAGCTCCCCCTACCCGCAACCTCCTGTGACACCTCACAGGTCCCAGGAGGCTGTGGGACCATTCCCAGTACACGGTGCGGCTCGTGCATGCACAGTGGGTAGTCGGCTGAGAAGCTACAAGGAGTGACAGCCAGTTTCCCACAGTTAACATGGCGCCAGGGACCCAAAAACTGGCAAAGAGCCAACCTGGGCGAGGATGGTGCTGGATCCCTGGACAGATAAGTTTAGAAAATAGTTTAAAAAGATTGTTCAATACATATGATGATCTTATTTATCATATTTAATATGGACGTGTTTTCTACTACAACCAACAGGACTATTTTTGACATGATCTATTCGTTTGCACTGGGATCAGTCAATAAAGAAACACATTCCTTTTTGTTAATTGCCAGATGCAGTATCATTTTCCAGTTCTTTAAAGATATGTACGATCGGCTGGACACAAGGAACGGTGGTCCACCAGGCCTTTTGGCCAGGAGGACCAAATGGGAACCTTGTCCCTGTCAGGAGCTTCGTGCCCCGGTGGATCAGGATAGCGGTCCAGCCCCTTTAGGGGTAGGACAAAAGCACACCCCTAAGTGCACTTTTTCGTGTGGTGTTTTGCACTTGCACTTTTTTTGTGAACACTTACGGGTTTTTTCGTTATAGTTGCACGTTTGCGGACTTAAAAAAAAAAAAAAAAAAAAATCCTATGATACCAATTATGTAGTGATTTGTTTATCTTGACATTTTTACCTTTACAACTACACTTTACCTAAAAAGCCATAACATTTTGAAATGAGGAGGCATCTTTCTAAATTTTTACTTTTGTCTGCCTTCCTTACAGTGGCAGTTAACTAATATGCAAACCCAGTATCCATTACAATCAAATACTGTATCTCTGAGCCTCTTCACTCAGCTGCATAATGCTGATTGAAAGCACAAAATCAGAGTGGGGGTTTTTCCAAGCTCAGCTCTATAAAAGTCAAGCTTCTATTTATTTAGTTCAGACCTTCAGTATGCAGAAAAATGAATATTATTTGAGTGGTTTGGTTGCTTTAGTATAATACTGAAATAACAGGAATGTGCAGAAATCCATGCTGGTCAAGTATCTGAAAGCTTATACCCAGTTCTTTGTTTTGTACAACACAATTGCTTTTAGGTACAATATTATGTGAAAAGCCCATGCAGGCCACATTTTTATGGTGGGTTGTACTTTTTATTGTGAAAAAAGTGTAGCGCTACAAGTAACCAAAATACCTTCTTCAAAACAATATGACTGTATAAATCCAGAATTATTATACAGAAATACTCACCAACCACTTTATTAAGTACACTTGGTCAATTGCTTGGTTACACAAATTGCTAATAAGCCAATCACGGCAGCAACTTAGTGCATTTAGGCATCTAGACATGGTGAAGACGACTTGCTTAAGTTCAAACCGAGCATCAGAATGGGGAAGAAAGGGGATTTAAGTGGTTTTGAACTTGGCGTTGGTTGGTGGTGTCAGACGGGCTGGTCTGAGTATTTCAAAAACTGCTGATCTACTGGAATTTTCACGTACAACCATTTCTAGGGTTTGCAGAGAATGGTCCGAAAAAGAGAAAATATCCAGTGAGAGGCAGTTGTGTGGACGAAAATGCCTTGTTGATGTCAGAGAAAAATGGGAAGACTGGTTTGAGATGATAGAAAGGCAACAGTGACTCAAATAACCACTTGTTACAACCAAGGTATGCAGAATACCATCTCTGAATGCACAGCACGTCGAAACTTGAAGCAGATGGGCTACAGCAGCAGAAGACCATATCGGGTGCTACTCCTGTTCACTAAAAACAGGAAACGGAGGCTTGAAGTCATGCAGGTTGACCAAAAATGGACAATAGAATATTGAAAAAATGTTGCCTGATTTGATGAGTCTCGATTTCAGCTGCAACATTCAGATGGTAGGGTCAGAATTTGGCTTAAACAACATGAAAGCATGGATCCACCCTGCCTTGTATCAACGGTTCCATTTGGTGGTGGTGTAATGGTGTGGGAGATATTTCTTGGCACATTTTGGATCCCTTAGTACCAACTGAGGATCATTTAAACGCCACGGCTTACCTGAGTATTGTTGCTAACTATGTCCATCCCTTTATGAATACAATGTACCCATCTTCTGATGGCTACTTCCAGCAGGATAATGCACCATGTCACAAAGCTCAAATCATCTCAAACTGGTTTCTTGAACATGACAGTGAGTTCAATGTAGTCTAGTGGCCTCCACAGTCACCAGCTTTCAATCCAATAGAGCACCTTTGGGATTTGGTGGAACAGGAGATTCGCATCATGGATATGCAGCCAACAAATCTGCAGCAATTGCTATCAAAATCTCTGAGGAATGTTTCAAACACCTTGTTGAATCTATGCCACGGAGAATTAAGGCAGTTCTGAAGGCAAAAAGGGATCCAACCCCGAAACTAGCAAGGTGTACCTAATAAAGTGGCCGGTAAGTCTATGTGCAGTAATAACTAGTTACCACATAGTGAATAACATAATAATGTCCCCATAAGAATTCAATAATACCATATATAAAAAAGGTACCATATAAAAGTGTCCATCAAAATGAAAGTCCCAGTGAATCATAGTCAAAAAAAAATGGGACATAAAATGGTGATCATAGGCTAAGAAAATTGGAGCCTTCACAATAGGTCTTCCACCAATCAAAGGAGAAAGCTTCCATCTGACACCACAGTATGTGCGGATGTACCTTACTAGATTTTGCGGCCACCTATAAAAGAATGGTCATATGTGCTCTTAAAAGAACACTGGGATGCTGCTGTATCTCCAAAAACTAGCTCTCCCCCTCAATCCACACCAATGGTGTCCCCAGAGTTAAAAGCCACCCAGGCAATATCACATATCAAAATGTCAGATAGACAGAGGATCTGATGCTCTGACATTTTGACATGCCATATTGCCTGTGTGGCTCTTGTGGAATATGAGTGTTTTTAACCTTTATTAAATGAATTTTGGTTTTACTACACCAATTCTATTCTCAACTCTGCGGGCGCCTTTGAAGTGGATTGTGGGAGTTAATTTTTGGAGATCCAGCGGTATCCCGGTGTTGATCTTTTAAGAGTGCATATGACCATTCTTTTAAAGGGGGTCACAGTATCTGGTAAGGTGCATCCACACACACCCTGGTGTCTGGTGGAAGCTTTTTCCTTTGATTAATGGAAGGCTGCACTTTTTTCACAATATCATTTTAGGGTTGGTATCATACTCCTTAGTGCTGGCTGCTTAGTTGTTTGTTTTACCTAAGCGCGGAGTTTTCCTTTTATTTTGATAATTGTACTTTTTATACTGCATCATGGATTTATATTTCCTGCTACAAAGTTTTCCTTATGTGATGAGAGTTGGATTTGATAAAGGAATGTTTTCTTTTCTGGAGTAGATCTTATCTATAATGCTGTATTCATCAAAGAAAGACACAAGCCATATTTCTGAAAAAAATGATTCACCTCCAGAGAAGCCAGAACAAGATAAAAATACAGAGCCACTTGCAGTTGATGATGTTCAGAAAAAGCCTAGTCCGTTAGAAGGCCTTGATGAAGCAACAAAAACGTGTTTTAAGGTATACCAAGCCAACTATAGCATTACAAAAGCATTAAGGGTTTTTGTTAGCTTAAGAACTAGTTTCTGTACCTAATACAAATCAATGGAACAGCAAAGCAGCATGAATGTTGTTGATGAACTTCTGAAGGAGGTCATATGCAGCTCAGAAAAAGGTTAAATTCTGCTTAACTGAATTGTTAACGATTATTAATATTATTATTATTATACAGGATTTATATAGCACTAACAGTTTGCTCAGCACTTTACAATATAACGGGAGACAATACAGTTCAATAGAAGAGGGATAGGAGGGCCCTGCTCCTTGGAGCTTACAATCTAGGAGGGAGGCGCTAGTGGTACAATGATCACAGGAGCATCCTAAATTGATGTCAAGTGGAGTGCACTTGGAAGGAAGTTGTATTTGCCCATCAACACAGTCACTAGAGAAGCTGATATACGTTGGTTTATATTATATTACGTATAAATAAATATGTTCTATGGCCTGTTTGTTGTTAGAAAATATTTTATATGACTCGATAAATGTGTTTGTAATTGCTGTCAAAGGTTGAAGAGAGCTATGTTCTCCAGGAAAAAGTTTCTTGTTGCAACCTTTAGGAAAGATTTCTCTTCTTTACACTAAGGTGATGATGGGGTAATGCAATATCCAATTACACATGTTGGGCTTTTGTTACTCTTATCAGCCTGAGAAATGTCCTGTGTAGTTTTCATGGCTGTACCACTTAAAGTGGTAGTAATGTCTTCAAAAAGAAAAAAAAAATGCATTTTCTGCATTAAGGTAAAACACTTTCCAATACACTCCTCTTGTTGCAGTCTTTACTATAAGCGTGGTGCTTGTGCATCAGACTAAAAAATGCAGGCATCACTGGGATCTATTGATGCTAATTTCCCTAACTAATGCTCGCCATCCTTATATAGTTAGGTCATGTGTGTGGACAGTCAGGAGCAGCTATTTATGGGAGAGCATCTGACATCCTTAGGGAGTACTGGAGAATTTTCTACTGTGTTCTCATACTGCAACTCTATATAATTTATTTTTCTACTGTGTTCTCATACTGTGACTCTATATAATTTATCTATGTCTTTGCGTGCTGCGGATTATGTAAATAATTGTTTGTGTGATGTAGGCTTTTCATGAAGCCCATAATGTACCTTTACACATCCTTCGAGCAGTATATGAGATGGAAAAGAAGAGTACAGAATCTTTCCTTGAAGATATTCAGAAAAGGTAAAGTATGAAAGTTAAGCCATGGACAAATATTAAAACGCCCTTTGGTCCAGTTGTTAAAAATTTTACTTACACGCAGTGTGGTTTATAGCACATTCTATGAAATCCAGCACATGCCTGCTCCATGGGGACCAAAATTTATCTTGTATGTTAATTTCCATATTATCAGCATAATTTTTCTGATTTTTCTACAAACTCCATTTTATTTTCTTAAAGATTTGATGGAAACACTGATATGATTGATGAAAAAGTTAAGAAGATGGCACAGACATGGCAGCCACTGAAGTCTGTAAAATCTGAGGAACGGCTCTTAAATGTGACAGACACTGACATGATCATTCCTCCCTGCCTGGTTAGTTATGGCTGTGTTTTTCTTTACTATCTTTCCAAAAGAATGGATTCAACCCTATTGTAAGAGTGTGCACCTAAACATTAATTTAATGCATGACTGGATGCATCCCTTTGCCCACAGGGTCCTATGTTGGCAGGCCCTCAGCTTCCATTCTGCCTGTATACTAAGAGTCATTGTCCCACCTCCTAATACACTCATTAGTATGGGGGCAGAGTTTAGGTTGGGTTACTGATTCACGTTTTGCATAAAACACACTTTGAATTAATTGGGGCCAAACAGCATTTCATTGCGCAAATCCAACCTAAAGCCTAAAGTTTTGTTAGTTGCATTTTTACCCAAATATAACATTTAGACATTTTATGAGTGCAGATTCATACTCAATATGTTAAAGTGGTTATAAACCCTTACATATACCCAGTGAAGTGACTAGCCTCAGCTGATACACTGAGACTAAACAAATCCTCCTACATAAGCTGTACATGTTTATCTACAGCAATCTGTCCCCATTTACACATGATCTCTCAGCGCTGAAAAGCAAGGGGCAGGGAGTTGAAGTTACACACTGTACAAGAGCACTGAGAGATGATTGGAGGGAAGAAATCCACCCCCTCTTCACACAGCACACAGGAACAGAGCTGAGGCTGTCAGTCACAGGCTGTACCTTCCCCTGTCACCAATATTCTCTGTGTCAGGAAAACGTGTCAGAAGTGACTCATGCAGATAGCAGAGAAGAGTCAACAGACAGAAATAACATATATAACAAAAATGCAGCACTAAAATACAGGTTAAACATAAAGTGATAAGTGGTATGTTCAAGCGCCAATAATGAGCGCCATAAAGTGACAGCAGTGTATCGTCTTATTTGTGACAATTAAAGTGACGTAAACTATAAACATATGATATAACGTAAATTGAAGTCCAAAGATAATTGTGCTGAAAGTATCTCATAGGTGCATTGACACTCCAGTGTCTGGGGATACAAGTCATTCTCACTAGAAATACATGGATAATAAGGTGCTCGTGACTTCCGTGGTAAGGAAAAGAGGTGTGCTTGCACTCATCGGACGCACAATAATATTGCGCATGTATGTATTAATCAGAAGGACACTGGTGGTCATCTAGGAACCGGTAGGAATGAGGCACTCCGTTGGTACTCAACACACCCAGGGAAGGACTCCAGACCTCTCAGTGGGACCCTCACAGCATACAGGGACTGCTCTTTGGTATCACTTACGCCCGGCATCAAAACATGTCAGCAACAGTGGGTATCCACCTTAAGTAGCTCAAAGAATAAGCCACCAAACAAAAGCTGATATAGTGTAGTAAATGTATTCAGCCAGTGGTGATGTGCTTACAGCAAGTCAGCTTAATTCAGCAA
Organism: Staurois parvus; assembly: GCF_062004578.1. Taxonomy (NCBI): domain Eukaryota; kingdom Metazoa; phylum Chordata; class Amphibia; order Anura; family Ranidae; genus Staurois; species Staurois parvus. The sequence continues at coordinate 5,015,838 of NW_028318635.1, forward strand.
AAAAAAATAATTTTTTTTCCCCATTCATGAATGGACAGCAAGATGGCCGCCGGCCTAGCATGTGGCCTCGGCAGTGAGTGACGTCAGCACGGCACTTATCACTTTATATTTAACCTGTATTTTAGTGCTGCATTTTTGTTATATACGTTTTTAAAGGATCTAGGGGTTTTATCCTTATGCTAGCTGCTATTACTTCGGAAGCGCTCACTTGATCAGTATCTATTAATTGAGACAGAAATAACACTTAATGCCCTAGATTAAGACAAGTTCACACAATAAAGGGATATGCTTTGTTCATATTCATGTCAGAAGTTTACAACCACTTTGAAGCAGTTTTAAACCCAAAAACAAAAAATTTGATGTGGTGACTTCATTAGTTTTCCTTTTTTAAGCTGTCTTTATTTTCATGTGGTGATCCTTGCAGTAGGTGTGTTATTTTTCAACAGACCATGCTATCCAGACAAAGTAGCAGTTAGAGGGTTGAGACAAACCATTTAACACTGACAGGAATGCTTACAATGGTCAGCTTTTATTCATTTATGTAAACCCTTTATCCCAACAGGAAAAAAACTGTTTGCTGTAACTGGTTAAAAAGTGTTCAGTTTCTATTTGTTAGCCAAGTCCGTGTAAATCTGCTACAGCATCTTACACTACCATCTCCCTAGACTGATAATGCTGCTTTCCAAAGGTGTCTGCTTTACTACTTCATCCAAAATGAAGACACCCTAGGACAGGAAATGTGCTACTGACAGGATCACCAGGTGAAATAAATTAAAATAGCCTTAAAAAAGAAAACAAATGCAGCTATCACATTTAACGATTGTTAAGCTGTAGTATATTACATTTTAGTATATTTTCATTTATAACTATACATGAGTGGAGTTGTGTGTGTCCCATATACCCATAAATGACACACCAACTGTTATTTTTAAAAAATTCCAAACTGGTGGAGAAGATGCAGCTCACACAGTGGCCTTGCTACTGCAGTTCGCTTGTGAGTACTGTTAAGACATGTTTTTGCAAGATCTCATTTTATCATGGTTTACCTCCCTTCAACCAGACTCGCTACACCAGTGGTAGACAACTATTAGTTCTACAGTTGGTGTAGGCCTGCTTCCTAGGTGATCTTTATAAATGTTTAGTTTTCAGCCAGGAGAACAGAGTGGAGGCATAAGAAATGGAAACTTTGTCCAGATGTTTATGAACACTATATTTTCAGCAAAATATGCTATTTTACTGCACAAAAACACCTTATGTTTTTTTTTTATTTATTGTTTAATAGATTTCATAGCAAATTTCATTACTGTCACAGAGAGAATGGCAAGTCCCCTATATGATAGTATATAGAGTGTGACAGGTACTCTTTATTGAGATATCAGGGGTCTGTTAGACAGTCTCTGTTTTGCTGGCATTTCATAGCTCTGAATCTAGATTTCCTTTTAGCTAAGTGTTTCAGAGTTTTTCAGCTCAGAGAAGATCTCTTTCTATTCTCCATCCTGAATGACTCTGCAGCAGTCCTGGGCTAACAAAGACGCAAGGAGAGCCAGGGGATGTAAAAAATGACTGGGAAAGGTTGCAGGTGTGCAGGGGCTTTTGCCCGTTGATGCGATACACAGCCTTGCTCACCGTTTAGTCGTATTTCTTTTTTACATACAAGCAGGAGAGCTAATAGTTGTATAACTGGAGATATGGCTTGGGGTTGGGGTACTTGACTGGAAATGACCAACTCTTATTTTCACTTAGATTTAGCTTATTTGAGTTGTAAAGTGTCTTGGGAAATTGAGACTGCTGGGCATGTCAGGGAAAGCAAATAGGTGCTTTAACAAGCCAGCCGAACTTGACATCAGTTGAGGGTAGTATTTTAGACTTAAAATAGTTGGTATAAACCTCCTGCTACTTTTTGACTTAAATTCATCAGGCAAAAATGATGGTGTTTAAAAAGTTAGCAATCATTGAGTATAAATACCCATAGTAATGAATCAATAGATGTAGAAGTAAATGTTTCTCTTTAAAGGTAACATATATTGTTTTTGTGTATAATTTTTTTTAATAAAATGTATGGGAACCCTAACAATGACCTTCTCTTATTTGTCCCTATTGGTCTTTTAAAAACCCTATTGAAAGAGTTTTTTGTTTATTTGTTCAAACTGCAAAAAATACCTGCTGATTTTGTAAAATATTTTGTGAGGTGATATCTTCCTGTGCTCTCCGCCTATACACAAGCAGGGGTTATGGAGATAAGGCAAGCTCTGTGTTCTTTGTAATTCATCAGAAATTAAGTAGGCAGGACTGACACCATGTGCTTAGGATTTCAGAGCATAAAATACAGTGAGCGGAATTTATCAAAACTGGAACAGCTGTGTATTGCGACCAATGAGCTTCTATCTTTCATTTTTTAAAGGTTAATTAAACAATCTGAAGATAGAAGCTGATTGATTACCATGCACAACTGCTTTAAATTCATACATTCCCCTCAGTGTGTTGTCAGGTCAAATGGTAAGCTAAAAACACACTATATATTTGGCAAATCAATCTTTAAATACTGTTTAAAGTGTTTTAGGTACAGGGATTGACGACTCATCAGCAATGACCCAAGCCTTATTACAGTGCTCAGGGGAATTCTTTGTCATTATTTGTAAAACAAACATTGCATAACAATAGTGTAAAAATACAAAAACAGGTTAAAAACGTCTTAAACATTTTTAAAAATAAACTGATATGATATAATTGTCTAAACGTTTCCCTTTAAAGTGGTTGTAAATCTTTACGTATACACCCACTGAATTGACTAGCCTTGGGTGAATTACAGAGACGAAACAAATCCTCATACATAAGTTATACCTGTTTATCTGAAGCCCTAACTTATTTACAGTCTTCTAAAGCACACAGATCAAAAGCTATTTCCTAGATCCAGTGGGCAGGGGGCAAGGATCCGATGTCCCACACTGCACAACACAAAGAGGAGTGCTGAGTGCAATGTGAGACCTGAGTGGAGGGAAATGGCACAGCCTCCTCTGCACAGTCTCATAGGGAAACATGCACAGCTGAGGCTATCAGTCGCCTTCTGTGTTCTGAAGAAGGGTCGCCCAAGATTCTGTGGTGTCCGGATAACTAATACAAATAGCAGAAAGAAGAGACAGAACTCATACTTGCTTTGGATTGAGGCAAGTACAATGCTATAGAGCAGGCTTTCTCAACAAGGGTTCTGTGGAACCCTGGAGTTATTTCAGGGTTGCTAGGGGTTCCTTGAGCAGTGAGCAACATCTGCCTCTCAGATGAGTAATAATGATCTTTTTGACATGTTTAAAAAGGTTGAGAAAGGCTGCTATAGAGGGATATGCTCTGTTGATTTTTCATTTCAGAGGTTTACAACCACTTTAAGTGATATACAGATGTAAATGTATTCAGTGTAACTGAAAGATTGCACACTGCCTGTCTCAATCAATTACATATTTAAATAGATAATTGTATAGGTATTTTAATATTTGTATGCATAGAGAATATAAAGCTTTATCTATGCTTAAAGAAGTTATTTGGCAGTGGAACAATGTGTAAAAAGCATTGCTTCCCACACCTACAATTTAAAGCACCTACACATTTCTAAAATGGGAAAAATTCTTGTGATGCCTGAAACTATTCTTCTTGCAGATGAAACCTGTTCAGTGTGATAAAGCTACAGAGGAGTCCAATCATGTTAGTCAAAAACTTATTGTAACAAATGAGAGTGACCTTCAAGTTGCCTATGCTAAGCAAAGACGAACAAAAAGCTCTATACTACTCCGCAAGGAGCTTGATTCTCGTAACAAAATAGCAGCACGGGATTACCTGTTCCATGTGAATGAGGCCACAGCTGTTGTGTATGCCCGCCATGTACTTGCTTCTTTGTTGGCTGAATGGCCTGATGGCGTTCCACTGAAAGAAGACATCCTGGAATTAAGTGGACCAGCACATATCACATATATTTTAAATATGCTAATGCATCTGGAAGAAAAACAGTTGTGGGAAAAGGTAAAGTGGTTTTATGAATGTTCCTTTTTATACTTTGTTATATTCTTTTATATGTATTGTTCCACAGAAACTAGTGACTTTTATGTAAACCTTTGGCCTATGTCACACAAGCAGGCTTGTAGAAGAGTTTAATAATATCCACAGAGTTACCAGCTTCAGTAGCTACTCATGTTATCTGCAGCTGCTGATATTCATAGATCACCCTTGTTTTCTAGGCCCACAAGTTAAGTATTCCAGTCAGTTACAGTATTAACTATGTATCCAGCTTCAAATTGCTAAAGAAAAAAAAACAGATAGAATTGTAGCTTCTGAATATACCTGCTACTAATTTGCTAGTGCAACAAAGCCCTTTGTCTCTTTAAAAGAAACATAACCTAAATGGTGACTGGTTCTTTTTAATTTCTGAGTATAAAAACAGTTGCTGGTTGTACATATATCGATCAGGACATTCATTAAAGTAGAACTATAAGCAAATTTTTCCCCCATTTTGGATAGAGAAGGGGAGGGTTATAACCCCTGTCAGATTTTTTTTTTCCGCAGTCTGTGTCTCCTCAAATTAAGGGAATTCCTTTGGGACCCCAGGTCATCAAAACTAGTATCCCCATTGGAAAATTTCCCCTCTTACTTCTCTGGGGTAAAACCCAAAATTTGGGCTTTTCTTTTACTTACACTTTCAATGATAATGGTAAACAGGACAAATAGGATGAATCTCCCTAATGGGGGCACATACAAGCTGATAGGTGTTCTATTCCCTCTCCACTCTATCCAAAACTAAAACAAAAAGTTTTGACTTTAGTTTTAATTTAAAGCATTTTTTCTGAGAGAAACCTTAGTGTTTCATCTCTTTTGCTGATGTTATCAGCCAAGGCCATGCTGATGACCTTGTGAACCTATGGGCTGGGAAGGGAAGCAGTAACCAAGGATGGGGGTGATGATGCTGGGGGAATAGACTGCAAGATGAAATCGTTGACAATCCCTGCTGTCGAAATTTAATAAAGTGCATACTATGCATCAGACTTCAAGGTGTTCACTCAAAAACTGGCAGGATCAACATTTAACAAGAAGGCTAAGGACTCAGTGGTAAGCACTTTACTTGTTAATGTTTTTATTTACATAAACAAATGTTTTCAGCCTAGGGCTTTTGAACCTTTGGTGTCTCAGTAAAGAGAACCTCAATGCACATATTTGCCAGCACACCTGGATCATCAAATGTTATCCAAAAGTTTTATTGGAGAATGATTACATCACAAGGACATAATGCAATGTTTTTGAGCCACCCAGGGCCTCTTTGTCAGGCATGTGATAGGTGCATACAGTGGTTCTGAAATATTTAAAGTGATGTGCACCAATCAAATTTAAAAAAAGAGGTGGCACTCCCTGTCCTCTGATATAATATGACATCATAATTCCACCAAAATTGCACAGCAAACAATAATATTGCATGAAAGAAAGTCATATATGTGCTACAATCAAGAGCGTTCCAATAAAAATAAAGTATACTAACTTTGATAGGTGGCATGGGGCAACCCCTCTGTTTATTAGAAAAATGCTGTGAATGCATCACAATGGTCGATTGGGCACATCTGCCAGATACGCATGATTGATATAGCTGGTGGTGTCTGGCGTCGCCATTGCTAGACAACCCAACCTCACCTCCAATCTGACAGTTACACCAGTCAAGAATGAGCCTTACTCTGCTGGCTGTAACCCAGCAATGGGAGGGCGTGATGTATTCACTGTTTTCTGATCTTTGAAGTATATATATTTGCCTATGCAATCTTTTGTAACTAGTGACTGTAGTACAGTAAACTTGCTGCTTAAGGGACCAATTTTCAAAGTGTGCATTCTTAAACAATGAACTTCTCTTATTCTGTCACATTTGGCCTGTTAAATAAACCATTAAAAGAGTTTTGTTGTATCTGCTGGATAAGTGCAAAAAATACCTCCTGCCAGAAATCTTGACATCTGATAACTTCCTGTGCTCTCTGTCTATGCTACATTTATATCTGTCACAAACAAAAGTGATGGGTGGGGGGACAGGTATGTAGTCCTGTCCTATTCTCCATAGTTACATTACAGTAAGTGTCAGGAGCATGTAACCGTCCTGTTCCATGGCAGGTGCTGGTCTCATTTCAGCATCCTGGTTTTGGCTGAGCTGCACTCTCCCTTTCTGACTGTCCACCTGCAGGGTGATTGATGTAGACACAGCCTCATGATGGGGATCAAACCTGTTTTAAGCCCTTAGTGTCATGCTTTTGAGAATGTTGCTTCAAGCTCCCTGTTTGCCTTCCTTGTTCCCGTGCATTGACCTTTGCCTTTGCCTGATCCTCTCCCTACCTGCTAGTTTGGCTTTCCTTCTTATTGACCTCAGATTGGACTTTAGACTAGTCTCTGAACTCTGCATGCCTTTTGACCATGGATTTGACCCTAACTACTCTCTAAATGTTCTCTACCTTGAACCCAAAATGCAAGTTTGCTGTGCTTAGCTAGCGCCTGCCCCGGCATGGTAGATAGGCACTATGGCATTGTGTATAAGACCTGGGGGCAGCCAACTATTATATCGTGGCCACTGCATATAAGCACTGGTGATATATTTAATTTGTGGTCATGGATTTAGATGTTCTTTAGGCAGAGTAACGCTACAGTTCACATTAGATTGTTTCTTGTGTTATAACTCTTTCTGTAGAGACTTTAGAAAACTGAATTGCTTGTATCTGGATACAGTAGATAAATTAAAAATTTTGTGTTATTTCTGGTAGAGACCTTACTAACATAATTGTATCTTTTTATCTAATGGCAACTTGATAAGATAAGATAAATACTTTGTCATTACAATGCAAATTACAATTAAATCATATAAAAAATTCCACACATATGTGAACATAACATCCTCAACATACACACATGTGAACATTATGCCCCCCATATAAAAACCTAAAAGGAACCCCTACCACAACAACAAGCTAAGTCACTTGGAGCTAGAAAATATTATTCAAAATGACCATTTAGGGCCTTGATAGTTCTTGGAAAGAAACTTTCCTTGAATCGGTTTGTCCTCACCTTTATATTTCTGAACCTCCTGTCAGATGGCAGTAGTTCAAAAACATAGTCTCCAAGGTGGGAAGAGTCACTTACTATTTTGCCTGCCCTGCTGACACAACGGGACTTGAAAATTGAATTTAAAGAAACTAACCTACAGCCTACAAACTTTTGCACAACCTTTATTATTTTCTCAAGGGCAGCCTTCTCTGCCAGTGTGCATTTGGAATACCAGGTTAAAATACAGTATGTCAACACACTCTCACATCTTACATTTACAGAGACCATTCTTATTAAACCAAATGTTTGTTTTTTTTTCTTTTAAAGGGAATGTTCAGTTGCAGAAATACAGCATCTCTCCATAGATGTGTTATGCTAGAGCTGTATTAGAAGTATTTGCTGTGCCAAACCACCATGCATACAAACCTGTGGCCACAGACTTGGATTCCACAGAGCATCATGAATAGCTTATGCTCATATAGAACCTTTTAGAGTTAAGATTTGCAAAAGCTTGGGCTCCCACCCCTGCTTGGCAATGCTTGGGCCTGGCAATAAATTGATTAGAAACTGAACATTGTGGGATTTGGGATGGGACATGCCTTTGCCTAAAAACCAGAAAGTTAAAGCCAGCTGTGGAGATTCCTGTAGCTCTGTATACCAAGCAGAGGACCCAAGACTAAAATAAGCAGTATAGGCAGTGAAGATATGGTCCCTACTTTTATACACCGCTCTAATTTATTGCCTTTGTCAGTAGCCACAGGTCTGAAATAAAGCTGAAGTAAAGAAAACTTGCGTGAGTTGCTGGTACAACCGTGGAACCTAATGAATGCTAGTGATTTTTCTTCTGTTCCTGCCTCCAAAATGCACTTCCCTTTAGAAACATGCAGAGTTAACATTCATGCTTAATGGCACCCCCACACATATCAACCTGCAGCACATTTGCAGATGCGGGAACCACAGGGAAATGGCATGGTACAAAAGCATGCCATTTCCCTGCAGCTGCGTTTTTAAAATGGTGCAAGCACCTTTTTTGTGGGAAATGCAAGCACAGCTGTCCGTTCAAATGAATGGGCTGCTGGTCCTGCGCAAAAGCGGAACACAAACCCGCACAAGTGTGAGCCTAGGGTGAATCCCAAGATCTATGGGTTTAAAGTCTAGCCTTTTTGCCTAAGCTGCACTGTTGGCCAGTGAGGTTGCCCATCCTAATAAGCCAAGTAGTGAGGTTCAAAGAGATGTGGAGCTATCCCATCAGGAAATCTTCTAAGTATTTACATACCAGGGCTCTTGAGGATTTCTAGACATGGCCCCTCTGTTGATTCAGCAATGGTCTTCTCTACTTTAGGTTATTATTACTGATTATCTTATTTAGCCCTTTCTGCAAAGAAGGTAAGAGAGGCAAGGTCATGATTCCTTCTTCCGTTATGACATTTTTTCAGGATATTTTATAATTATCTCCTTTAGCAAATAACGTATATGTGAATCCTTACCTTCTAAAACAACCCTTTCAGTTTAAAATAGAATTGCAGGGCAAACATTTTGTGTATATGTTTAAAAACATTTTTTTATATTTTTTTTTTGTTTGTCCACATGAAGTTTGTTCTTGGCTGCAGAAGTGGGGGTGAAAATTTCTTGGGAGGGTGGAGCATGGCAGCAACAGTTTGGATTGAGCAGAAACAGTAAAGGCAGAGACATAAATACACTGTGAGAAGCTGGGCAGGGGGGCATGTCAGCACAGCAGAAGAACAGCAGTACACTGATCTTCCCAGTGAATAGCTGTGTGGGGGGAGTGTCAGCAGGAGTCAGAAAAACCTCAATACACCAATCTTCCAACTTCCAAGTGAAGAGCTATGCAGGGGAGTGTCAGCAGGCGTCTGACCACTGAAATATAAAAAGGCTATGCTCCCCAGTAGAATACAAAAAATAAACTGACCACTCTGGAATGAATGTGCTTGTACGCTTTGGGGTGGTCACTTTGAAATAGGAAAGCAGGGGGCTGACAGGAATATCGGAAATGTCAGAGTAACATATACTTGAAACCCTCCTGTAACTTGGTATCATTAAAGTGATTGTAAACCCTCACCTTGTAAAACAACCCATTCAATTTAAAATAGAAAATAACGGCAAAACATTTGTGTTTAGATATAAAACACAGTATAAATACTATCCCATTCCCTCTGCACAAGAGAGGAGAAACATTCCCTCTCGGAGAGGATAAACAGCAGCTGTGTGTGTGTTTTGGGGAAGGGGGGGGGGGGGAAGTCGTATCAGAAGTCTGATCATTGGAGGAGAGCACACTGAGTTCCCAGCATAGCTAGAGAACTGACCACAGTGTGTTCTCCTGCTTAGTGTAGTCAGCTTTTAAATAGGAAAGCAGAGGGACTGGCAGGAACACCAGGGATCTCACACAAAGGAAGCAATACAAAGATAACAGGATACTTTTTTATACAGGTACATGGTACAGCAGGCACGTTATCAGGAATATGACATATTGGGTTTACATACAAGAATTTTTGAATGTCGAAGCCAAACTTGAACAGATTGAGCATGATAAAGATGCCCTGTACAATTATGCATCTTTCTGCAAATAGTTACAGCATTACATTTATTACTAGAATTCAAGTACTCTCTAATATTCGTTATAATTCAGGAAGAAATTAATTCTGCAGATCTTAGAACAGATCTTTTGCTTTCACATGCTTCTGTTTGCTTCTGCTTTAATGGTCTCATGGACAGTACACAGTAGTGCACCTTTTTTGTCAATGTTATGATTTATTTCATGAGTTAATGTGCTAATATGCTCTTGGATAAAGGTAACCAGTCATATTTGACCTTTTCTCATTTTTGAGTAGTCAAATAAATCTGTTATGATTTATGATCATTCTTTTGCACATTTACTGCCCATCTTGTATTTAATCAACCCCTTTCACTCTCTTGTTGGCAATATATACAGTTGGGTTTGGGTTCTTTCTTATTTTGGTTGATTATGTTATTCAGATACCTTATTTTAATCACCTGAAAAATATACTTCTTGCAGATTTTACAGAAGGTGTTGGGAGGCTGTAGTGGAATTATGCTTGGAACAGTAGCAGTTACTGCCTGTCAGTTTATGGAGGAACCAGGAACAGCAGTACAAGTACTGGAATCTAAACACCCTTACAACAACAACACAATATTTGAGGTAATTCAATCCATAATATATTACTGAAAAAGGATTGTGAAAACGTTTCCATGTAGTATTTCTGTATTCAACTTAGGCCTCATTCACACTGGCGTACTACAGCATACACCCATGCAAGGGCTGTGTTTGCCAGCATGAAGATGCACAAGTGTTCTGTTAATTCCCCGGCAAGCAGTCCCATTCATTTCCGTTTGTACGCAGTGGCTCCATGGACACAGCTGCTGCTCCCAAATTTACAACCATGCATGCGCGTGCAGGGCCCTGAACGCACACTGTCTGCATTTGTGGCCGTGCACACACAGAGATGTCAACGTGGGAGCAGTAGCTGTGTCCATGTTGATGCACAGCATGGTCATTTAAGAATGTGAACAAATTCAGATTTCATATCCTTTAAATAATATTCTTTGTAAACCTTTCACAAACCTGGGAAATGCAAACTGAGGATATGAAGAAAGTGCTAAAAAAAGCAAAGGTTACATAGTGAAAGCTGCATGTATATCTAGATCAGTATATCTAGAGATCTAGGCAGCTGAATTTATTTCCAATTCTTAACTTTTCATGTAGAATTCATTCTTGGCTCTGCCAGTCCTGAGCCATTCTGTTGGTCAACTCATGTTGCTTTAGGGCAGGCCATTGAATTGAATGGGCTGCTTTAGGCACCAAAATGGTGTGTGTACTATTTTCTTTTTTTAATAGTGCAACATGTTAGCAATGCACAACCATCAGAATGGCACCGCATCACACCAATGCACGTTCATACTCATCCTAAAACTATTTCAGAACCCAATTAAACAAAGGTGTCAATAATATTCTTGCTCATTTATTTGAGGAAACCTTTCCAGAGTTATTATTATTATACAGTATTTATAAAGCGCCAACAGTTTGCTCTCAGCGCTGTACATTACAATGGGAGACAGTACATGCGACAGTACAATAACAATGCAATGTGATACACGAGGGGTTCGAGGGCCCTGCTCCTTGGAGCTTACAATCTAGGAGGGAGGGGATAGTGGTACAGGAGGAAATAGCTGTGGGGGATGGAGTGGTAGAAAGAGTGGAGGAGGTCGGCAATTAGCATGGGGTGGGGAAGGCTTCCCTGAGAGGTGGGTTGTCAGGGTGCGCCTAATGGAGAGGAGAGTAGGTGATAGTCTGATGGATTAAGGGTAGAGAGTTCCAGAGGATGGGTGATGCCCTGGAGAAATCCTGGAGGCGGGCATGGGAGGAGGAGACCAGGGAACTAGAGAGAAGGAGGTCTTGTGAGGAGCGGAGAGTGCGTGTTGGGTGGTACTTGGATATTAGGTCGGTGATGTAGTTTGGGGCAGTATGGTGGACAGCTTTATAGGTCAGTGTTAGGATTTTGAATTTGATCTGTTGGGCAATCGGAAGCCAGTGGAGGGATTGGCAGAGGGGGGTGGCGGAAACGGAGCGGTTGGTAAGGTGGATGAGTCTGGCTTCCGTATTCAGGATCGACTGAAGCGGGGATAGCCTGTGGCGAGGTAGGCCAGTGAGGAGGGAGTTGCAGTAATCGAGTCGTGATATGATGAGGGAGTGGATGAGCTGCTTAGTGGTTTCTGGGGTTAGGAACGTGAGTTACATATATATGTGTGTTTGAAAAGTATTTGAACCCCTAGGATTCTCAAGTCATTTGAAGGGGAGATAAGAGCTGATTTGACTCCAGGATGTCTAAAAGATTCCCAGGTTAACCGAAGGAACTAAAAGGCCCCTCTTACTTTAGCTAATATCAGTCTTTGTGAGTCCTCCATATGAAGAACACTGAACAACCATGGTGTTTGTCAAGTTTGTAAGTAGAAACTCACTAAATCACTCATATGGACTACAAATAACATTGCTGTTCATCTACAGTTTTCTAAAGACCACATAAATAAATCAGAAGGCATTTGGAAGAATGTTCTGTGGATGAATGAGAAAAAATAGAAATTTATGGCTTTAATGAAAAGCTTTTTATTTGAAGAAAAGCAAGCCCTGCATTCCAGCAGACAGCTGAGTCCATGGAGCATCATGAATAGCCTGTGCTCATATAGAATCTTTAAGAGTCACTATTTGCAGAAACTTGGGTCCACCTCCTGTTTAACAAAGCTTAGACCTGGCAATAAACTGATCAAAAACGTAGTGTTGCACTGTGGTGTTTGGGATGGGGCAGGCCGCATAACCAGAAAGTTAAATCCAGCTGTGGAGACTTCTGGGGCTCTATAAACCAAGCACTGGGTCCTGTTTTATTGCCCTTGTCAATAGCCACAGGTCTGCAATATAAGCTGAAGTAAAGAAACCTTACTTGAGTTGCTGGTACAATATAGGAACCTATAGGATGCTAGTGTTTTTGTTAGTGTCCAGGGTACACTGAATGTACTAGTTAAAAGTCTAGCCTTTCATCTTAAGCTGCATTATTGGCCAGTGAGGCTGCCCATCAAAATAAGCCAAGTAGTGAGGTGCAAAGAGATGTGGAGTTATCCCAGGAGGAAATCTGCTCCATTAAGTGAATTTTTTTTTTATTATACAGGTTTTATATAGCGCCAACTGTTTGCTCAGCGCTTTACAATATAAATGGAGACAATACAGCAACAGTACAGTTCAATACAAGAGGGTTAGGAGGTTCCTTCTCCTTATTCTAAATAGCACCTGTAGTTGTAGAAAATATGCTGCAAAGATGGTAGAGGCATTGACATGTTTCCTTTTTTTATATAATTTTCAAAAAGGTGGCTATACCACCTATCCTCTGTACTTGTTATTATATATGTGAACCCTTACCGTCTAAAATGAGCCATTCAGTTTAACCACAAGCCTACAGGGCACTTATACCCCCTTCCTGCCCAAGCCAATTTCCAGCTTTCAGCGCTGTTGCACTTTGAATGACAATTGCGCGGTCATGCAACACTGTACACATATGAAATGTTTATCATTTTTTGTGACAGATAGAGTTTTATTTTGGTGGTATTTAATCACCTCTGGGTTTTTATTTTTTCTTAAACAAATGTAAAACCAATGAAAATTTTGTTATAAAATTAGGTTTTGTTATAAAATTAGATTTTGTTATAACATTTTGTAAATAAGTGATTTTTCTCCTTCACTGATGTGCGCTAATGAGGCTACAGTGATGGGCACTGATAGGCTGCACTGATGGACACTGATGAGGAGGCACTGGTAGGTGGCACTGGCACTGGTAGGTGGCACTGATGGGCATTGACAGGCATCACTGATGGGCACTGAAAGGCAGCACTGATACATTGCACTGATATATGGCACTGTTAGGCGGCACTGGCAGGCACTGATAGTCGGCACTGATGCGCACTGATAGATGGCACTGACTGGCACTGATAGGCGGCACTCACTGGCACTGATAGGTGGCACTGATTGGCATTGATAGGTGGCACTGACTGGCACTGATGGGTGACACTGAAAGGCAGCTCAGATGGGCACTGATATGTGGCATTGATGTGCACTGGTAGCACTGATATGTGGCACTGATGGGCACTGGCACGAGGCACTGATGAGCACTGACACAATGGACACTGACAGGTGGAACTTCTGGAGCTACACTGATCATCAGGGCACACTGATCATCAGTGCCCTGATGATCAGTGTACATGTCCCCTCCGCGGAAAGCCGATTACCGGCTCTCCTCTCCTCATGAGCTGTCAGCGTGACAGCTCGAGAGGAGAGAAATGCTGATAACCGGCATTTCCCTGTTTACATGTGATCAGCTGTGATTGGACACAGCTGATCACATGACTGAGCCGGCATCTTCGGCTTTTTCCGTGATCGGTGATCCACTGTGTCCGAGGGACACAGCGCACCGCCGATCGCCGCGCTGCACGCTCCCTGAGCCGCGCATGCGTGGTGAGAATGGCTTGACGTCATATGACATCCTCCCAGAACGAGAGAACCACCTTGCGTCCGTCATATTACTATATGGCGGGCGGGAGGTGGTTAAAATAGAATCGCAGGGCAAAGCATTTGTGTGTGTGTATAGTGTCTTTTGTCTTATCAACATTAAACTTATTTTGTGTACAAAAACCCACTAAGTTCTCTGTAGCTTGCCAATATGCAGACTCATCGCCACCCCTTAATTCAGACTCCCTTAACAAAAAGATGTTCATTACCAAAAATGGTATAGTAGCAATGTCCTATATTGTAAGCTCCAAGGAGCAGGGCCCTCCTATCCCTCTTGTATTGCACTGTATTGTTGCTATACTGCCTCCCGTTATATTGTAAAGCGCTGAGCAAACTGTTGGCGCTATATAAATCCTGTATTATAATAATAATAATAATATATACTAATGGTCCTGCTACCTACAGTAAGACAGAACTATCATAAAGATACCAATGTTACAAAGATGAAGTCCTCAAACACACGCATTTGTTCCCATAGATGGCAAGTGAAGGTGCATGCTGAATGAGCCCCAAGGGAGTGTAGAACAGTTGTTTAAACTCCAATATCAAACACAACGCCTATAGCCACAACAAACATAAAATACAGATAAAAAATGAGAATATACACAAGGGGGAAAGATCCAACATCACTACCCAAAGCACTATCCAAATATAGAGCTCCAGATCTGACCAAGTTCTCTTACCCTACATGCAAGCTGGGTGCTAGAATGCCTCAGGCACTCACTGGGGATTGGGGCCACAGCATGTCAGCTACCACGTGGCTGACTTAAATATCCCTTCCACCCCACTGGTGACATCAGACGGCTGCGGACGGCCAACTCAGACCCCCGCACATGTGTGTAACCATCCACTGGTAGTGTCGTCACGCGCCTGGTCAGTGGCACACCGGAGCCATTTTGGAAGATCCCGCTGCCCAAACACTGTTCGGGGTGGGTCCTCCACAATTCACTACAACAACCAAACCAAGCAACGTGACCTAACTGGCCGCAAACCAATTTGAAAACATTGAGGTTGAACTTAGATGAAACTCAGAAGGGTCGCTACAACAGGAACATCGCCCTGGAAGCCCCCTCAGGAAAACCTCTCAAATGTCAAAAATTGTGAAAAATACACAGTATAAACAGCGGCCAGTACTAAAATGCGTATTTTTGGGGGAACAGCATTAAAGGGTCATACCAACTACAGAAAAGGCCTATATACCACTATATTAAGCCCTGGAAATATCATTGCTGCCACATGCAAATGCCAGTATTTATCCATTGTTTGATTAATCTGCCTCTGTTGACCTGAATACTATGTTATTAGCCTAACACTTTGTTGGATTTCAATTTTTTGTTATGAATCAGAACTTGTTTATCTTGACTATTGGCCCGATGTTTTTTTGAGGCACATTTTACTGTAGCCATGCTCCATCGGGTGCCTTTGCAGGGCCTTTACCTCAGTCTGAAAATACTCCTGTCTAGTACAATCTCTCTTTAGATGAAGATAATGGCTATATGGTATACTCAATACCAAAGGTGCCGGGTGGGAGCTGGTGGCATGTAGAATCGTTATTCCAAAGGAGGTTTTCCTAAAGAGAGTGAAACCTACGCTACCATCTGCATTGACAAAGATTTGAATATCCAAAAATCTAATCAACTGTTGGTGGCAGTTCATTGTAAACTTGAGATTGTATTTGTCATGTTTCAAAATTGTCATGAACTCCTGTAGTTCAACAAACAAGCCTGTACAAATCATGAAAACATCATTGATAAATCTGCTCCAAATCAGCACCTTACTCAGGCTTTCCTGAAGATCCTTTCCCACCAGGTACAGGTTCGCATACGATGGGGCACAACAGTTCCCCATCGCCACTCTCTGCACCTGGAGGTAGTGGGAGCACTCAAACATAAAGATATTGTTCATCAGAACAAACTGCAACAAATTTAAGATTAATTTATTGTACTGAACAGCCGACACACCCTTCTCTGAAATGAAGCCCTCCATAACCCATCCCCCAAACTCATGGGGGATCGAGTTGTAGAGGGTCTCCACATCTTACAACCACCAACCATGCCCCCTCAGAGATAAAAATCCCATCAATTAGTAAATCCATTGTGTCCTGGACATACGAAGTCAAAACCTTGATGTGCGGGTGCAAGTAATCATCAACTATTGTCACTACAAAATAATTGAGCACAAATTGCAATTTCTTTGCAGTAATTTCACACATTATTTACCTGCCACAATTTCTTGCTCTGCGCCACCAGTAAAGTTTTGAGCCATTGACAGCAACTTAATAGCTAATAAGTATGTTTTAATTTATTTGGTCATTATTGTGTAACCGTGTATATGTATTTTCTGAGCATGATGCTATTATTCTTCAGGACAAAGTCCACATCCCCGGTGCAATTTACTTGTCAATCAAATTTGATCCAATGTGTAACACGGAGGAAGGCTGTGATGAATTGGTAATCTCAAGCTCCTCTGATTTTAAACAAGATCTTCATAGATTTAGTGGGCTTCCTAAAAAGTGGATAGACTTTGAACTTCCTGGTGAGTATGACTATAAAGATGTGTTTATATAATACATTAAAGCATTTAATTGAAAATCAAAGGATTTCTTTTTTTAACATAATAAAAAGTTTTGATCACATAAATGAGATATGAAGTGTAGATGTTTAGCTGAAAGGATTAAAGGGGACTACCATTACAGATACCCTAAGGGCTGAGTTTTTCCACCAAGCCCCAAAAACTCGCACCAGCAAGAAAAAGGTGTCCATGAGAGCAAATTCCTCAAGAAATACTGCAAAGGGCAATGCCTTTGCAGAACACAGGGGAAGCTAAAATTGTGCATGTAGTCTCCTTCATTTCTTTTAACACTGCTTTACAGTTGGAGGTCATTTTGATTGAAATAGATGAGGAATTTCTGCCTTTTGGAGACCATTCATACTGCTTTGCTGTGGTAATATGGAATGGTGTGCTGCTTCATTATGAATTGCACCCCAATTTGCTTTAAAAATGCATATGAGCTTCATATGTGCTGTGCCACATAAAACATGATGTCCTGTGCATTGTGCTGCTACTATAAATAATTTACATATGTTTCATACACACGGTAATATAAGATTTAAATGATAGTAATGGATACATATATACAGTGTATAAAGGTTTCTGATGATTATTGGAACAGAAAACACTTAAAATGAAGGTGATGCGGCTCCTTATTTTCTTATTTAACATGTTTTGTTGAAGTTTTAACAAGTACAAAGTAATGTAGATAAATATATAAGATAAATAGATACACATACTCAGTTCAACAGTACAATGCCAATAAAAGGTTCACATAATAATTTTGGAGTATCAAAATAATATGTGACCCTATTCTAATTAAACTAAATACGGTTAACAATATTGGGCGGGATATCCTGTGGCATTTCAATTATGAAATTTATTTGGAAGACATTTTGATACTACTTTACACATTTAGCAAAGTAAGATTAGAGTTGACCTTAAATAGGGTCTTAAGTAGCTTCCTCCTGATTTAAAAGAGTAATAAAGACTATGGAAAGTCCAGTAGGACTAGTGGGTGTGGGGAGGTGGGGGGTGAAGGGGGCAAGATGGCAAGAGGAATCCCCTATCCTTAAGGGGTTAGCCAACCTTCTGGTAATTATCATAAGCTTGGGGCTCTTTGATTAGGTTGTGAGTGGGCTATCCATGGGCTATGGTTTATTTGGTGGCATAAAATATAAAGATAATTATTTTTCCATAGGGTCCTTGATGCGGGTTACAATGGAAAAATGTGTGTATTAAAGAATAAGCCCTAATTCAGAGCCTTCGTGCTTCGTACATGACCACCAGATATATAGCATCGTTACCTCCACAGCCTCGCATGGTGGCTTATTTTCTAATACACAGATGAACTTCAGTATTTCCAGAGAAGAAATCAACCAACCATGAATATGTTATCTTTTTTCATAATAACTACACAAAGCAATATGGCAATTAAGCAAAACAGCAGCAAAGTTACAGAGTGTTCTTAGTTCTTCCATGTAAGGCAAATAAGTTATTTCTTTTGGGTAACAGCTATCAATTTGTTTTGTCCAGCATTTATAATGTATGTTTTTCTTTTCTGAAATACAGGCGATACCTTATTCTATCGGTTTACATCTGATATGAGCTTTACAGAGTGGGGTTACAAGTTTACTGTGGCTGCAGGACATCGAGGACGATTTCAGACAGGTTAGCTCATTTTTGTGTAAAGGTAGAATTTCTCTATATGAATGTGGCATCTTATCAGGTTTGAAATACAC
This sequence comes from Staurois parvus, assembly GCF_062004578.1. NCBI lineage: Eukaryota > Metazoa > Chordata > Amphibia > Anura > Ranidae > Staurois > Staurois parvus. The sequence goes on from NW_028318635.1 coordinate 5,034,264, forward strand.
CAGAGTCTCTTTTGAGATTTCCCCTCACTTTTGTTTGACACCCATCAAATAAGCAGAAATAAAAACTTGATTTGGGTTCTCTTATCATTTCTGTTCAAAAAATTTAAAAAAATCTTTTACTGGTATAAGATTTTAAAGGTAATATAAAACCTTTCTGCAAATTTAATTTGCCTGGCTCTCATGCCAGGTCATCAGCTTTAATAATTTAAGTCCCCCAAAAAACTTGGCTTTACTGGTTATGTGCTTGTTGTGGCTCATTGACTCAGAAAACACTGTGGTTTATATCGCAATCTGTATTGGCTTCTTTTGAACATTAATACCTTATTATGACATTTTTTATTTAATGTATGATTGAGGCTTACATGTCTGCACTGTAGATGTGACTAGTAGAGGTGGCCTTCTGTGCCTTTTGTCTTTACCTAAGTAAATGCTATTGTTTGTGTATGGAATCCTCAGCTCAGATAATCCCCTGGGAGGAACCTGCATTGTTAGAAATACAGGAAAGCAATTTCCCCCACCACAGCATGAAAATTAATCATGTTTAATTAGTTTGCTGAAAACATTTTAGTTTTATGTCTCACCTTGTAAGGTAACTTATTTCTTTGTTCTAAGACTTTTATTATTTCCTCTGTTAGGGTTTGAAATTCTAAAGCAGATGCTGTCTGATCAGAGAGTTGTGCCTCACCTTCCGCTGCCCAGCATATGGGAATGGCAGGTGGATGTGGCTTGTCGGCAGACAGGCCACCAGCGATTAAAGGCAATCCACTTATTACTAAAGCTGTTACAACTTGGTCCTGTAAGGTATGAAACTTCTTGAAACAACTATGATTAAAAATGGCCTTGGATTTTATTCTCTGTACTTTTTCCCCAAGACAATGTAATCTAATGTCTGCATTGTTAAAGAGAATTGCTTGTATTTGTCATATATATGTGAATATGATATTCTAAATCTGTTAACATTTCTTTTTCATTTATTGTGGGACACATTAATTCAGAGACTGTTGGGGTACACTGCCACCTGCAAAAGGATTAGGAAACGAAACAAATTGTGGGCCAGCCCAGGACACTCTCTCCTACTCCCAATGTGTTTGTTTTTTTTTGCTAGTGACCTAAGAAGAAGGATGCCTTTTGTCCACTCTGTTAAGAAATGTCTAGTTTCTCTTATGTTCATTGACGGACACAGCATCTCCTTCTTATCCATAACAAAGTAGTGTTTTATAGCTACACCTACAGGAGTAGAACACTAGGCAGAAAAAAATGACTTGGCACCTCCTATGGGCAGTCCTTTCTGGTTATAAAACCCCCTCTCTGCTATAGGACTCCAGTCTTTTCTGCCTAGTGTCTTGGGAGTATGTACGTAAAGTTTTCCTTCCTCTTTTTATTGTTTGTGGAAGTTTGTGTTCCTTTGGAGATCTACTATCAACAGACGGGCTGGATAATCTAGATTCAGTTGTCACCCTAGTTTGACCAGTGAGTGCTCGCAGACCGCCAGCTCTGCGCACGGTCAGCCGCGACTATGCTCCATGGAACGGGACGGCCAAACAATTAAATGTCTCACAGGGACACATATGACCGGGCGCCTATAGTCCGTGTCACAGTCTACCCTTGGCCAACAGCCCCCCACTTCGGTGGAGAGGAGGATCTGTTACGGGAGCTTCACCCGCATACTCCTCTGGATTGGTAAGTAGTGCCCCCTCCCCTCCTTCCCAGGACGCGGTGTGGGGTGGCGAGTGCTCCCTGGGGTGGTTGGTCCTACAGGCTCCCCTATCACCCTACCCAACCCCCCCCCCCCTTCTCCCCATGCAACAACACCCTAGATAACCTGGTGGGGAGGTCGCGACCAGTCACTGTGATGGTGTGGGCTTGGGCCAGGTGCCTGTGTGTTAACCAGCCCCTGGTAGTGTCTGGCCACCACTCAGCCTGCCTCCCCTTCCCTCCTGCGGTGCAGTCTGGGTGAAACTGGGGCTAGGGCTTTGCCCTGCGTTGGGGGGTTGCCTGTGCTGTTTGGCTAGCCTACCTTGGGGGGCGTGGGCTGCGTCGCCCTGTGGCTCAGACGGCCGTCAGCCATGATACTGTAGCCACGGTGGCCATTTTCCCAGTATTTTCTGCCGGCAGCCTCTAATGTCTGTTGCGGTGGCCATTTTGTTGGTGTCTGAGAAGCTCAGGTGACGGAGGCTGGCTGGGGAAAGTCCTTGGCTGCCATTTTCTCATAGCCCGCTGCCGAGAAATCCTTTTGCACCTCTGGCTTGTGGGGGCACTGCTCGGATCGTCTCTTGTGCAGGAAGCAGTGATACGTGGGCACCTTGGCAGCTCCTGCTGGTGGTGAGTCCTCCCTGGGGGTCTCTCTCTCCTGTTTACCTTCTGGCACTCCCTAGGGGTGGTCTTCTGGACTTTGCCCTTGTAGGGGTCACCTTTTTGCATTTGTGCCTATTGGAGGGGCTGGTCCCATGGAATCCCAGGAGCATGCTGCATCTCTAGGGCCCCCCCCTGGAGGTCTCAGGTCCCTCGGTTCCCCTTGACACATCGGTCGTCTTGGATTAGTTTGTGTCCCGTGTGGAGGTGGCGGGAAGGCACAAGCTGTGCAAGACGTGCCCCCTACATTCGTCCTCGGACGATTCTGAGACCGAACCGGATCCGGCCTCTACAGATCCTGATGACGCATCCCCTGATTCCTCGGATGAGGAGGATGGGTCCTCTGCCTCTGTAGCCACACAGGAGAAGGCATTGGCAGCGGCACTTACTGCTTTGGTGCGTGAATTACTAAAGATTGAGGACTCTTCGGGGGCAGCTGATGTGGTGCATGTCCCCTTGTGGTGCCTGTCCCCTTGGCAGCCTTGGCTCGGGCATCTGCGCATCCTACGTTTTGCTATTGGGGATGCACATTACCAATTTGGTCTAGCAGCACAGGTGTTTACCAAGGTCCTAATTTCATACGAGAGCTTTGCAGAAAGAAATCCTATCAAAATGGAAAATGGCTTCCGTCTCCTTGAACATTAAAATTCACCTGGAGCGGTTGACGAGGGCCTTCCTTCTTTGGTGGATGAAGTCTCCTGCTTATAGACCGGGCAGTCTTTCCTTCCCATTCGCTGGACAGTGGTCATGACAGATGCCAGCCTGTTGGGCTGGGAAGGAGTCCTGGGGTCGGACTCAGCTCAGGGTCGCTGGACTCCACAGGAAACGTGCTTACCCATCAACATCCGGGAGCTTCAGGCGATCAGGTTGTCACTGGCACATTGGACGGACCACCTGTCGGGTCTGCTGACCAGGATTCAGTTGGACGAAGCCACTGCAGTAGCGTATGTCAATCACCTGGGGCACTAGAAGTGCAGCAGCGGTGCTAGAGACATCTCACATTCTGCAGAGGGTTGTTCAGGCTCTGTCTACCATACACATTTCAGGCCTTAAAAACTGGCCAGCGGATTATCTCAGCCTTCAGACGCTGGATCAGGGTGAGTGGTCCCTACAACTGGAAATATTCCATCAGCTCTGCATTCGCTGTGGGACACTGGACATGGATCTGCTGGCTTTACGCCACCTCAAAAGGTTCCACGGTTCGTGGCAAGATCGTCAGATCAGCTGGCAGACGCAACAGATGCGCTAGTGGCACCGTGAGATCAGTACACTCTCATCTATGCCTTCCTACCCCTCCATCTGATTTCTCATCTACTACCCAGGATAGAGGCCGAAGGGATCCCAGTCATCCTTGGGCTCCGGACTGGCCTCGTCTGTGGTATGCCAACGTGGTGTGATTGGTAGCGGACTCTCCCTGGGAAGACCTACTGTCTCAAAGGCGGTCTTCCACCCTGCTTTACCATCACTGGCTTTGATGGCGTGGCTATTGAGGGGCCAGGTTCTGCGGGACAGGGGGTTGTCTGGCTCAGTGATACCGACTATGTTAAAGGCCTGTAAGTCTACCTCCCGGAAGATTTATCATCACACCTGGAGAGCCTGTATTGGTTGGTGTGAAGCCTTGGGGTTCCATCTCCATTCCTTTGTTGTGGCTCGGGTGTTGGCCTTCCTTCACCATAGTGTGGATCATAAGCTTGCTTGAGTATGATCAAGGATCAAGTTTCTGCTCTGGCTGTTTTCTTTCAATGACCCTTGGCTATGCATTCTTTGGTTCGTATGTTCATTCAGAAGGTTTGAAATGTGGTCCCTCCCATGCGCTCCCCTTTTCCATCGTGGGATTTGAATTTTGTGCTGTCGGTTCTTCAGAAGCCTCCCTTTGAGAGCATTCGGGATATAGCCCTACTTTAAGTTTCGCAAAAAGTTACATTTCTTTTCACAATCACTTCTGCACGGCGGTTGTCAGAGTTGGCGTCTTTGTCCTGTAATCTGCCTTATATGGTTTTGCACAAGGACAAGGTGGTACTTCGACCTCCCCCTTATTTTCTACCAAAAGTAGAAAAAAGATTTTCTTTTGAGGTCCTTCCTTCCCTGTGTTTGGACCAACGAACCCTGAAGAGGTGACACTGCACTACCTGGATGTGGTGCTCATGTACCTTTTGGTAACAGCTACATTTCGGAGGTCCGATTCTTTCTTCATTTTCACGGAAGGTCTGAAGAAGGACCTAGAAGCCTCTGTTTCTTCTTGGATTCGACAGACAGTTGTACAGGCCCTGTGCTATTAACGGTGTCGGGAACCTCCCTTTCTGGTTACGGCGCTCTCCGCTAGGGCGGTTAGTGCCTCCTAAACGCTCCAACATCAGGCATCTGTTTCTCAAGTTTGCAAAGCAGTGACGTGGTTGTCTGTGCACATGTTTACCAAGCTCTATAGGGTTGATGTGTTGGCATCTTCTGATGCTAGTTTTGGCTGCTGAGTTTTTCAAGTGGCTGTTTGGAGTTCCTGGGCACCCTCTTTGAGGTCTTTCGGAGTGTTGGCTTGTTGCCCTGGGTTTTTCTTTCTCCATTGATCAGTTTGCCCATCCCTTATTATGGCACTGCTTGGGGACATTCCTTCTTTGTTATGGATAAGAAGGAGATGCTGTGTCCATCAGCGAACATAAGAGAAAATGGGATTTTTTTGCACTCGCCATAAAATCCCTTTCTCTAAATTCATTGACTGACACAGCACCCACCCTTCTGGGGAGATTTCTCCTTTGACACTAATGTAGAAAATGCATGGAAAGAAGGCACCTCAAAGAGCAGTATTGGCAGTTTAATTCACATACAAGGTTAAAATTACACTTACAAGAAGTCAGGCATGACAGGCTCATCATGAAAGAGCTTTCTGCGCACGCTCCGAAACGCTTTACCGGCCCCATCTTAAGTCACTGCAGGCGTATATGCCCCACGCTGGCTTCGGAAGTGTGACAGTCGTCATGGTTCCTACATTCCTGCTTTCCATAGGCCCCACTGCCGCTGGATTGCCGGACAGCCCCTATCCCACATCACCAGGAACCTTTAGGGATTACTACTATGATGAGCCTGTCATGCCTGACTGACTTGTATCTGAATTAAACTGCCAATGCTACACTTAGAGGCGCCTTCTTTCCATGTTTTTTCTACACTAGAGCTTTGTTTCCAATTCTATGATGAGCTGCCTCAGTGTCTTTTTGGCTTCCCATTCCCTGATATCCATTCTGGCACTACCCTAGCAGCATTAGAGGTATGATTCCAGCAGGAGCTCTCTCCTTTGACACTGTTTGTGACTAATTGGAGGCCTATAGCAGAGAGGGGGTTTTATACCCAGAGAGGACTGCCCATAGATGGTGCCAAGTCATTTTTTTTGTGCCTAGTGTCCTAGTGTTATGGATAAAAAGGAGATGCTGTGTCCATCAATGAACTCCAAGAAAGGGATTTTATGGTGAGTACAAAAAAATCCCTTTTTTTTTTCTTAGCTACACTTTTTCTTCAATCAGAATTTCTGCTGCCTTGCTGCTGAGCTGGGCTATATGCAGTTATCCAGATTGGCCATTCCTCACCCTGATTTGAAGTGCTGTACCTGGACCCAGCTGGACTAAACATTGTAGGGCTTCTCTGGCATTTGACCTTCGGGGAACTGGGCTCTGCATTGTGGTGCTTTCCAGCCATACATGTGCTGGTAAATATAAGCTGCTGAACCATTTCTAGAACGTGGCATTGCTTTTGAGTGACCCTGTCTCTGAAGACGCTGTTTATGCTTGGGCTGTGTAGGCTATGCATTGGGAGCTACCTCACTACTAACTCAATGGGACTGTTAGAATTTCCACTTTCTGTTGGCTTTACCACAAAAGGGCTAATGCTGAAGGGATTGAGTGCTGGCATCATCTGCTGGGTGGATGGTTGTGCTTACTCTTAGCACTCTTTCCCCCTTTTCAGCATTGGTGAAGCACCTTCCTTTTGCTGATTCTGACTTTGAGACATGTGAATTTCTCCTTGGTTCATCCCTGCCCCTTTCCTACAGTGATTTGGTTATCTTTGGCTGCTTGACCCTACACTTGCTGCCCAAGCAGCTAGATTCATAAGTAGCCTAGGCTCAGATACTGAGCATGTTTCTTGTGGTGCACGTTGTCTGACTCTAGACACATGGGAACAGTCCCACTGCAACAGGAGGTGCTTCCAACTTACACTCCACACTCAGGGCTTCCATATTTTGGGATATCTATACAACCTCCTGCTGAGGAAACAGTTGGCGTTGGTTCTAGCAGGTAATGTTGCACTGTGCTCCCAGACTCAGACCTTCATTCTGGTTGTTCTACATGGGATCCTGGGGCTGAAGTTAGCCTCCTCTGAGGCATTCCAATTTGCCCAGTTCCACTGTAGACCCCTACAACACAACATCCTGTTATCTTGGGACAAGTCAGTTCAGTCCTTGGACAGACTGATTTGTCTGGCACCGAAGACCAAGTTGTTCCTGGCTTTGTGGCTCAGAAATCATTCTCTGTAGTCAGGAAAGTCATTCCTTCCAACATTCTGGATGGTCCATATAACAGATGCCAGCCTGTAGAGCTGGGGAGTAGTTTGGGGCACCTAGTAGGTGCAGGGTACGTAGACCTCAGAGGAATCTTGACTCTTTATCAACATTCTGGAACTTAAATGATGAAAAAAGGAAAAAATGTGCCACATCCCTAAATATAACACATAATCAAAAGGGCAAAAACAATAGAATGGGACTTTTGAGGCACACCATTACACAATAGGATTACATTTTATTTCATCCATATATAAAAAAAAAACAGATCATATTACAACATCAATTGTTGCAACAGCTTAGCATAGTAAAACATATATATCACTCATAAGAAGCGTCAAATTCAATGAGTAATATATCAGAAGCTGGCCTGAATCGTTTCTTGGACAAAGACCACTTCTTTAAGAGCAAATCTATACATCGAAATTCTAAGAAAGAACAGTGATAAAGATTAATACAAATGATCTAAATTTTAATAATAGACATCATCCCATTAGACAGTTCTAAAAAAAAAATTGTGCCCAAGGGGGAAAAAAAGGGGGGGGGGGAGGGAAGGGGGCAGACCAAGGGTGGGGCACCCAGTGAAGACCCGTAGGCAGGGTACCACGATCCCAAAATAAGATGAAAGAAAAGGAAGGAGGGTCTTCCCTTTTTTGAGGGGAATCTTGGTACCCTGCCTACGGGTCTTCACTGGGTGTCCCAACCTTGGTCTTCCCCCTTCCCCCTCTTGGGTACTTTAGGACAATTTTTTAGAACTTTCCAATGGGATGTTGTTTATTATTGATTCAATTTAGATCATTTGTATTAATCTTCAGCACTGTTATTTCTTAGAATTTTGATGTATAGAGTGGCTCCTGAAGAAGTGGACTGTATCCGAGAAACGTGTCGGACCAACTTCTGATATATTACTCCTTGAATTTGATGCTTCTTATGAGTGATATATATGTTTTACTATCCTAAACTGCTGCAACAATTTTAGAGAAATTGATCTTGTAATATGATCTGGGTTTTTTTTTTTTATATATGGATAAAATAAGATTTAATTTTATTGTGTAATGGTGTGCCTCAAAAGTCCCATTGTATTGTTTTTGCCCTTTTGATTCTGGAACTTAAGGTGATTTGGTTGTCCCTGCAGTGCTTATTATTCTGGCAAAAAAGATCATCCAATCCATATTTATTCAGACAATGACACAGCAGTTGCATGCATTAATCCTCAGAGAGAAAGCAAAAGTCTCATCATTGCAAGAGAGGTAGTACAGTACAGCGGATCCTGTCATGGGCAGAATTCCATGTTCCAGCCTTGTGCACAGTTTAAATCCCACCTGTAGACAATTGGTAGGCAGACTGCTCAGCTGGCAGCATCCAAATCTGGGGCAGTGGTCCCTAAACCCAGAAGTGTTCCAGGAACTCTGTCACAAGTGAAGAACGCCGGATGTGGACCACCTGACCTCCAGGTTCTAGGACAAACTGAACAGATTTGTCTCCAGGTACAGGGATCCTCTGATAGAAGCAGTGGATGCTGTGGTGGCTCCATGGCATAAGTACAACCTTATCTATGTCTTTCCTCCCTGAGAGGTTTGCATCTCCCTCTTTCTTGTCTGCTTTGTGGAATGGAGATAGGAGGCACTCCAGTGACCTTGAAAGCTCTGGACTGGCCAAGACAAAGTGTTGACATTTAGGAAGTCTACTTCCTGCAAAGTCTGTCACCACACATGGAAGGTATACTATACCTAGTTTTTTGTGAGACAGGGATCTTTCACCCTGAAAAATTCTCCTTGGAACAAATCCTGGATTTTTTGGAACACATTTTTGCAGATGGACCAGGACTAGCGTTTGGCTCTCACCACATTCAAGGATCCGGTGTCTGCACTTTCAAGATTTTTTTTTTTTCAGAGACTGCTGGCTTCACATTCTTCAATCAAAACTTTTGTGCAAGTCTTCCACTTGGCTTCCTCTGAGCACTCTCCGTGTGTCAGTGGGATTTGAATTTGGTTCTCTCAGCACTTCAAAAAAACACCTTTTCAACTGATCAGGAATATTCCATTCCAGTGTCACTCACAAGGTTGCCTTCCCTGTTGATATCACCTCTGAAAGGTGATTGTCTGGACTTGCAGCCCTATTCTGTAAAGAACCCTTTGCTGGACTTATACAAGGAGAAGGTGAAGTTAATGCCGAGAGTTTTATTCCTACAAGGTTAGTTTTTGGCCATTCATCCCCCTGTCCAGCTTCTGTTCATCAGGAGAGCTCCCTCCATTGTCTGGATGTATTGCGTTCTGTATGCTTTTGCCTCACAGCTACTGCTTCAATTAGAAGGACTGACGTTTTCCTGATGGTCTTAGTAAGGGAAAACCTGTTTCCTGCTTCACGATTTCTTGATAGCTCAGACAGACCATAATTCAAGCTTAAGAATTAAAGCTCAAGTCCCAAGACTTGTGCTCCAACTTTTCCTGTAAAGGCACACTCTACTATTATTTATTACAAGTACTTATATAGCGCCATCAATTTTACGCAGCGCTTTACATATATTTTGTACATTCACATCAGACCCTAACCCTCAAGTGGCGTACAATCTAAGGTACTAGATCTGTGAGCACTTTTTAGGCTTTTTGGGATCAGGCTACAGTTTCCCAGATTTGCAAGGCTGCTACCTGGTCTTCGCTCACATGTTCTAAGTTTCATAATGTTATTTTTTAGGCCTCATTCCATGTCAACTTTGGATGCAAAGTGCTCTAGGTGGCTCTTTTTTGATGGCCTTTTAGTGTTCTGTTGCCCACCCCTCAGTTGGATGGCTTTTTGGACATTCCAACAGTCTCTGCTGTGTCCCTCAATGAATGAGAAAATTGTGGATTTTTCTACTTGCTATAAATAATCCATTGAAGTACAGATGCTCAACACCTCTGTTTTAATGATAATGCTTTTGTTACTGCTTTACCACAAAGCAAAGAAATGCATGGGAGTATGAGGGGTTATCCTTGGCTGATGACAATGTTTTGTTTGCCTGTGTCCAATCCACCACAGGTTGCAGTATAACACAAACATCTCTAAATTCCCGTGTCACTCAGTTGATTCTAATAAATAGAATTTATGGTATACCATTATTTTTTTTATTTACATGTTACAGTTATAAATGTTTATTGGCTACCTAATTTGATCATTACTTATGAAGGCTTTGCTTCCCATAGAAGAAATGCCTTTTCAGGAAAAATGAATTTGCATGTACTACAAGCTCTATTTGAAAACTGAGAGCACAAGTACCAACTAGTACATCTAGTCCTATGACCCATTTGCTTCCTTGTCTAAAAAGTAGGTTTTTATGTAAACAAGTGGTTAGGACATCTTTTTGCTATTTTCTCATTTAGCTTTCTTAGACACCAAGAAATAAAACGCTTTGTGTTTGGCTAGGCCACATTCTCATTTTAAAACAGTTGTGCAATTTTTCTGTTTTATTAGGGACTGTGATTTCAAACTGCTGCGACCATTGTGGCCAGTTTTCACATCTATGGAGAGTACTGCTCATCAAGATGCAGCCAGCTGTGGAGTCCTCCTCCCCATACACAGAGCACTTACTGAATTATTCTTCATTGCAGAGAACCGTGCAAATGTAAGCAAGAGATTTCTTGGGGTACTGTTAATGCATAAGAAATAAATCTTGGGAAGTTTAAAAAAAATTAAAAATAAAATACTGCCAATGTGTAGGGTATTCTGGTATTTAAGCTTGCCTAGACACTCCTGTGCCTACAGCCCCATATGTATCTTCACTGTGAGATTAAGAGACTGATGCATGTGAACGTTTTGGAGGATTTGGTGATGTCATTGGTGTGCTGCTTCCTGTTCTTGCTGGAGTGTCTAAAACAAGGAAGCAAAGCCCGCTTCTACCAAGACTGGAGAAGAAAGAGAAGTGCGCCAGACTAAGTGCAGTATGAATATAAAAGTTTATTGCACACAAGATTATAAAAACTCACAAGAAGTGGGTAGATATCAGGCATCAATATATAAGGAGGAGGATGTCATCTGTGCTGCACCTCACAAATGGATGGCTGCAATGCCAAGGTGTTGCACGGCTGGCGCTGTAGGTGGGTCCCACAGGAGGAGGCGAGGATGGCAGGCGCAGTAACCGGGAGTCGCGGCGCAGATAAGAACCGGGATCCAGGGCAGGCACTGCTGATCTCTCACATCAGCGTGGGTACAGAGAGATCTTGCGCCAGTTGCATTTTTATTTTTGTCTTCTACCAAGACTGCCTCCTCTACATAGACACAGTACAAAACAAGTCAGTAATGGGGAAAGATCAGCTGAAGGTTACTTTTCCCTCTCCCTGTCTTTTGGGAAATTTTCCAGAGTTCAGTTCCTTTTTAAAGTGTAACTCCACCCAAAAGGGGAAATTCTGCTTGTTGGCACTCTCCCCCCTCAACTACAGTATTTGTAGCTGCTGACTTTTAATTTTTTTTTTCTGAGACTGTAACTCTGCTTTAATGCCATGCTGACCCTTTATTTCACTTTTATTCTTTTAAAAGTAACAAACAGGGTTGTTACATTTATTACATTTGGAACTTTTAAACACCTGAATATATTGTAGTTATATGTAGTAAAACAGTGGTAAGAATTTTACTTTTTCAGGACTACTTAAAAAGTCTCTTGTGTTTTTTCACTGCAGGAGCTTGGGTGTTTGCAAGATTTTCTCATTAGTTTAACCACAGATGAACAAATCAGCGTTTACACAGAACAGGTAAGCTGTGCATTATTTGTCAGTACCCAGCAGAATAGCCTCTTAAGTCTTGTTTAAGTTTTCTTTACAATATTAAAGTGTAACTAAAGGCAATTTGTTTTTAGTTTTAGATAGTGGAGAGGGATTAGAACATCTGTCAGGTTTTTATCGCTTTCTGTGCCCCATTAGGGAGATTCATTCTCTCTATTTGTCCTGTTTACTGTTATCGAAAGTGAAAGTAAAAGAAAATCCCAAATTTTGGGTTGACATCAGAATTGTAATAGAGTGGGAGTCTTCCAATGGGCACATTAATTCTGGTGACAAACTAGGGTTCCCTCACTTTGGAGGGATTTCCTCTCACTTCCTATTTTGGCTATGGGACAGGAAGTGAAGGGATATCTCTCAATGGGACACAGATGGCAAAAAAAAACCCAAAAAGCTGGAGGGGTTGTAGCCCTTCCTTACTCTATCCAAAAGGGAAAAAAAAGTTCTCTTTTAGATACACTTCAATACTTCATAAACTGAATTTGTAGCTTTGCTTAGATAGATTCAAAGGCTAAGTTTATCTTTTGTACAAAAAAAAATTAGAAAAAATAATAAATTGTGCATTTATAGCATTGTACCTGGGATCAGTGTGGTAGGTGCGATTTCAGGCTCCTGCAAACACTCGGTACAACTGTCTGCCCGTACCTCTTATACAGGCAGGCAGTTACTCAAGTGCAGGAAGAGCAAAGAACTACAAGGGCGCTCATCACCACTCTTCATAGTTTATTGCGAACTACGCGCCATCTGCTGTGGTGGAAGCTGGGATCTGTAGTTCATTCATTCACAGACTGCTGTACATGAATGATGTGGTTGGGTGAGTGGAGCCCCACACAGCTGCACTGTTTTTAAAATGTGACAGCAGATGCAGGTAGAGGGACCCCTGCCCTCTGTTACGGGGGAGGGGGGAGAGGTCAACTGCTGCACAGTAACATCTTACATGTTACACCCTAAGTACAATTGTAACAAGTTACAAAAGGTGAACTTATCCTTTAATTTTTGTGTCTAACATTGCATCCAAAGTGCATCAGAAATCAAAGTGTCGTTCCAGTCTTGTTCAACTCAAACAGGATGAGCTATTTTCTACAGGGTGTTAGGGCAATATACTCCACGCCCCAGGCCCTCAACCTCCTGCTTCATCAACCAGCTTAGATCAGAGTGGCACAAAATTTGATTTGTACTCTTTAATCTGACAGTTGTCACATAGGATCACAGGACAAATACATATAACTTACATCAGGCTGAATATGTCCTACAGCTGAAACCTATATTCACTTCAACCAGTACTGAGAAAAATATAGCGGCTGACTAGCTTAAAAAAAAGGCTGGATGCCTAGTTGCTATAGATCCTCCAAAGGCATCAGTATTACTGAGTCACTGACTCAGATCACGTATGTATGCGTATGCGTGACTCGCTGCATGCTTGTTGCAGGTCAGTCAAAGTATTGAAGCCACTGATTCAGCATGATACCCATGAAACCAGCATTTACAGAAGGACAGTCTAGATATTCTCAGTACACATGATCAGACATTACAAAGCAGCCTATCTTTAAGATAACTCCTCTGCATCCCAGTCATGAAGGTACGATCCCTGCTCTATGGGATTATTGTGTCCATGTAGGTAACATTTGGAATCCAAAAGAGAATTCCTCTCATTGCTGGAATGATTTTTTGCACTTTGGTTTAATCCATTCCTAAAAGTATTCTGCCCTGGAAATCAGCAAATGCAGACAAGGTTTCACTATTCATGTTCCTTACTCTTTTACAGGCACTGAAAAACATTGTGGCTATAAGCTTTGCCATCAACTACCCAAACAAATCGACGAGTGCATGGACTGCCTGATTCTGTGGCATTTACACTGGGTTCCCTAGGTTTACCCTGGGCTCTAGTTCCAGATGATGCTGCATGTTTTGTGGATTTTCACTTTTATGTAAATGAAGCTTTTCTAAAGCACACCAGTGTATTGAAAACTGTACATTTGCCTCTGAATACATGTGCACTTCCACCATGCTGAATATTAATTCAAGTGAGAATATTATGAACCGTTCCAGCAAAGTTTTATTTCAGTGTATCACAGCAGGCTTTGAATGCAGAAAAAATAGTAGTGTCTGTATAAAGCTGGCATGCCATAATAAGACAGGAGTACCTGAAGACTTGGAGTAGAGGGTGGAAGAAATGTATGTCATTGAAAGATTTCTTAAACTTGCAAGAACTTTTTAAAAGGAAATCCTAATTAGAAATAGTTCCCCCCAGAAATGCATTATAAAACATTTTGTTGTTGTTCATATTTTGGATTTCTTGACTTGATTGGTGTGTATTTATCACTATACAATAACTTCACAGAAACAAAAAGACTTATTTGCACTTAAAGGGAGGCTTTACATTTTGTTTTTTCTATAGAGAAATACATGTGTAAGAATTGCATGCTTACACCTTAATTAGGCAATGCAAAGTTCAGTTACCCAAAGCAACCAGTCATATTTAGCTTAATTTAGTCAGAACAGAAAAAAATGTTGGATTCTTCCGTCAAATGTATTTTTTCTGTTTGTGTTATAAAGTATGTATCGATAGGTTTATTTAATATTTTAGCAAAAAGGGAATGTGGTCATTTAAAAGAGAATTTGCTGTAATCTGTCACAGCATATCTGTGAATAATGACGTTGTATATGATGGAAATTGATGCCCTGTTTTAACCATGTGAGGAAAAAGTATTTTCTCTTGTTTCCAGCAGTTATTGCTAAGGTAGGTTTGCTCAGTAGTTATAAGTATACATTACTACACAGTGCAGACTGGTGTCTCAGGAGCAATATCTTGCTCTCATAGGCTAGATTACTTCTAGGCACAAGAAAATGGTACTTTATTCTGTAGTATTCACTAGCAGTTGATTTTTTTTTTTTAACCGGAAGTGATTTTTTTTTTTTGTTTTTTTAATATGGAAAATATTTTCTGGACTGTATTTTACTGTATTGGGTTTCAGGTAACCCAATTAAATCCACAAGCATTTCTGACAGAAAACTAAGCATGTAGGTGTTTTCTTTTATTATGGTAAATCATTTATTTGTACCATGCTGGTATAAGGGCTTGACTAATCTGAGAGAAGCTCAGCAGCACTGATGTGGTTTTGAATTGGCAATCTTCAAACGCAGTGTAGTAATCTATATGTCCTTCTTGGTTTTTTTACTCCCATCCATTCCTATTTCAAAATGCTTGAAATGGTGAGGGATGTGTCCTTTTCCTGCAAGTTTCATATGAAGCAGGTTGTTTCAAGTTTACTTTCTGTTATGTGTGTTGCTTTCACAAAACTAATACGGCTTGTTCAGTAAAATGTCTAAGAAATCTTTCTTTTAATGTATTCTCCACAGTGCTATAACATTTACAGTCTGGAGTTAGTGGTTGATCTTGGATTTCAGTCTTTTTGCAGCTTTTTTTTTTTCCTCTAATCTGTATCACGTATGGACTGATGGCAGTCATTTGTGAGTTAACCCAGGGCTCAAACAGTAACCCTGGCAGGAAATAAAAAAAAAATTAAAAAAGCACCATATGCTCTAATATTGCACTGAAATTGAGGTCCCCTTTTCTGTCTTACCACTATTCTGCCCATTAAACACTGCATACTTTGTGCCAGATTTGTACTGAAACAAAGGCAACAGGTGCCAAATGTTTCAAGTGGAGCAGTGTTTCACAGCCAGGGAGGTTAGGTTCTACATCAGAAACTATTACCATTGCCCACCCTAAGAAGCAGAATTGGGTGCACTTTATTTCTGAGACTAGAAAACATTATCTAACAACTCGTTAGTATAATCTCTCTGAGACCTGCAATATGACTAGACCCTTGTAATCTGACAGAACATTGGCTAAGCAGACATAATATCTACTCCAAGCAAAGTCATTTTAGGGTGCAATAAATTTGTGGAATGCAACATATCTTTTATGTGCCTGTACTGCAGTATGATTGGTTGTAAACAGATTTTAATTTTTTTACACCTTTGTATATACTTTATATAAGGTATTGGTTATTTAATTTGAAAATGTTTGCTGAGAATTGACAGCTTTTCTTATTAAGAGCTCCAGACAGAACCTGAGGCCGGTAATGCTGTGGTGTTTCAAATCTGGCCAGTATCCTGTGTACCCTGTAAGATAGGAAGAGATTGCACTTTTGCTGCACTGACTTGCTAGTAATGTAAGCTTATTTTTGGTCATATCCACTGAGGCTCCCAGCACACAATGCATAACGAGGCGACTGTTCAAGGATGTGTCAGAAACATCTACTTCTCTGATATGGCCATTTACCATTTAATAATAAATTGCTGGCTTAATGGTATGCTGACAAAATGTGCCTAATATATACAATTTAATATGTAAACAAACACAAATACACTGTACTTAACATTGTTTTCTGATATTTTCTTTACACATTTTAAGAAAATATTTTAATTTTTTTGTTAAGGGGTTACGACTTTTGTTATTTGGTTGTAAAGAAGAAAATATAGTATATTATAAATTTGACATGTAAAAAAGTTATACATATGATCTCAGTATAATGTGCAAATTATGAAAATATATTGTAAAAAAAATCACTAATAAAATAAAGTGAATGCAAATTGTCTCCATGTTTAAATTTAGCTTTTAACAGAGTAGTTCTACTGGGAAGCTTTTTATAGGACCAAATACAAAAACCAACACATTTTGTGGGCACTAATTTGGAAAAACTAGAGACAGAAACAATTGAGTACTGTCCGTGATACTTTTTTTATTTGCACTAACATACAATTTTGGGGACAAGCTTTCGGGGAGTTTCCCCTTCTTCAAGGTCCAAGCAGTACCATACAAATCACAAAGTTTTAGCAGAATGTTAGAAGAGATGGAAAAAAAAGGCTACAGATAAGATACAGCAAAAGCAAAGGGGGGGGGGGGAGAGAACCCTCACATCACAGAGGGAGTTAAGCTTGAGCTGATAGTTATAAAACTGTTGGATAATGATTGAGGAATCCCATGTCCAAATTCAGGCCGTTATCTCTTGTGTCAAATAGAATTATGATTCTTGGTTCAAAAGTTTTTCTTTCCTGAATGGATTTGAAACTTCCTGTAAGAACTAAAATATTGAGGTCTTCCATAGTGTGGTCTGGTTGTGCGAAATGGTGTCCCACAGGTGTGCAAAGGTCCGGATCATACAGCTGCACCTCCAGTAATGTTGTGTACCTTATACAATGCAGAAAATGTAACAAAGAATCTTATGTTGGCGAAACAGGACAGAAGTTGCAAACAAGGATGAATTTGCACAGACATACCATCAAGGAACATAAAGACGATGACCTTTGCACACCTGTGGGACACCACTTCGCACAACCAGACCACACTATGGAAGACCTCAATATTTTAGTTTTTAAAGGAAATTTCAAATCCATTCAGGAAAGAAAAACTTTTGAACCAAGAATGATAATTCTATTTGACACAAGAGATAACGGCCTAAATTTGGACATGGGATTCCTCAATCATTATCCAACAGTTTTATGACTATCAGCTCAAGCTTGACTCCCTCTGTGATGTGAGGGACCTGATGAACCAGCTGAATTTCAATCTATCTATGGTCATTCCTGTTTTTGAGAAGTAGATATAAAGATCGACTTCTCGTGAACAGGCTTGTTGGAAAATTTTTGTTCAGTCAGTGCTGCAGCCAACTGCCTGCCTGATCGGGTGTATTCTGACAGTGGAGCATTATATATATATATATATATATATATATATATATATATATATATATATATATATATACAGTATATATACATATATACACACAGTTGTGTTCAAAATAATAGCAGTGTGTTGAAAAAAGTGAATAACGCTCAAACTCCTAATAGCTTTTATTTCCATACACACAAATGCATTGGGAACACTACACATTCTATTCTAAATCAAAACATGAAGAAAAATATATCAAATTTGTGTTGTTCCTCGAAAAAAATTGAAGAAAAGTGAATATTAGACTGTTCAAAAAAATAGCAGTGTTTGTATTCTTCTTTACAAACTCAAACATTCACTATATAAACTGAAAAATGTTTGAAGATTTTGCTTTCCTTTGAATCACTTAATTAATATTTCGTTGTATAAGCACTGTTTCTGAGAACTGCTGTACATCTGTGTTGCATGGAGTCAACCAACTTCTGGCACCTGTGAAACAGGTATTCCAGCCCAGGATGATTGGACTACATTCCACAGTTCTTCTCTATTTCTTGGTTTTGCCTCAGAAACTGCATTTTTGATGTCACCCCACAAGTTTTCTATTGGATTAAGATCCGGGGATTGGTCTGGCCACTCCATAACGTCAATGTTGTTGGTCTGGAACCAAGATGTTGCACGTTTACTGGTGTGTTTGGGGTCGTTGTCTTGTTGGAACACCCATTTCAAGGGCATTTCCTCTTCAGCATAAGGCAGCATGACCTCTTCAAGTATTCTGATGTATTCAAACTGATCCATGATCCCTGGTATGCAATAAATAGGCCCAACACCGTAGTATGAGAAACATCCCCATATCATGATGCTTGCGCAACCATGCTTCACTGTCTTCACAGTGTACTGTGGCTTGAATTCAGTGTTTGGGGGTCGTCTGACAAGCTGTCTCCGGCCACTAGATCCAAAAAGAACAATCTCACTTTCATCAGTCCACAAAATGTTGCGCCATTTCTCTTTAGGCCAGTCAATGTGCTCTTTGGCAAATTGTAACCTCTTCAGCACATGTCTTTTTTTCAACAGTGGGACTTTGCGGGGGCTTCTTGCAGATAGCTTGGCTTCACGTAGGTGTCTTCTAATTGTAACAGTACTCACAGGAAACTTTAGACCTTCTTTGATCTCCCTGGAGCTGATTGTTGGCTGAGTCCTTGCCATTTTGGCTATTCTTCTATCCATTCCAATGGTAGTTTTTCGCTTTCTTCCATGTCTTTCAGGTTTTGGTTGCCATTTTAAAGCATTTGCAATCATTTTAGCTGAGCAGCCTATCATTTTCTGCACTTCTTTATGTTTTCCCCTCTCCAATCAACTTTTTAATCAAGGTACGCTGTTCTTCTGAACATTGTCTGGAATGACCCATTTTCCTCAGAATTTCAGAGAGAAATGCACTGTAACCAGCATGTACAACATTTGCTGCCTTCCTTCCTTAAATAAGGGCAATAATTGCCACCTGTTTTTCAAAGAATGAATGAGCTCACTAATAGAACTCCACACTGCTATTATTTTGAACATGCCCCTTTCAATTAGTGATTCAATTACACAGAATCCGCAGCATGCATGTCATGACTGTTGGGTCTGTTGGATTTCTATTACTCCACTACACCTGCTAGTAAATTATTTGCCATGTAGAAATCATTTCTACCAAAAACAGTGATTGGTGATTAGTGATGTCTGACTGCTATTATTTTGAACACAACTGTATGTATATATACATATATTATGCAGCAATTTATATAATAATGGTTTATGTGATAAGTGCCAACTGAACGTTAACCTCCCAGTGCCCAGCCTATAGAGAAATGACGGCTGAGCGGGAGCACTGCTATCCTGGGTGGACCTCATATGATGTTCTCCTAGGATCGCGCCTCACACGCCCCATGGGCTACGCAGCCACACAAACTGTTTCCTGCTGTGTCCCATGCATACAGCAGATGACAGATCAGTGTTTCGGGCTGCTCCTGATTCCTTGCGATCGCTGTGACCAATCACAGCAGATTACATGGCAATTGTACAAAGTGAACAGCTTCCATTCATAACCATTCATTGTGTACTATTGCGTTGATCTTTGTGATTGGTCACAGCGATCATACTGTACACAAAGGGCCAATCACAGCTAATCTGTACCATGTGGTTTGCTGTGGCCAGTCACAACTATGAATGAATGGATTTCATTAATAAAAAATGGTTGCTTATAACAGTGATTATCACTGTTATATTCAATTCTACTCTGTAAAAAAAATCCTGATCACCTCCCCAGAGTGGTACAGTGTTACTATGGTAACACTGTATTGCTCTAGTCAAAGTATGTTTAAAAAAAAACAAAAATTGAAAATGAATAAAAACCTTTTTTTTTTCTTTTTTTTTGTCCTGATCACCGCCACAACAGTTATAGGATAATGCTATACTGCACTGGTGACAGTATGTAAAAATAAATAAAATTGTGGAAAAAAGTTTTCGGGCCTCAAGAAATTAGATAGGCCATCAGTACATCAGGATTGATCGAGATAGATAGGTCGTAGTTTGTGGACTCTATAACTTTCCTACAGACTAAGGTGTCCGTTTATGAACCAGCGGTAAATGATCGCTGCTCAGTTCTCCGGAATTCTCGGATAACACAGTTCTCCTGCGAATGCCTTTTATGAAGCGGTGTAGATCAGTTCTCCAAACGAATGGAGAACGGTCTACAAACGCTGGAAAATGGCTGCTTTTACTATAATCTCGCGAGATTACAGTAAAAGATCAGTTTACTAAGCAGAGGTAAATTATCGCTGCTTAGTTTGCAGTTCCTCCGATTCTCCAGCTCTGGGCTGGAAAATCTAGAGGGAGAACACAGATCGCCAGTGAAGGGCTGAACATGTTCTCCGCTGATCTCCTAAGTGTCATAAACTGTGAATGATCAGAGTAGCTGCGATCCTCTGAATCGCAGCTATTCTCTGTGGACACCTAAATAATATACACTGATTTCGGCTATTTTCAACAAACAAATGACGCAGTATACATTTTTGCCAAAATTTTTTGAAGAAAGATGATTTATTTGCAAAATGTTATAATAAAACAAAGAAGAATACTTTTTTCAAAATTTTGTCTTTTTTTAAATTTATTTAGCAAAAAATAATGAACCCAGTGGTGATTACATAGTTACTCCGGCTGAAAAGAGACAAAAGTCCATCCAGTTCAACCATAGAAAAAAAAAAGTTATAATCCTATACCCACAGTTGATCCAGAGGAATGCAAAAAAAAAACCCAGCAAAGCACAATCCAATTTCCTCCTGCTGGGAAATAAATTCCTTCCTGATCCCCCGAGAGGCAATTGGATATTCCCTGGAACAACTTTACCTATAAATGTTAGTATCCAGTTATATTCTGTGTATCTAAGACAGAATCCAGGCCTTTTTTAAAGCAATCCACTAAGCTGGCCAGAACCAACTCTTGAGGGAGTCTATTCCACATTTTCACAGCTCTCACTGTGAAGAAACATTTTTCGTGTTTGGACATTAAATTTCTTTTCCTCCGGATGTAAAGAGTGCCCCCTTGTCCTCTGTGTTGACCTCAGGGTGAATAGCTCTACACCGAGTTCACTATATGAACCACTGATGTATTTATACATGTTGATCATATCCCCCCCTTAATTTCCCCCCTTAATTTCCTCTTCTCAAGAGAGAATAAAGTCAGTTTCCTCTAATCTTTCCTCATAGCTGAGCTCCTCCATGCCTTGTATCAGTTTAATTTGCCCTTCTCTGTACTTTCTCCAGTTCCCCAGTGTTCTTTTTGTGAATTTGTGCCCAAAACTGAACAGATGAGGTCTTACTAATGATTTGTACAGGGGTAACATGATATTTCTCTGGAGTCTATACCTCTTAATACAAGAGAGGATTTTGCTCGCTTTAGAAACCGCAGCTTGGCATTGCATACCATTATTAAGCTTGTGATCTACCAGAACTCCCAGATCCTTCTCCACCATTGACTCCCCCAGTTGTATTCCCCCTAGTATGTATGATGCATGCCTATTCTTAGCCCCCAAGTGCATAACCTTACATTTATCAACATTAAACCTCATTTGCCACATAGTTGCCCAATTAAACAGTGCAATGAGGTCAGTTTGTACATTGGAGACATCCTGTAAGCACGTTATTCCACTGCACAGCTTGGTGTCATCTGCAGAGACTGAAATGGGATTTTTAATCCCAGACCCTATATTGTTTATAAATATATTAAAAAGTAAGGGTCCCAACACTGAACCTTTTGGTACACCACTGACAACCCTAGATCATTCAGAGTATGAACCATTAACCACTACTCTCTGAATACAATCTTTTAGCCAGTTTTCTATCCATTTACATACGGATTTTTCCAAGCCTGTAGACTTTACCTTACACATTAGCCGTGTGTGGGGAACTGTGTCAGGAACTGTGTCAAACGCTTTTGCAAAATCCAAGTATACCACGTCCACTGCCACCCCTCTGTCAAAGGTTTTGCTCACCTCCTCATAAAAAGAAATTAGATTTGTTTGAGAACTTCTGTCTTTCATGAATCCATGCTGTCTGTTGCTTAAAATATTTTTTCCAGCAAGAACTCATCTATGTGGTCTTTCAATAAACTCTCCAGTATCTTCCCAACTACAGAAGTTAAACTAACAGGTCTATAATTACTTGGTAAAGATTTTGACCCCTTTTTTAATACTGGCACCACATTGGCCTTACACCAATCCAGTGGTACTATGCCAGTCATTAAATAGTCCCTAAAAATTAGAAACAATGGCTTCGAAATGACAGAGCTCAATTCTTTAAGGACCCCTGGGTGTATGCCATCTGATCCAGGTGCTTTATTCACCTTTATACTGTCTAAATATTTTTGGATCATATCAATTGTGAGCCAATGTGGATCATCTGGAGCTGTGTCAATACCATGCCCATTATGAACAAGAGCTCCCCCATACTCCTTTGTTGATTAGATACCACCAAAAGAAAATTCTGTTTGTGTGAAAAGGAATGATAAAAATTTAATTTGTGTATGATCACGCAATTGTCATTCAAAGTGTGACTGCGCTGAAAGCTAAAACTTTACCTGGGCAGGAAGGGGGTGAAAATGTCTGGTATTAAAGTGGGTAAAGTGTATGTTCAGCCAAAATTTTATTTTTATGTTTTAAATAGTGAATATTTTTTAACTCCGGTTAAAGGAACATTTCCTGTTCTGCTGACAACTGTTTTCACTAGACAGAAAGCGAGGATAAACATCCAAAGAATAAACAGGCATAAATAAAAAAAATCTTTCTTAGTAGTCTAGGGTAAGGCTAGAAAATTGGCAAATTTTTATTGCTCTCTCTGCTGTCCTTTTCAGATTTTCCCTCACTTTCTATCTGGTGAAAACCATTGTTGGTGAAACAAAGTGGGTGGAAATCTAATGGAGTCCTGAGTTTCCAACTCTTTCGTTCTCTATCCAAAACTAAAAAAAAGGTTTGGCTGGAGATAGCTGTAAATTTTTTTAAAAGTAAAAATTAAAAGTAATGCCATTGAAGCAGGACTTAAGTATCTTGGCTACCTCTGCTAGGTTCTGGGTTATGTGCTGGTCCTGCAGGAGAGTTTAACTGAAACAAACACCCTTTCTTTATCATACATCACAAGACACAGAGCAGCTCTATTATTCCTTATTTACATGATTATGCGCCATCTGCAGATGACTGGATACTGGCAAAACACAAGAAGTCCCCTCCTACATAACCTCCAGGTTTTTTTTTGGGAGGGGGGGGGTTGCCATGCCTGAAGGTGCTCTCTGCACAGCAAGGTCATATTCTCTAATTGTTCTTTCATGATCCGTAGACTGGTTCATACCCAGATTCATTAGTTTAGCTATTGCCACTCAGCAAAATGGTATCCATATTCCACACTAGATAAAAGGGATGGGGCACCGGGATGGCCTGTAATGTTTCTGGTCAGCTCTGGACCCTGAGTGTGCAGATTCCCACACAGTAAAAT
Source organism: Staurois parvus (assembly GCF_062004578.1). Lineage (NCBI taxonomy): Eukaryota > Metazoa > Chordata > Amphibia > Anura > Ranidae > Staurois > Staurois parvus. The sequence goes on from NW_028318635.1 coordinate 5,057,598, forward strand.
GACCAAGATATTTTCCGGTAGGGTACTGAACCCCAGTTGGGGGATCAAGTTCTTGAAGGCCCTCTGAGGCACAGCCTGCCGTGATGGATGAAGACTAGACCCCTCATTGAATGAAGTTGATCTTGCACCAAGAGTGGTAAGTGCCCCTGACAGCCTGCTCTGGCACCCCTAGATGGCAAGACCCCCCCCCCCCATTGGGTCGGATGTGTTGTGACTAGAGGAAGTGTTACTGTCTGAGTGTTCCGCTGCTGCATGTATGGCTACACTGGTTGACCTGGCACTCTAAACAATTAGTTTACATCACTGTAAGCTGTTGTGTGTTTGGCTTAATACTGGAGATTTTTTTGCTCCAAGTTCTAATGCCTTTACCTTATTTATTATGATGCTAAATTTAAGCTCTATTCCCATCTCAGTCAAATTTTCACACACTGTTGAGGTCTGCGTTTAGAATGAAACCTGTGCATGCAGTGGTGGCCTCGCTCTATCCATGGGATTTCCTGCCATCAGTGTCTTGATCTTTCCCTCTCATCAGAAGTTCCTACGATTTGCATTGGAGGACTGTCTTGGTCCCCAAGTGTTCACAAAGATTATGGCTCCAATGCTGGAACGCCTAAGGATCCAGGGACTACCTATTTTGGGGTACCGGGATGATCTGCTTCTCAAGCAGAATTATGCTTATCTGCAGCACAACATGTCTCTCAGTATGCTCTCTGAAGAAATTTGGCTGGACTCTCAGTCTCCAGAAATCTGCATTGAATCCAACCCAGCAATTGGAATATCAGGGCCTGCTTCTGGACAATGCCCAGGCAAAGGTGATTTTCCCTCCTGATATGTGCCTTGCATTGAGAAATCAGCCGACTTCTCACAGATGCATGAGTTGTCCTTTGATTTGTCTCTGCATTAGAGGTTTGGGGAAGATGGTCTTCCTATTCAAGGCATTTCCTTTTATTCAATTTCATTTCAGATCTTTGCATTGGAATTTTTTGATGGCATGGGGCAGGGGAACACACTGTTTGGACTCTGCAAAGTCCCTTACATCACATCACTCTACAATCTCTGGACTGATGGATGTCTTCTCAAAGGTTTGAGGGAGGCAAGTCTTTTCTCCCCCTTTTTTGGAAAATGAAGAAAAAATACCAGCCTAACAGGTTGGGGGATAGTTATGGATCACTATTTGGTGCAGGGAACTTGGTCTCTGCAGGACAGGTCACTATCTATCTATATTCTGGAACTGCAGTTGCTCCTCCTGTTTCTCCTGTAGGTGAGTGTAGCTGCAGGAATTTGCTGCTAAGGGTTCAGTTAGATAACGCCATGGCATTAATAAATATTCAGTGGGGCACCAGGAGCCATGCAGCCCAGAAGGTAGACCTCATCATGGGCAGAGCTTTATGTCCTGGGAGTGGAAAAATTGGCAGGTGAACTTCCTCAGCCACTGACATTTGTCTTTAGAGGCGTGGGCCCTCCATCTGGAGGTGTTAAGGGTGCTCTATCAGTAGTGAGATACGATAGATATGTGTCTGTTGCCATCCAGGTTCAATGTGAAACTGAACCAATTCATTTCTCTGATCAGGGATCCCCAAGTCTTTGCAGTAGATGCCTTGGTGACACCATAGGACCAGTTCTCCCTGTTTTAGACCTTCATTCCTCTACAGCTTCTTTTGTGTCTACAGAATTTTGGAGGAGGGTGATTTGGATCACAGCAGCTTGGCCCAGGAAAATGTATTCCAGCAATCATGAACATGTCAGTGGACAGTCTGGATTCTTCCAGCTCATGCTGACCTTCTCTCATAAGGTCCGATCTTCCATCCTTCTTTACAGTTGCTGGCTTTAACAGCATGGTTATTGAAGCCAGGATCTTGAAGGAGAGGGGAGTGCCTGATGCAATTATCCCATTTCTTCTGGTAGTCAGGAAGGCTGCATCAAGGAAGATTGACTGCAGGACCTGGAATTCCTATGTGACGTGGTGTGAGGCTAAGAAATTTGATCTTCGCAAGTATGTTGTGGGACGTATTTTGGCATTTCTTCAGATGGGTTGATATGCGACTGGTCATGACTACAGTCAAGGGGCTGATTTTATTGTAGGCAGTCTTTTATCAGAGGTCGTTTGCTTCCCATTTCTTGGTGCATGCCTTTGTATAGGGTATCGTTTGCATTGTTCCTCCGGTCAGGCCGCCTTTGGCCCTATGGGATCTCAATTTGGTGTTTTCAGTTTTGCAGAGACCTTTTGATCCTAATTGGGACCTTCCTTTAGTCTTTTTGCAACAGATGGTTGTGTATTTTTCCCCAGACCTCAATTGCCAGGGGACAGGGCTCTCGACAGTTTAGATCTGGTTCAGGCTGTCAGGATGAATCTGAAATTTACTGCTGCAGGCTGACAATCAAACTCTCTATTTGTCCTTCCCCGAAGGATCACGCTGCTACTATGTCTACCATTTCTTGTTGGATTCGTCTGCTTATCTTCCAAGCTTATGGTATAAAAGGAAGTATTCTACCAAGAGTGTAGGTGCCTTCTTGACTATTTGTTATCAGGTTTCTGTGGCTCAGGTTTGCAAGACCCCAACCTGGTATTCAGTTCACACCTTTACAAGATTTTACCAGGTGGATGTTAGAGCCACTAAGGTTGCGGTTTTTGGTCACTGTGTTTTGCATGCTTCTGTGTGAAGTTCCTGTTGCCCTCCAGTAGTTGCTGTGTCTCCCTCCCCTCATGAGCATTGCTTTGGAACACCTCTCTAAGTAAGGAATAATAGAGCTGCTCTGTGCTCCATCAAATATGATCAAGAAAACTGAAATCTGTAAAATCCATTTCGTGAGGTATATCACAAGACACTCCCCTCTATGTTGGGGTGTATGGCTTGATACAAAACTAAGGACCTTCCTATGGGACAGGACTCCCTGTCTTTTGCCAGTGTCTATTCAGTCACCTGTAGGTGGCACATAGCACTCTGAGTAAGGAATAGTAAATCTGCTCCGACACCTGTGATGTACTCCAAGAAATAGAGTTTACAGGTAAGTCAAAAATCCAGTTTTGGGAATTTAGATGCTGCTTTAATTTCCAAGCTGCCTTACTCAGCCTAAACAAAAACTGATCTATTATAAATCATGAAGTCTGTTGTTTATACAGGCAAATTAATATTTGAATTGTTAAAAATTTTTTTTTTTAAAGATACAGTATATTTATTGACTTTTTTTTTGTTTTCCACACTGTACAATGAACATCTCAACAAAACTCACAAGGTCCCCCAAAAAAAGAAGAAAAACGGAAAACACAAGACAACTGACCACATAGGGTCTCACAGGTCATAAAAAATAGAAAACATTAGTATAGAGACCTTAACAAGTATATCCAATAACAGGACTGCACTCCAGAGTAAAACACTGTATGCATTGATATCAACAAGGTAAAGGGATTAGCAATCCACCTGCCCCAAAGCTTATCAAACATTTTTTTTCTTCCTCAATTCAAAAGTAAGTCTGTATAAATGGAGGGAATCATTAATATGTTTAAGCCATTGAGATATGGCTGACAATACGGACCCCTTCCAGAAAGCAGGATCACTTTTTTTGGCATAGAAATACAAAATGTGTAGTAATCGCTTAGCATATTTAGAGAGAGAAATTCCCAGAAGGCAAATTTTAGGATTCAGAAAATTAAGGAGGCCTAACACAGAAGAAATAAATGAACCCACATCTTTCCAGAACTGTTGTATTAAAAGATACGACCAAAAGCAGTGCCGGAAATCCGCAATCTGGCCACATCCTCTAAAACCGGTTGCTATAGGGCGTAACCCCATTAAATGTAATCTAACGGGTAAAGTGTGAGTGATGTTTCAGATGGATAATTCTATCTTTGGAGGATAAAAGTATCACTAAATTCAGACCAGTCTGGGTCAGTAAATTCTATATCTAGGGAGGCCCATCTAGCTTGAGCAGTGGCAAAATCTAGGGTTTCAGTCAGTCACAAGTACAGGAGTAGGACTAATGAGTTTAATCTGCATTCTGTGTAGTATTAAAAAGGCACTCCCTACAGCCATAGAGATAATTTTGCAAATGAACATGACCGAAATTATGCGTGATTATCGTACTTGCTCTGTTCCCTGTTTGGGTGCATTTGTAAAGCTGCAGATGCTCAGGGAGCCAAACCAATGGTAACAGTCATGCTTTGCTGTTTCCAAATACTGTATTACTACGATTATACTGTACATAACTTCTGATTTCAATATACTCCTTACCAATGGAAGATGGTTTCCATATCTTAATCCTCCAGTACAGGACACAGGCTGAAAATTCATGGACCTTGGGCTGTAAGCTGGCACCTTCAGGTGATTGGTCATTGGCAAAGCTTTAAAGGATATGCCCCTTGGGTGTCCCCCCTATAGCCCCGTCCCACTCTGTGAGTCCTCAATTTTTTTGCTACTGTCCTAAAGTGATGGACCTCTTTTTCTTTTTGGAGCAATCACTCTTAGCTAACTAGTTTATTATTTTACTTTGAATCTTCAATCAACTCTTCACTGTTTTCTACTATCACAATAGAAGCAGTGTACATGGATTGGTGCAACCTTGGGAATCATACCCGGACCCCACACCATAGAGATGTTGCTTCAGGCACTGAATCCTGCATGGGCACTAACCTCGGCACTTTGTGCAACATATGTATTCAGCTGCAGGGTACTATACAGGTCTAGGGCCATGGTTCATCCCTATGGAACCCAGCTTCACATGTATTCTCTTTGAAAGAGGACATCTGTTAGGTAAGGTGCTTGACAATTTCATAGCAGATGGAAAAAGGGGGGTCTTTTTCCCACAGAGGAAAGTTCCAAAACCCTACGCCTCAGGAGCTTCTACCTCCTCAAAACATAGAGCACCTCAACTCTGTACCCAGGCTTCCACTTCCATGACCAAGTTCAGCCCTTACTTTTAGCGTAACACTTGGCCCACACAGCCCTTTTCCCACTGAAGGGGAACTCTTACTCCTAAGAGTGGGGGAGGGGGCATCTGTTACAGTTTGCCTGTCTGGGTCATAGACGTTCTAGACTTGGTACAATCATCGGTTTCAAAGGGATACAAAATACGGTTCGGAACTCTACCCCCCACCACTTTTTTTTCAAATCAACCAAAATCTTCCCAAGAACAGTCAGATTTGCAGAAGGCCCATCTCCTATCCTAACAGGGGCATTAGCTCTATCATGGGCCTTACATCCAGAAACAAACAACTTCAAAGTTCAAAATTTTGCATGGAATCTACAAGGTCAGTGGTTGCCTCTTTGACGCAAGGGGACTACTTGGCATTTGTAGACATCCAAGATGCCTATCTTCATATCTCCATTTATCCTTATCAGCTGTTTCTACACCAATTTGACACACAGCCTTTTGGCCTTTACTGTGCTCCAAGAATATTCACTGATGAACTTACACCTCTTCTGGCCCTTCTCAAAACTCAGGGCACCCAGGTCACAGGTTATATAAACAACCTGATTCTGAATGACTCGTCTCCCTTCCAGCTGTCTGCAAATGTCCACAAGATAATTCAGATGCTCCTGGCTTTCAGTTTGGTGATCTACTTTCAAATTTATTTTCTCCAGCTTTCTCTTCACCTCAGAATACCTGGGCCCGATTCTAGATACAGCCCAAGCAAATATCTTTTTTCTACAGAGCAATTTTCTCTCTCCCTGAACTCTCCATGAATATTCTGGGCCACATGATGACGACCTTCAAGGCTGTCCTATTCACCCATGTTCCCTTTAGACCTCTCCAACACAACAGTCTGTTGACATGGAACAAGCATACACCTTCTCTTGATCTACCCATACTCCTGTTAGTGGATTTCCAACCCTGGCTTGACGATAGGGAAGTCATTTCTGCTATATCACTGGAAAGTGATAACATTTGATGCCTGTTTTTTCTTACAATCTAAGGAACATGATTTAATTAAATACGGTATCTCAAAAATAAACAGTATACCTATCCTCTTAAAGCATAGAAGTCTAACTTTCACCCTTGAAAGTGTAATAATAAGAAATAATACCTCAGTATTCTCAACCTTATTAACAAAACAAATATATGATACTAAATAAAATAATATCTCCAAAATAGTAAATAAATGAATAATAAATGATAGATGAATAAATAAAGTGTCCGAAAAAAATCCCACAGTGATGTACTTGTGTCCAAAAAATAAAAATCATACACTAAATGAATTCCAATGATGTAAATCCAAGTCCTCAATGAGGGAACCTTCCAAATGACTCCAACCGTCAAAGTGATCCTCAAAAAAAGAAAAAACTAAATAGTGTATTATCCTTAAATAAAATGTGTACAATAACAATCATCATATGTTCCACTTCACATCATACGTGACCATATAGGTGACCCAGTGAACTCAACGTGATAAACGTGCTTGTGAAACACTCTAGTGATCAAAAAATCCAAGTTCTAGTAACAGTGAGCAATTCTACAGTGTGAGGATTGAATACCCTTACCAGATGGCAAAGAAACCACGCTTTAATACCACCAAGGGTATACACCATCCAAGGAAAGCTATTCCCAGCCTGGGTAATTATTCTTTAGGATGTCTTCATATCCTCATGGATAAAAAGCTCCTAGATGTCATCAGGACCTTGAGCAAGAGTACTCAGTAGTACTCATAGTACCCATGCTCCAACGATACCCATAATATATGGAAAGGATATATAGTGTATTTCCGTATATTGTAAGCAAATAACACTTTAATAATGCTCTTACATTAATAGGTAAAAAAACGCCAAAGCTCCCATAGCCCAAATCTCTGCAGAGTCCCAGCAGTTTCCAGAGACGTTTGGATGGGATTTCCAAAATCGCTGATCCGCCACTTTCGGTTCCTCCGTTTGCGTCTGACGTCACTTCCCTTGACGCGTTTCGTCACAAGGACTTAGTCTTAAGGGGTGTGTACGTCAGATGGATCAGTCACCTTTATACCACTCCTCTTCATGGCACAGAGGAGGCGTTGAATACACTGTCGCCATATTGCAACATGGAAAGGTGCCAACACTCTATCTAGATACCGGTTACAGAATGATCCTTTCCTCACACTATGCATATACAAAGCGCGGCATCCTCTTATCCAGCCATATCTCTCTCTTCTCTGGTGCTGAGACTCAGGACGCCATAATGAAACAGGGAAACATACCAAGCATATAAACCCTGTATATAATCCATGTCTATACGCATATATACTACTCTAATCGCTATACACATTATCCTAATCTCCACTCGCTAATAAATTAATTACAATAACCAATTCAATTCTAATAATATTAAAGTGCTACTTAGGCTATGAGGACATCCTAAAGAATAATTACCCATGCTGGGAATAGCTTTCCTTAGATGGTGTATACCCTTGGTGGTATTAAAGCGTGGTTTCTTTGCCATCTGGTAAGGGTATTCAGTCCTCACACTGTAGAATTGCTCACTGTTACTAGCACTTGGATTTTTTGATCACTAGTGTTTCTCAAGCACGTTTATCACGTTGAGTTCACTGGGTCACCTATATGGTCACGTATGATGTGAAGTGGCACATATGATTATTATTGTACACATTTTATTTAAGGATAATACACTATTTAGTTTTTTCTTTTTTTGAGGATCACTTTGACGTTTGGAGTCATTTGGAAGGTTCCCTCATTGAGGACTTGGATTTACATAATTCGAGATATTATTTTATTTAGTATATATTTGTTTTGTTAATAGGATTGAGTATACTGAGGTATTATTTCTTAATCCAAGGAACATGGTCATCCAAGAAAGTCAAGCTCCTCATCGACAATCCTGGAGCTCAGAGCAGTAAGAATGGCTCTTCACCACTGGACCCCTCCTTCTGCAAGGAAACACAACCAGGGTGCAACTGGACAATGCCACAGCTGTGGCTTATATCAGTCACCAAGGGGGTACCAGAAGTCATGCAGCCTTGAAGGAAACAAGTCAAATCATCTCTTGGATGAAGGAACACTGTGCAACGATCTCTGCTGTCCACATCCCAGGAGTGGACAACTGGTGAGCACATTACCTCACTCGTCACCACCTGGACCAAACGGAATGGGTCCTTTACCCTGACATCTTCAGTCTGAGAAGTCAAAGATGATGGACTCTGGATGTGGACACCCTGGCCTCCAGATTCAACACCAATTTACCTCTGATTGTAGCCAGGGACAAGGATCCTCTAGCACTGGCATCAGATGCCCTGATAATTCCCTGGACTCAGTTCAGGCTAATCTATGCTTTTCTTCTAATGAAAATTCTGCCTTGGTTGCTCCACAAAATAGAGCAAGAAAAGAAACAAGTGATTCTCATTGCATCACACTTGACCAGAACCACCTGGTGTATACTCAGACTGCTAGGAAATGACCACTGGCCTCTTCCAAACAAGCCAGATCTGCTATCTCGAGATCCCCTGTGACAGACCCAGCAGGGACAGGGGCATTTGGAGGGGACTGCAGGCTAACCTCTTGCCTACTGACCATGGGCCCTGGCATCTGAGGTGCCTATTCTTTGGGAGGTGTGTGCCTGGGGGGAACCTTTGTAGTAGTTTTACTTCAGGTTCGAGTTCATGTCTCCCCTAAACACAGAGTGAGAACTGGAGGACCAGGATACAGATTTGGGTTATCTGTGCCCAAAACAACATTGACTGCTTCAACCCCCACCCTAGACTTAAAGCAGATGTTAATATAATCAGCTCAAAACAACCTGATGCTGAGGTCTCTTGCTGTAATCTGTTTATTAAGGTGTGATGTGTTTACTCTGGGTGTATTTGTTCCATTGTTAATTGAGTCACTTATTTCTGTCTGTTGGCTAGTCCTCCTGGAAGCTCCTACATGATGGGATTAATCTTGTGCCAACTTTACCTCCTTATCTAATCAGTGTGGGATGTTTATCACAATGCGTAATATTTGTTTGTATTGTTCATTTGGAGACTGACCCTATTTCTTAAGTATATAAAAACCTGTATTTCTGTTCAATAAAGAGTTCTAGTTGCACCTAAGATCCTCCCACAGTTAACACAATTTGGCCATGACCACTGTTTGCCTTGGTGCATTACTTTTCTACTTGGTGTGCTCAAAGGTACTCCAGATCTTTTACAATCCTAGCAATGCAACAACGCTTGAGCAAAACTTGGCTCTAGCAAAGGACAGGTTTCGGCCTTGTCCATTCTTTAGAAAAAAACTGGATTTGCTTACCCCTATAAAAACTTGCCCTGCAGAAACCACTGTTTGATGCTCACTCCCATAAATTAGACTTCTTAGTTACTATCTGTAGGACATGCCTTTGAGCTAGCAACCCTCACTTGTAAGGAGTTACTCACACTTCACAAAGACAAGGTATCCTTATGCCCATGGCCATCCTTCCTTCCTATGGTGGTGTCACTTTTTTTTACCTCAATGAAGACACCATCTTTATTCCATACCTCAAAGCATCCAAAGTGAATCACTTTAAACTGCCTGGGTGTAGTCCGAGCCATCAGAATCTATCCTAAAGCTTCATCTTGTATCAAAAATATGGACTCCCTATTTGTCCCATGCTAAGGACCCTGTAAGGGAAATCCTGCTTCAAAATTGACCATCACTAGATGGCTAAGACCACTCACCTAAAGAGCTTACATTTTCAAAGAAAAAGCTCCTTCAGCACTTCTTAGTGGTCACTCCACCAGATCAGTGGGAGTATACTGGAAATTTAGACATCAAGCCTCTGTTTCCCAGCTTTGTAAGGCCACCACCTGGTCTTCTGTTTATATCTTGTCAGTGTTCTACCAGGTGGATGTCCAGTCTTCTGCAGATGCAGCTTTTGGCCGCAAAGTTCTTGCAATGGCACTCTGAAGTTGGGTCTGTTGGCACAGTTCTGTTTGCCTAGTTGTTTCCCACCCTTCTCATTTATCACTTAGGGATGTCCCAGAGTCTATAAATATTCAGTCTGTATCCTGTACTGTGTGATGAAGATAAAAGAAATTTTGATCTGCCTGTAAATTCCATATCTTGGAGTACAGTACAAGACACAGACTGCCCTCTTTTCTAATCCTTTGTTACTCTGCAATGATTGCTACAAAACTGTGGATGCACAGACTGGGGTAGGATTTTAGGGGGATGCCCAGGAAGCGTGTCCTCAAAATCTTTGTCAGCGGGTAAACACCTGAAGGTATCAGCCTATATAACCCAGGGTCTATGACTATTCAGCCTGTATTATATACTGTACTCCAAGACATGGAATTTACCAGTAAGTCAAAATTCCTTTTTTCTCCCTCTACTTTTTCAGTCATTCACATTACAGTGTATTAGTGCAATTGCTAAAAGCCAGGCTGCCTAGCTTCATGGTCACCTGATAAACAGGGTCCTTTTTCTATTGTAACATTGACTATGGCCTTATATGCTGGATTTACTAGTTAATGTATTATGACAAATACCTTTAAGTCTAGAAAGTATGTTAATCCATTTTAGCAAGAAAACTAACATTACTGTATCAACATTGTAAGGCCTAAAGCTCATTATGTTGCAGTAGTTTCACAATGCTTTCATACCCCATACAACAGTGCTTAATGCAAGTTTTCCAGCATTGGCCTTTCTCTTTGTGCACATTTACAAAAGTCTACTTAATGCAAAGTAAACAAATTGTAAATGCTTTTCAACTGTTTTTTTTGTTGTTGTTTTTGTAAACCCTAGATGCTGGTACAGATATTTATTGCTCTACATATATGGTTTCCTATGTGAATGATGGAAACATTGAAAACTATGTCTGGTTTAATTAAGTATTGTGTGAAATTCTTACTCAGGTTATGAAAAGAGCACAGATTTCTATCTAACACTTTTTTCTTTGAAGCACATATAAAAACACTAGTAAAAGTATCTATTGAATGAAAAAATAAAAAGCAGCATGCAAAGCAACTGTATTATCACTTACCTGTATCGCAGCTGTGCCTTTGATCTTCAGGATTTATTCAGATGTACGCCGCCAAGAATCAGCGTATTTCTGCAGTAGGTAGCATAGGTGGTTGTGATCAACTGTGGTTAGCAGCCTGTACAAATCAATGACATGCTGATAGGAGCCGTGGCTGTTCATATAATAACCACTTATCAAGCTGTTACATGTGGTTTAGGTGATCCATAGTAGATAAAACCACAAAACTCAAAATAAAGGATTTTAAAGTGGATGGTCTCTCAGAAAAACACATTAAAAAGCTTTATTACATATATATTTCAAATTAAAAACATTAGGGTACATACACCTCTATCTAAAAGCACATCACCAAATAATTTGGAAATTATTACAGAACATCATCCCCATGAGAACATCATGATAACCAGTTATGCTTAATCCTAATGCTTCTAATATGAAGCTGAATAGATAACTATTCACGTTTTAACCACATAGAATGTTGACGAATGGCCCACAGCACATAATTCCAATGTGTTTCTTCCAAACAGGCTTCTTCGGGGGAATAATTGGGTTTATGTTGTGCCAAACAAAGGAAAATAAGTAAAACCACCATAATAGACTCAATAAGACATATTGCAATACTTCCCCTTAGGGTGTGCATATAAACTGTTAAAGCTATAAATGGCAGGGGGGGAAAAAGTATAATATATAATGGAGCATAAAATGTTATATATACACTGCTCAAAACAAATAAAGGAACACTTTTTAATCAGAGCATAGCATCAAGTCAATGAAACTCCTGGGATATTGATCTGGTCAGTTAAGTAGCAGAGGGGATTGTTAATCAGTTTCAGCTGCTTTGATGGTAATGAAATTACCAGGTGCACTAGTTGGGCAACAATGAAATGACCCCCAAAAAAGGAATGGTTTTACAGGTGGAGGCCACTGACATTTTTCCCTAGTCATCTTTTCTGACTGTTTTTCACTAGTCTTGCATTTGGCTAGGATCAGTGTCACTACTGGTAGCATGAGGCGATACCTGGACCCTACAGAGGTTGCACAGGCAGTCCAACTCTCCCAGAATGGCTCATCAAAATGTGCCATTGCCAGAAGATTTGCTGTGTCTCCCAGCACAGTCTCTAGAGAATGGAGGAGATTCCAGGAGACAGGCAGTTACTCTAGGAGAGTTGGATAGGGCCATAGAAGGTCCTTAACCCATCTGCAGTACCGGTATCTGCTCCTTTGTGCAAGGAGGAACAGGATAAGCACTGCCAGAGCCCTATAAAATTACCTCCAGCAGGCCGCTGGTGTGAATGTCTCTGACCAAACAATCAGAAACAGACTTCATGAGGGTGGCCTGAGGGCCTGATGTCCTCTAATGGGCCCTGTGCTCACTGCCCAGCACCGTAAGGCTCGGTTGGCATTTGCCATTAAACACCAGAATTGGCACCCTGAGCACATGACAGACGTGAAAGGGTCTGCAGAAGCTGTGGAGAACGTTATGCTGCCTGTAACATCATTCAGTATGACCGTTTTGGCGGTGGGTCAGTGCAGAACTGGAGAGGCATATCCATGGAGGAATGAACAGACCTCTACAGGCTGGGCAATGGCACCCTGACTGCCATTAGATATTGGTATGAATTCCTTGGACCCATTGTCAGACTCTAGGCTGGTGCAGTGGGTCCTGGGTTACTCCTGATGCACGACAATGCCTGGCCTCATGTGGCAAAAGTATGCAGGCAGTTCCTGGAGGATGAAGGAGTTGATACCATTAAATGGCCCCCACGCTCGCCTGACCTAAATCCAATAGAACGTTTCTGGGATATCATGTTTTGGTCCATCTGACACTGACAGGTTGCACCTCAGACTGTCCAAGTGCTTAGTAATGTCCTGGTCCAGATCTGGGAAGAAATACCCCAGGACACCATCAGTCGTCTCATTAGGAGCATGCCCCGACATTGTCAGGCATGCATACAAGCACATGGGGGCCATAAAAACTACTGAGTAATGAAATTTCAGCAATATTGGCTAGCGTGCTGCATAATTTTTTCACTCTGATTTCCAGGGTGTCTTTGAATTCAGTCCTCTGTAGGTTGATAATTTTCATTTCCATCAAATGATGGGGCATCCTTACGTTCCTAACACATTACCCAGTCCATATCAGTATAGATATCCAGGATGATAGTTTTCCCCATTGAGATCTGATGTGTTTTCAAAGTGTTCCTTTAATTTTTTTGAGCAGTGTATTTTCGAATGTTAGTTCCAGTACTATCCAAAAATACTCCTGCCCATGTCGAATGGAATCATTAATAGTTGAGGCAGCCTGACTTGTTTTCACTCATCCAATGGAAAAACATGAGGGGAACACCAGCAAACAGCCATCTACTAATAATCATGCATATATGTCACTTGACATCTAATACAAATATAAATATATGCCCTATGGGCCTACCCTTATCTGCCTCAATCCTTGAGAATGTTACACCAAACAATATTACATATCCAGAAGAAATATCCCTCCAAAAGCAAACAAATCCCTAGGAATAGAAAGGATTTTGCTTTACCCCCCGATAAATCCTGAAAAAGCAAATACCAAAATAAGTCCAAACATCTCCATCATGGGCCAAGGAGCAAGGGAGGGAAGAAGTTGAAGCCCAATCTCCACATCTCAAGCCCAAATGGGTCCCCCCCAACCCACAACCATCAGCATACACCTCAACATAATCAGTTCCAATAGCAGTTAAAAGGGCTCCAATACCTGAGCCGATGGTGTGTTATGGGCCCAAAAAATAATGTTAAACTACGTGTGGTTTAAGGACATAATTGATGGGGGGGGGGGGAGGCAGACATAAAGAGAGCAAAGATCAATGCCACGGTTGTTAAGACCGGTAATGACTAAAGTGTATCTGGTGAAAATTTTAAATAATATACAGTGCCTTGATAAAGTATTCATACCCCTTGAAATTTTCCACATTTTGGCATGTTACAACCAAAAGCTTAAATGTATCTTATTGGGATTTTATGTGATAGACCAACACAAAGTGGCACATAATTGTGAAGTGGAAGGAAAATGATAAATGGATTTCAATTTTTTTTTTACAAATAATTATCTGAAAAGTGTGGCGTGCATTCAGCCCCCCTTACTCTGATACCCCTAACTAAATTGTGGAACCAATTGCCTTCAGAAGTCACCCTATTAGTAAATAGAATGCACCTGTGTGTAATTTAATCTCAGTATAAATACAGCTGTTCTGTGAAGCTCTCAGAGGTTTGTTAGAGAACATTAGTGAACAAAAAGCATCATGAAGGCCAAGGAACACACGAGACAGGTCAGGGATAAAGTTGTGGAGAAGTTTAACGCAGGGTTAAGTTATAAAAAAAAATCCCAAACTTTGAACATGTCACAGATGTTCGGATGTTCAATCCATCATCCGAAAATGGAAAGAGTATGAGTAACTGAAAACCTACCAAGGCATGGCTGTCCACCTAAACTGACAGGCTGGGCAAGGAGATCAATAATCAGAGAAGCAGCCAAGAGGCCCATGGTAACTCTGGAGGAACTGCCGAGATCCACTTCTTGGGTGGGAGAATCTGTCCACAGGACAACTCTTAGCTGTGCACTCCACAAATCTGCCCTTTATGGAAGAGTAGCAAGAAGAAAGCCATTTTGAAAGAAAGCCATAAGAAGTCCTGTTTGCAGTTTGTGAGAAGCCATGTGGGGGATACAGCAAACATGTGGAAGAAGGTGTTCTAGTCAGATGAGGCCAAAATTGAATTTTTTGGCCTAAAAGCAAAATGCTATGTGTGGTGGAAAACGTAACACTGCACATCACCCTGAACACACCATCCCCACTGTGAAACATGGTGGTGACAGCATCATGTTGTGAGGATGCTTTTCTTCAGCAGGGACAGGGAAGCTGGTCAGAGTTGATGGGAAGATGGGTGGAGCCAAATACAGGGCAATCTTAGAAGAAAACCTGTTAGAGTCTTCAAAAGACTTAAGACTGGTGCAGGGATTCACCAGAGCTACAATGGAATAGTTTAGATCAAAGCATATTCATTTGTTAGAATGGCCCAGTCAAAGTCCAGACCTAAATCTGTGGCAAGACTTGAAAATTGCTGTTCACAGACGCTCTCCGTCCAATCTGACAGAGCTTGAGCTATTTTGCAAAGAAGAATGGGCAAAAATGTAACTCTCTCTGATATCCTTGGAATTTATCCTTATGGACTATTTTTTGTGGGTCTTTCTCTAGTCTGCCATACCATCTCTATTTGTCTGCCATTACGACTAAGGACTGAATTTCATGCTTTATGCTTGACCATTGGCTACCTCTCTCAGCCATATTAGTGCACAGATTTGGCTGTGCTATACACATACCCTGTTTGAGTGGCTATTACACGCTGCACATGAGAGTTGTATATTATGTCAATTATGTTGGCCAGAGCGCTCATGTGGGAGAATTGAGGATCATTTATCATTCATATCTGGATCAATCTCCATACATTCCCTTTGAGGATGGACTGAGATTGCAATCACAGCTACCTGTTTTGATCCTGACAATTATTTGCATACTAGTTACATCCATCTCCACTATATTCTGGCCGTCCTTAGTTTTCCTTTAAACACCACATGACCCTAGCGGTCTTCCGTCATCACTTGCTGATTGAGTGTGTGGTGTGCTGTGTGTGTGCGTGCACGTGGCCTGGACTGGGATCCCGGCACAGGTGTTTTTTATGGCAACGTTGTCATGGTTTTAATGTGAAAGGTGGAGGGTGATGTAGCTTTTTGTACTGTATCATTACCGTGCCAATAAATATGTTTTAAAGCCGCATCATGTTCTCCTGAGGACTTTTCCAGTGGGGCCTCACTCACTGGTTTAATTTTTCTGCCATATTGTTTTGGTCCTGAGGATACCACCCTTGGACTCGGGTGAGTCGGCATATTCATTGTATATATTTATTGTAATTCTATTTCAGGGGATCCCATTTTTAGTTTTTTGTTATACAAGAGTAGTAGCTCTCTCAGGTCTCTCCCTCTTCATTGGCTCCTGCTGCTGTCAATCACAGCCAGTGAAGAGAAGAGGGAACGGGGCTGAACTGTGCTCTGCGTCTCTCACAGACACACAGGGGTGGCTCATGAGTGAGTACACATGAGTGCCCCAAGAGCAAGTAGCTTGCTCTGGTGGCACTCATCAGGGGGAGGAGCCTGGAGCTCCAGCAAGAGACCTGAGAAGAGGAGGATCAGGGCTGCTCTGTGCAAAAAAAAAATCTGAACCTTTATGCATGCACATCTTTTTGCAGGAAAAAAATAAGTATTTATTATTTTTTCCTCACAGGAGTCTGCAAAGCATTGCACCCACTATCATTGGATCAAAAGGTGCAGTGCCAGGCTCCTGCAGACATTTTCTCCAGCTTTTTACAGGAGAAAGCTGAAGGAAGTGTCAATGAACTATGAGTGCGCTGTTCAGGGGGGTGAAGGTTTGAGTTGTTTAGCAATATGTTACAAGTTACACCCGAAATACAGGTGTAGCATATGACCTGTTTCTAAAGGCTAGCTTAGCTTTTAGAAACAATATTTAAACATTACCAAAATTAGCAAAGCTCATAACAAGTAATCTGCCTGGCTTTACAATTAAAACGTCAAAACATCATGACAAAATGTGAGCAAGACTAGGATTATGAAAGATGTGGCACCATGGGAAGGAACAGTAAAATAAGTTAAGCATAGCGCATCGTGATAAACAAAGGGGCATGGCCAGTGGGAGGGTCTTAAATGGGGATTGAATGGAATCTGCATCAGCTGTATACACTGCACACATATACCACTATCCTTGTACCTTTAAAATACTACATTCTGTGCCTCAACTGGCAGTCTCGCAGACACACCTTAGGACAAAGGAACATTTCCATAACATGTTGTTTTGCACACAGGATATTTTTGTCTTACTGAGTTTGCCTTAAAGAAGAACTTCATAGAAACCAGCAACTGTTGAGGCAATGAACACTTTGGTCAGCTCTATGTACAGAATAATAGTACAGAGGTCAGAAGTAAGTACCAAACAAAACCACATATGGAGTGCAGTAGTCAGGGTGAGCACCATGTTCACATTGGAGTTCTCTCTTATATCAATGTCCCCAGCATTCCCCCTTACATCAGTCCCCCAGAGTGCTGCTTTAGATCAGAGACCCAAAAGTGCCAACTTACATCAGTCAGTGTCCTCAGAGTGCACCCTTACAACAGTGCCCCTTTACATTAGTGTCCCCAGGGCGCCACCTAACACATACCTTCACCATTGGTGGCTGGCCGGAAAAGGCTTTTAAAAAAAAAAAAAAAAGGAACTGAATTACAGAATGTGCAGTTACAGATCCAGAAAATTCATGACTTGCTGGGCTCGATCTCAACTCTTGCAGTGGGGAATGTAAATTTAGGCCTCCCTCGATGAGCAGCATGATGTCACCGCACAGGTATGCTTCCAGACCCACCTTGCTGCCCAAGGCCAAACAGTTCTCTAATTATCGGTCTCAGGAGCTACACATACGTAGTTCATGGCCGGCAACAAGCTGACTTTTTACAGTCACTTTACTCCTGATTATAGACAGGAAAAAAGTGCCTGTTTTTTTACAAACTAAATTTACATATGGTTGGCAACACTGGTCCTAAGCCTGGTTTTTGGACCGTGACACATTTGGAACCAACTGGACTTGATGTTTCTGGACTAACCACACATTGACCTTCGAGCATTAGGAGCGCTTTCTAGACTCTGGTTAATCTATTTGTGGAGTGCTTTCTAGGTCCAGAGACACATGCATTGCCTCTGCACTTGCATTGTTTTTGAACACTGATTAATGAGTGTGACGACTGGGCCAAGCAGCGGTAGCTCCCTCCTTTCTATTGGTTACTAGGTGCCTTTGTTCCCCCATGGCTATGCCATTGAAGGGGTTAATGTTTTGGAATTGAGCACTTACAGTGGGGAAAATAATTATTTGATCCCCTGCAGATTTTGTACGATTACCCACATACACAGAAATAAAGGGTCTATAATTTTTATCATAGGTGTATTTTATATGATAGAGACAGAATATAACCAATACTCCAGAAAAAACACATGATATAAACGTTATAAATTGAGTTGCAGTTCAGTAAGTAAAATAAGTGATCCCCAGGCAAAACTTGACTTAGTACTTGGTGGAGAAACCCTTGTTGGCAAGCACAGAGGTAAGACGTTTCTTGTAGTTGGTTATCAGGTTTTCACACATCTCAGGAGGGATTTTGGTCCACTCTTCTTTAGAGATCTTCTCTAAATTCTTAAGGTTTCTTGGCTGTTGCTTGGCAACTCAAACTTTCAGCTCCCTCCATAAATTTTCTATAGGATTAAGGTCTGGGGACTGGCTAGGCCACTCCATGACTTTAATGTGCTTTTTCTTGAGCCTCTCCTTTGTTGCCTTGGCAGTACGAGTTGGGTCATTGTCATGCTGGAAGACCCATCCACAACCCATCTTTAGTGTTCTGACTGAGGGAAGAAGGTTCTCATTCAACATTTTACAATACATGGCCCCATCCATTGGCCCCTCAATGCGGCAAAGTTGGACTGTACCTTTAGCAGAGAAACAGCCCCAAAGCATAATGTTTTCACCTCCATGAGTGACTGTAGGGATAATTTTCTTAGTCATAGTCAGAATTTTTCTTCCTCCAAACATGGCAAATTGAATTAATGCCAAAGAGCTCCACTTTGGTCTCATCTGACCACAGCACTTTCTCCCAATCCTTCTCTGAAGCATTTAGATGTTCATTGACAAACTTCAGACGGGCCTGTACATGTGCCTTCTTGAGGAGAGAGACCTTGCAGGCGCTTCAGGATTTCAATCCATGGCAACGTATTGTGTTACCAATGGTTTACTTGGTGACTGTGGTCCCAACTGCCTTGAGATCATTCACAAGCTCCTCACATGTAGTTCTGGGCTGATCCCTCACTTTTCTCATGATTATGCTTACCCCATGAGGTGAAATCTTCCACAGAGCTCCAGACCGAGGGCGATTAATGGTTATTTTGTATTTCTTCTATTTGCAAAATCATTCCAACATTTGTCTCCTTCTCACCAAGCTTCTTGCTGATGGTCTTGTAGCCCCTTCCAGCCTTGTGCAGGTCAGTTATTTTGTCGTGATGTCCTTTGACAGCTCTTTGGTCTTGCCCATTTTGGTGCCCAAGAAAGAGATTCTGTGGACAGGTGTCTTTTATACACATAACGAATTGTTAGGAGCACCTTCTTAAATTGACAGGACTAATCTGTGTACCACATGAGCATATAGTCAATCTGTTGGAGCCAGAATTATTGTTGGTTGGTAGGGGATCATATATTTATTTTACTCACTGAACTGTAACTCAGTTTGTAACATTTGTATCGTGTGTTTTCTGGATGTTTGGTTGATATTCTGTCTCTTTCATTTAAAATACACCTATGATAAAAAATATAGACCCTTTATTTCTTTGTAGGTGGGCAAACTTACAAAATCTGCAGGAGAGCAAATAATTATTTTCCCCACTGTATGTCATGTGATGGGTGGAATGTCTGAACCAGATTCATTCGGTCAATTCCACACAGGGTGGCATACATCAATCATCAGGGAGGAACCAGACATTTGCTGTGGCAGGAAAGGTAGAGTGCATCTAGTCCTGGGCAGAACTTCATACTCCAGCCTTGTCAGCTATGTGAATTTCATGTGTAGAAAATTGTCAGGCAGATTTCTTCACCCAGAAGCGTTCTCAATCTGGGAAAGCAGTTCCTACTCCCAGGGGTGTTCCAGGACCTCTGTCACTGTAGGATCAGCACACCCTGATCTATCCCGTTCCTCCCCTGAAACTTTGTGTTCTTTGCAGGTTCAAGATGGAAGGCATTTAGATTATTCTCATTGCTCTAGATTGGCCCAGGCAAACATGGTATGTCCATCTGATAAGAATTCTGCTACAGCTATCTAGATCCACTACTCCAAGAGCTAATTTGCCAACCTGCTTCATGGTCACTGGATTTATTAGCACAGCTCTTGAAGCCTAGGCTCTGAAGCACAGGGTCATCTCTGAGTTTTTTTATCCCTACAATGCCCAAGACTAGGAAGTCAACTTCCTGCATGGCCTATCATAAGATGTGGAAGGCATATGTCCCTTGGTGTGATGGGATGAATTAACTCCTTCCTGCAGTTGGGTCTTTACTGATGTTTGACTCCAAGCACCATCAAAGTTTAAGTCTCTGCACTTTACATTCTGTTTCAGGCGTCACACTCTCTGATTAAGGTGGTCCACCCATGACTCCATGGGATCTGAATCTGCTTTTCTTACCGCTTCAGAAGCGGACATTTAAACCCATTGATGACATTTCTCCCTCTCTACTCTCACCTCAGTTTGCTTTTCTTGTAGCTAACACTTCTGCGAGGTGAGTACCTGAACAAGAGGTTTTATCTTGCAAAGAACCATTTTAGAACTTGCATAGGGAAAAACTGGTGTTGCAACTAGAGATGAGCGAATCGAACTTGGCGAAGTGGAATTCGTTTCGAATATTAGGAAAAATTCGATTCGCACCGAATCCGAAAATTAGCAAACTTTGGATGCACGAATCAAATTTTTCCCGATCGGCCGATTTTCATCCCTTCTACAGCCGGCAAAAAGTGTCCCTGCAGAGAGCTCCGCTATTTCTGACAGTTCTCTGACAGTTCCTTCACATTTACAGCGGTTGAAACATTGTATCTATTTGTTTCCATTTAGGATACAGATGTTTTTATTCGGAAACAAATAGATACAATGTTTCAACCGCTGTAAATGTGAAGGCACTGTCAGAGAACTGTCAGAAATAGCGGAGCTCTCTGCAGATACACTTTTTGCTGTACTGGAATTCTTCTTATTTTCATCCTACTTCTTCTTCTTCTGCTTCTTCATCCTCATCCTCTTCTTCATCCTCATCCTCTTCTTCTTCTTCTTCATCCTCATCCTCTTCCTCTTCTTCTTCTTCTTCTTCATCCTCATCCTCTTCTTCATCCTCATTCTCTTCTTCTCCATCCTCATCTTCTTCTTCTTCATCCTCATCTTCTTCTTCTTCTTCTTCTTCTTCTTCATCCTCATCTTCTTCTTCTTCTTCATCCTCATCTTCTTCTTCATCCTCATCCTCATCCTCTTCTTCTTCTTCCTCATCCTCTTCTTCTTCATCCTCATCCTCTTCTTCTTCTTCTTCATCCTCATCTTCTTCTTCTTCTTCCTCATCTTCTTCTTCTTCTTCATCCTCTTCTTCTTCTTCTTCTTCATCCTCATCCTCTTCTTCTTCTTCATCCTCATCCTCCTTCTTCTTCTTCATCCTCATCCTCTTCTTCTTCATCCTCATCCTCTTCTTCTTCTTCATCTTCTTCTTCATCTTCTTCTTCTTCTTCATCTTCTTCTTCTTCATCTTCTTCTTCTTCATCATCTTCTTCATCATCTTCTTCATCATCTTCTTCTTCTTCATCATCTTCTTCATCATCTTCTTCTTCATCTTCTTCTTCTTCATCATCCTCATCTTCTTCTTCTTCTTCATCCTCATCTTCTTCTTCATCCTCATCCTCTTCTTCTTCTTCT